>NC_055668.1:7436840-7752609 GCF_017976325.1 Chelmon rostratus | reverse complement strand
ATTGTAGGGTTTGGATGTGCTCAACCTCTACAAACTGGATGAACCAGGCAGAATCAAAGGGCACAGCAGGATGGAATAATGAGAGCAGCCGACCAGCAATACGTTTTTTGTTCCAGAGCTCTAGGTTTTTACTTATTGTCACACACATAAAACACACAGCTCACAAAAAAACAGCAGGGCAAAAGAGTCACCAAGGTGCAGGTAATCTTGGCAGATTGCAGCAGCAGCAGCAGCAGCAGCAGAGCAGAGCAAGAGCTTCACCCTACCCCCCCCCCCCCCTTCTCACACACTGCACTATTGCTCACCTGGCTTTTATAGCCAATCTCCTCCCACCCCAGTGACACTGTGACCTGCCCACACACATATATATATATATATGTATAATTTAACACACTGACACTTATTCTACACAATGCAAATAACTACAGCCTGACAAAGTTAAGAAAACCACCTACTCTAAAGAAATACTCTAAAGAAACACTAATCAACGACCAAACTCAACAAAGATCCCCCTACAACCCCTCCCCTCTCTCCTCTCTGATCGCCCTGCTCAACCTAATTAGGTAAATGGCAACTGCTGGTATGCTGCGGCTGCATCTTCATGTGTGCACTCCATGAAGCACGCCCCTAAAGTGGATCTCAGAGAGAGAGAGAGAGAGAAAGAGCAGTTAACTAGTGTCTTTTACAACAAACAAAACAAATAAACTTGCTGTGTCAGTCTGTATTTGTCATGTTTCACTCTTAGTGAGGGGGATGCTTCCCAGCTCCCTCACAGGTATGATGCCATAACGTTAACAAGTTGGAATATTGTCATTATCATGATATTATTATTATCATTATTTTTTTGTTATTTTGATAATGATGCCATTAATAGCCTGAACAAGATGATATAACACCCTTACAGATGCCCCAAATTTGGTTTGTGTGAAGCAGGGAGCAGCATATTGTAGAAAGCAGTATAGTGTCTTTGAAATAGGCAAAGTAAGCAGTGGTACAGTTTCCCAGAGTATGCTTCCTGTGAAATGACATTGCATACCCCCATGTTAATATTTTACTGTGGGAGCAGCATCCTCCTCCCACAATGAATTAATTTTGTGTCTCCATGTGTTTACATGCAAGAAAGCAGCATGTCACGATTCTAGACAGTTTAAGCTGATTTTGAGACTTGCGGGGGGAAGAGTGTCATAGCTTTTATGAAGTGCTAACTGCTGGAGTGGGAGCATCTGTCTTCCACAGGAACTGATCTGTCAGACATTGTCTCCACCACGGCTGCGTACGCTGTCCTCTGGAGTACCTGTGTGTGTGTGTGTGTGTGTGTGTCTGTCTGCGTGTGTAGTGAGAGTTTAATTAGAGGGAAGAGAGGCATGTGGACAGAGAGACCGTGGATAAGGGTTAATGTGGTTGTGGTTGACTCAGTGTGATGAACACAGTTCAGATCCTGATTCCTGTTGTCTGTGTGACCAGTCTATCTCGACCTTGCTGTGTTTATTCTGACGGGGAAAACCATTTGACCATGCTCTAACTCTCATGGTTGTAGGTTTATAACAGACGGTTTGCTCACAAATGCTTCCCTCCTTTAGTGCCCACAGTCATTTACCTTTAAAAATCAATACAGCAAACAGGGACATTGAGAAGATACAAGGGCCAGTTAATATTCCATCAAGTAACTGATAAGATTCGTATGATAATATGAAACAAATTGTTTACAGGAACACAGCAGTTATTGATACGAAACTTAAAGACCCCCTCCAATGAAAATCAACGTTATATATGAATAGTCTTTTACCAGAGCGCCGTTTCACCACAGAACTTATATTGAAGCCCAATGCTGTTCCATCTATTTATTCTGGGGACACAACGAGTACAAACCAACACGATTGTCAACTGGTATGTTTATTTTTCGTGTGTTTTATCCATTGACTGTCCAAACAAATCAGTGTGCCGGATAACTTTAGCCTGCCAAGTTACATGATAATTCATGTCAAATGCTGACTGGAAATTTTGTATGGCTTGCTGGCATTTATGAAGAATGTTACAGCAAACGATATTCAAAACGAGTGGGTGGCGGTAGACACGGGGGCTACTTAGATCTGCACATACTACATGAAGGCAAAGGTGTAGAGTTACATCTAATCCAATGTGAGGCATGAAGGGACAAAAAAAACTTGTATATATGTATGATGAACAGAGATGAGTTCTGGGGGTTTAATCAATGCCAGGAGAGGAACTTGAATTGTGTTTCGCCTTATACATTGAAGTTACAAGTCATGTTTTTAAGATAAATCATGAACAATAAGCAAGAAGCTGTGGTGCCCTTTTTATTATTCACAGGACAGAAGCTGTACCTTGCAGTAGAAAAAGTAGCCTGAGTCAGCTGAAGCTGAACGCTGCCAGTGAACCTTGGCCAGTGACAGAATTTCCCTCTCTCCTTGTCAGGAACAGGCATCCCTCTCTTCCTTGGGTTGTCGAAGGAGGGGAAAGTTAGTGAGCGAGCTGATGGTGGCGGCTTGCAATTGGAAAAGCAGGAAATGGCTCTCGTTTCCTTATTGCTCCAAACAGGATGTGGGCGTGTAAACTGTTGACATGGGATGCCCGGAGAGCTGGAGGGTTTGGCAAAAGCCCAGGAAGTGGTGGTGGTGGAGGAGAAGGGGAACAGAGAGAGGGAAACAGGGAGAGATTCAGTTGCTTCAGAGAATGTTCATGTTAGTCTTGTTAAGAGAGAGAAACAGAGAAAGTGTATGAGTGTGTGTTCTGTTGGTAACAACCTAACAACCTTATCTTTGTCATTGTCATTATTAGAAAAACACCCTTGGGTTCCTTCTGCTTTCTGTTTCTTCTGTTCCTTTATAAATGCACACATGCTGGCTGCTAATGCCTTGAAAGTCTAATGCTATGTCTTTTTCACAAGAATAGGATTGGGTGCCAGTGAAACACCATTCCTAATCTAACCAGCACCTTTGGAAAGCTTTGACAAGCCTCCCCCTCTTTTCTCGTTTTCTCTGGGGTGCAGGAGTGGGAGCTGATGCTAGCCGGCCGCTATGTCGGAAGGCAAAAGACCTGAGGAAGGAGCGACGTCTTCAGAAAGAGCAGATGAGGTGTGAAGCTGATGGGGTCTCTTCCATTGTCTCTCCTACCCCAACTACTCAGACCAACCAACCCAAATCCCTGGAAGATTTCATCAGTGAATCATTGCCTGACAGCTCTTCTCATTGCCTTGAGGTGAGCAGAATTATAGAGTAGGTCTTGTATTTTCTCTGGAGTGACTTGGAGTAAACATTAGTCTATTGTGATGATTCCAGCCATCATGAAGGAATAGTGTTTTTGGTTGAGCTCTCTGTCTCTGTAACGTTTGGATTCAGTTAGCTTGAAACTTTGTTTCATGGAGCCCTCTTCCCCAGCTCCAGTGACTTCACCATGTGTTTATGTGTGCAGAGAGGATATCTGGCCAGAGTAGAGTGGAAAAACCACCTCTCCCCAGTTAGACTTCAGCAAATGACAGGCACACCACACAAACTGGGTCGTGTTACCCCGATGATGACATTAAAACCACAGCTCCCAGCTCAGCCGGTATGAGACGGCATGGAAATGAACTTTTGGCAGGGGGCAGAATGATGTAGAAAGATCTCTGGCGAAGGCCTCAAGCTGAGGTTGGTAGAGTAACGTCATTCTTGGTCTTGACCAAGATTTGAGCCAGATGCAGTGATGAACCAGGCAGCGCCTGTCTCTTGCCTGTTTACCCCCTGAGACTAGACCAGCAAGACCTCCTGCCAGCCAGCTATTTTCTATGGGATTCATTTGTGCGCCTGCAATTATCATTCAATTTCAATTTCAAGTGGACATGAACACAGGGCCATCCAAAGGAGGGTTAATTGTATGTTTTAAAGTCGAATAATTGAGTGATGCCTCTATTTGACCCATTTAGCTGTTTATTATGTATAGCAAGGCTGCATCTGATTTGTGGCTAAAGGACAACTTGTTTGATGAGCAGTTTAATGGATCTGATTCTTGGGCGTTTGCACTGTTGACTTAACTGCAGACTTAAAGAGGTTTTCACACTAGTACCAAAAGATAGATGTTGACTTTAGAGCTTTTTTTCATAATAAACACATCTGTTAAAGATATGAACCTGCTTCAAAGGAAAAGGAAACAGAAGTTTAGTGACTAAGCGTCTCTTTGCTTTGGTATTGTAATAGGCTCACCTTTACTTCCAGTGAAACTGCTCAAGTAACATTTCTCTCTGGCATCTGCGACCTTGGAGGAGCTGATTATTTTGTTGAAGTCATTTAAATGCATAGCAGAGAGCTAAGTCTCAATGACAGGGAGGATGAAGTTCAGACATACCATATTCGCAGTCTGTCCTGTACTGGCTGTGGTTCCATTAGCTACCACCAGGGGTCAGTGTGAGAACATGATTCAGAGCCCCTCAGGCACCTCAGGAGAGCGTGGAACTGCTCACCAAATATTCCCCTCTTGAGTATTGTCTACTGTTTCCACACCTCTCATATTTTTATAGCCGTTCTTCTCAATCTCCTATTGCTAGCCTCCAATCACTGATCTCTATTATATTACTTTGTTATAGTGTACTGAATGTTCTTAAAGATCCAGGTTCAGAGCAACATCTCTTTCAGTGAAAGCTTTGAGAACCCATTATCTTTCATTTTAATTAAAGTTAAACAAAAGCCACTGGTATTATGAGGCTTTATTTGAACATTCTTGAAGTGGTCAAGTATCAGACTGTTGGTGTTAAATTTCAAGACTGTTATGAGAATCGTTAAAATTTCATTTCCATGCTGTCCACTATCTGCTGCAGTGTTAGTTCATCAAAAGGATTTGAGCCTATCAAAATATATCTCTAGATTTTGAACAAAATTAAAAAGGCCCAACTTTGCAGCATTGTCCTTTTATGTAAGAGGCACACAATGTCTCTGTTTGACTAAAGGATGTAGATGCCAAGTGGTCATATGAGAGAAACCCACTTAGGTCCAACGCAAACAAACCCCAGGTTCAATTCCTCTATCCTGTCTGTCCATGGGATTCATGTGGCAATGCTCTCTGTGGCCAACAAAAGCTTCCAAACGAAGAGACGGTTAATTAAATGGGGGTGAAGGATGTGGAAGCCCAGTTCTTCTTTTAGTTTGTGTGACATTAGCAACACTTGGACAGTTTTTCTTTCCACAAGTCTTTCTATCACAGGTTTGCTCTGATTCAACCCGTTAAGATTGATTTATAGCACTGTGAACATTCTCTTATTAAGTATGCATCTCTTATGTATATATACGGATAAATTACTTTATTTGCAAACTTCTGCATCCTCTCTTACTTACTTGGACTAGGTTTGAAGACACTATAGCCTGACCAAAAGTAGATATCTGAGCTTGATAATGATGATAAATTAGATATCCATATATCATATAACACAAACACATACAGTAAGAGACTCAAACTAATTTAATATGAACCCCTTTACATATGGATTTGTTTATTAAAAAAATGCATACCGAGAGTGAGAAAAGGTCTCTGCACACTCTGCTTTAGTTGGGTATGATCATGATCAAGTGTTTCTTTTAGCTTTCAGTTAACATGGTGAATCACTGGAAATGGACTCATACACACAGTATGATGGTGAAATGGAAAGTTAATAGGCTAATGATTATTTCTTCTTTTTGAAGACATCTTTGAGTTCTCACAGCAAATGCTTGTTATGTTTTTGGCTATCTTGAATAACACCTGCCATTTTTGTGTCATGATGGAGATGAACCTCACACACCCTCTCCTTTTTGTGTTGCTCTTGTTTTCCCATCAAACTGCAGAACAAGGCCATTTACTAAAGAAGAAGAATAAAACTTAAAACTGGAAGTTTTTCCATTTTATTTGTAAAATGGATGAGAATCTGAATAAGTGTGTCACCAGCCTGGATAGGGTGTGTTTGTGTCAGTCCTGTCTCCCTTCACACTCTTTTCAAACTGTTTCTCTCTTTGATTTGTTCTAAAATCTTCCTTTTTAAGCATTTTCATCTCGACTTATCTTTTTCTCAGTACTTTTTTCAATTTTGATGTTAACCTTTGTCTTTTTGAAGGTGAGGCTAGTGCGCTCCAATCCCCCTAGCCCGCAGTTCAAAGCCTCTTTCGACGCCTCCTACCAGGTGTACAAACTCTACCAGATGGCCATTCACAAGGACCCTCCTGACAAACCCTCCGAGAGCCAGGTCAGAGGGTGGGGGGCGTAGGTCAACCTGCTCTAGGGGAGGGAGGGAGGGAGAGGGGTGGCAAGTTTGGGTACCTACAGAGGCATCAAAAGGATTTTATCTTGCTCTAATCTCATCTGAATGTTATCTTGATCCTTTTTCTTAGTTTTATATCATATAACGGACTAAAATTGGTCATTGCTTCAATACGGGAATTATTGGAATTGCTGGTTGTGATTTCGTGTTTTAAACCAATTGCAACACAGGTAGTATTTTTTTTTATAATGTCTCTGTTTATTAGTAATTATTATTTCATAATTAAGTAGCTCTAAGTCATTACAACTTTGTACTTTTTTTTTAACTTGTAGGTTTAAATCATAATTAACAAAAAAGGTTGTAATAAATAAAAAAATTGTGCTAAAACCTTTCTCTCACCGGAAATGGACTAAAATGTCTGCATGAATCAAAAAGTGAATTAAGGTGTTGGTGTTAAAGCAAGTGTATGTGTATAAGAGTGAGAGTCAAAGGGGGAGGAAATGGAGGAGAAAATGTTTCCATACGCCATGGTTGAGAGCAGTGTTTCTCCAGGTGTCTGAGTTGGCCTTCAGCCGGCCAGGTCGTTAGTCTTGAGCTGTCTCAGTTTTGGGGGGGCCAGTTCGTCAGCTGAACCCTCTCGACCACCGCACATTCACCTCGTCTGTACCTCCCCATCACCCTGCCCTCACGACCGCCCCCCATGTCTGAACTGGAATCTCATTTCAAATTCGGACGAAGCATTGAGATGAGAATTGATCCGACTTTGTCCGTGCAGTCTGTTCAACCTTGTTTATTTTCTTGAGAGGAGTCTGGTGTTGGAAGAGTCTGTATGTGTCTAGTGAGATGATCCATTGAAGCACAATTTTGGATTCCTGCTGTTTTGGACCTTACGCACTGACACTGTGTTGAATCTCCGTGTGATCTGTGGCGAAAGCGGGGCAGTGCACTAGCCTCATCTTCAAGTTTCCTGACATCTTATTATTTTAAAAACACAGTCTCCTAGAATCCCATTGTTTTCTTGCATTCATGCATCCTTTTTGCATAACAATCTGATAAAATCCCTAAAAACTCAAAACAGACCTGCTGTGTTACCAGCTTGCCTTGAGGACTAGGAGACTGATGTAAACCCTAAAATGCCAAAGCACTTGTATAACACTGTTTAAAACCTCTGTTGTTGAATCCTGCACTGTGCATTCCTCCAAAGCACCCATGCCTCCTCGTTTTTTAATTTTATTCAGTTTCTAACTATTCGCCGTCCTTGTATCCATTGTCAACCCTTTTATTACCTCCCTCCACCTTATTGCTCCTTCCCCTCCACACCCTGTGCTTGAAGGTGAGGCTAGTGCCAGTCAACTTTGAGGACCCTCAGTTCACAGCATCCTATCAGCAGTCGGTGGCGCTGTACGCCTGCTACCAGATGGCCATTCATGGCGATGACCCCAGCGAATGTAATGAGAGTGAGGTACTGCATGATTATGATTCTGCACCTACTGTAGGGAACTATTGCACATTCTTCCTCTATTTTATGTAGTTTTTATGTATTTTCTTTGTGTTCTGATCTGTTAGACAAAACAAGCACTTTACTGACGTCACCTTTGTCACTATTTTCTGGGATCGACCAAAGGAATAATTCAGTAATTGTTAAAATAATTGAGAGATTCATCGATGATGAAAATAATCACAAGTTGTGGCCTAAGGAGAAAACAAATTTCTTGTTCTGCTAATTGTCGAAGTTACAGTCTTTGCAATTCGATCAACATTTTATCATCAGTGTGAAGCTTTGAATGTGTGAGCTGTAACGGTAAACTCAAAGAAAGAGAATGGTCAGTTGTTTATGGAATGAATGAGCTGTATTGTCCAGTAAGAAGTGGGAATGGGAAACCGAGACGGTCACGAAGTATAGATTCATAAAGTGTATTCATAATACACAGTAAATTATATTATAAAAATATACACACACTTCTGTTTCTCCACATTATGTATAAAGAATAGAGGAGAAAATAAAGTCTAGTCAGGATGCAGAACTGCTGGACATTCTCACTAACCTGAGAGGGCCTTTTGTCCCTCAGGACTGGAAAAACAACCTCCTCTCCACCCTCCTGCCAGCAGGCCTCAGTAAATTACTGAATTCTCCAGCTTGTAAAAGTAAGGTAATTAATAAATAATAAAAGCTGTCAGATTGGGCAGACTGTGGCAGATTCTTTCCTAGTGCCATAACACTGGCTCTGTTAGAGGGAGCGTGTGTTTTATGTGTGTTTGTGTGCACAGCTTCAGCTCAGGTTTATAACTGCACTGGGATCGGATGGGTTCAACCACTAGAGGACTAGCATCTAAAAAAACAGAAAAAATGAGGAGGTGTGGAGCTGTGCAAACAACTCTGCTGTCTGATGGGCTGCCAGATCATTTTTTTTATTGATGGACTTTCCATGTTGGATTCTGACTGAAATGTAGTTTAGTGTAAAAACACAGATTGAATTAAGGTTGTGTTAATTACTCTTAAAGGCGAGTCTGTTCATTGTAACTGACCTTGACATCTCTGCCTTAGGGAGTGATTTAGAGAAATGATTTGACCCTAGATTGTAACAACACTGTATATTCATTTTGACACGGTCTATTTAAGATGAAAATATGTGCAATTCATACAGAAACATTTTCTGTGCTACATGGAGATATTCTGGAGTTGACACTTGTGACAGTCATAAAGAGACCACCGCATAAGGCTTCCATCTTCTTGGTATCAACCTCTATGAATAAGCTATTTGTATTAAGTTAATGCCAAAACAAGAGATGCCACGCTGTCCTCTTCTGGGTTTGTCTCATCCCACTGCAGGTAATATATACACGGTGATGTCTAATTGTTCCTACTCAGACAAATATAACTTTTTTTTATATCCCTCTTAGTTGAACTCACGACTGTGACTACCACTCCTGAGCCCACTATACTAAACTCTGCTGATTTTATGTTCCTGCCCGTCAAGCTCCTGGTTAACTAGCCCATTTGCTTCCCAGAAGCTCAGAGCCCCCCATTGTCCTGTGGAATTTATAAAGAAATGGGAAACATATTGTTGATGTGGTGATGGCACATTCTGGTCCCGTGCCATTCTTTGCCTGCTGCTGCCTAGGAAGTTGGGTCATTTAGTATTTGTGGAGGTATTTATTAATCCATTAAAGTATTACCCAGGCACAGAATGTTGATTACCATCAGACTGGCCAGGAGCCAGGCGATTGGAGAGATTGTATGTGTGTGCAAGTTGAATTACCCTGCCAAAATTGTACTACCATTAGACAGGACGATGTCCTAGAGGGGAATGGCTTTGTTTGTTTAAGGATGTATACTTTTGCTGTCATACCATGACTGGAAGGGAGCCAGACATTATTCCTTCCACATCCAATCATGGTTTCCTGACAGAGTTGAGGCGCATACTTGCAATTATTCAGACACACACACACACACACACACACACAAATAAACACACACACTCCAACTCACACTTACTGTTCTTAACTGTTGTGCTGAGCCGTGACTCTGAGTTCCTGCACATGTGGCATTCATTTTCAGGAAAACAAATCCTGTTAAATCTGTATTTACTCTTCTTGATAGCCTTACCAAGACACATGAAAAAATGAATAAAACAAACTGAGAAATGGCAATAGAATTTATCATTAAGAATGGAAGAAATGAATAAGGAAAATAACTTTTGGCCCTGATTATCTTAAATCTATTTGCAACATGGTTATGCACAATAATGAGAGATTGAATGAAACCTTTCATAAGCAGCAAGTTTAACATTGTAGATCCACTTCCTCTACTATCAGAGCTCAACATTTTTTATTTTAACCCATTGATCTGTGCATTGCAGCGAGCTCCTCTTCTGCACACTCTGAACAGTGATCTAGTCAAAACCAAAGGTTTGGTTACAAGAGAAAGAAACATTATTTGGCCTTTTTATTGTTTTTTTATGTGAGAGAGTGAATACAGGCACCTTGTCCCTCAAATAAGTACAGCAATTTGAACGAGTCAAGCGCACAATGACGAGAGGTCTAAGTAGCAATTAGGCTTAAGCAGATGTGTGTGTTTATATGTACTGTATGTGTGTGTGTGTGAGTGTGTGCGAGACGGCTGCTTGCCCTCCTAATCGTACACAGATGAGTGTTTACTATAGGAAAGGGAGAGTTAGAGAGGAAGTGATGGACTCCATGTGTTGTGGATGAGAGCGTTCCAGAAGGTGCTCTGGACAGGGCTCCGTTTACAGACATGTGTTGTTGTGTTAGAGATGCAGAGAGAAAGGAAGCTGAGATTGTATTCACATGTTTGTTTCCTTGCTGTCTTCATGCCTGAGTGACTGAACCCACACATTAGACCGTCCACCTCCTGCAGAGTGTGTGTCTGTGAATGAGTTTGTCTGTCTGTCTGTTTGTTTGTTTGTTTGTTTGTGTCAGCCTGGCGAGGTCATGTGGTCTGTTGCTTGTCAGTGGTTAGAGAGGGGTCAAACCCTGCCAGGCTCCAGGAGAGCGGCCTCACCCGGCCAAGCAGCGTTGATACAGCAGTGGAAAGCTGCTGCGCTCCTCAGCTCACTCCTGTTGGTGTGATTACCCAGCAGCCCCCCTGACGAGTAGCCAGTAAAAGTGGAAGAGGATGGACAGGGGAAGGGACATGCTCGGAGCAGTCACAACAAATCATGAAGCACTCATCCAAGTGTGCATTTGCATACATTAAAAGGCTCCAATGCATGAAAGGTTCACACACTCATTGTCTAATACAACATGCTACTACAAGGTCAATTGGAGATTCTCACTTCCACACACACACACACACACACACACACACACACACACAGCAGCCAGTGTCGTAGCGCTGCCTCTATAAATGATGTCATCTAATAACCGCAGCTGTTGTTCTGTTGCTAAACCATTTGGGGTTTTTTTTTCGTGAGTTTTAAACAAAAGTTTCATTTGTGCCCTTCGGCAATATCGCACATTGGGAGGCTTTGCTGTGTGTAATTTGTTGACTGGCAGTAGTCACTGCAAAGTTAGGAGTGGAAAATTGCATTTTACTGGCATGGTTGCACAGGTGGGGAACTTGATAAGCTTTTTTTTTTTTTGCATGAGCAAAGATCATTATCGACAAAACAGATGTAGTAACTACAATTTCCAGTATACAATTTGTACATAATACTCCTGTTTAGCAGCTGTATAGAGTGTCATTGACAGTTAAAGAATATCTGGGATGGATCGACTTGGGGGCTATTGCAGTGCTTGCATGTGGAGAGTTTGTGAGTAGAGTTGGCCTAATGGCCTTGAGCAGAAGAACTTAACGTTACAATGGTATTAAAGCAGTTTTAGAAAGTGAACCGTCATTTGTATTTGTTGTGAGTCTGAGCTCTTTTGTCCATCCGGCAGTTTGTTGCATCTTGTTGTCGTATTCGGCACAGCGGGGAGCACTTCTCATCAAGAACTGCATGCAATGATTTTAGCTCTGTTGTTTTGTACACTAGCTGTATTCTTGCTTGACCCTCATATTTTATAGATTCCCTTATTTTTCTGACTGCAACTTAACTAATATTTTGTGGATTTAGTCATTTTTATGACCAGAATCCAACTCAAGTGGGCGAGTTCGATAGGTAGTGAAAACAGTTTGCTCCAGGCGAAAGTAAAATCGAAATGACAGGCGACAGTGCATCATTCTTAGCCCCTTTCTGCCAAAACATCCCCCAAGTTGGAGAGCACTGCATTACTGCCACCAACACACATCAGCTGTGGCAGACAAATGGAGAAACACACTCTCTTTTTGGATGAGTTCAGGCTACTGGCAGGATTTTGAGTTGCACCTAAGCCAGGACAGTCCCGCCCAGTGAACCATGCCTTCAGCAGTCATCACTAATACTAGCTGTACTGCTGTGCACAGACACCCATGCACAGAGGACACTGGTGTGCTTGTGGGAATTTCCTGTATTAAAGCAAAATGGCTTTAATAAGATGGAAAGGCCGTATGGGGCTGCACAGTATGTACAAGATAACTTGGATTCATCCATTTATTGACAGAGACTCTGGGTGAGACATGTCCTCATCTTACATTCTTTAGGAGGTAATTCAAAGAGTATTATTAGATTGATATATTGTCTTTCCAGTATACTGGGCCTTTCAATACAAATCTGTTACGAGCCTGTTAATCATGTGAGCCAGTAACAACAGCTTCAGTGGTGTCAGAAAGTGCAGCTAAATCTGCTTCACCACCTGCTAACCAACCTTCCTGTCTGATAAAAGCAATATTTCAGGAAATAATCCCTCTGAATCACTTTTATCCAATATATTGCCATTAAGAACCCAATATAAGTCAAGCCCCAGTTGGAAACATGGTTTAAGTGAGGGGAAAACAAGAGAGCCCACATTATATTGGCAGCCATTGGTTAATAAGGAGTGTCATTATGTAAGTTCCTATTTTACGAGCCGTTTTACATAATTCATATTCCCTCCTTGTTTATGTAGTCCTGTCTGGAACCTCTCTATCCTATGTTTATGATACCTTGGTGCTATTCTAGACCTGTGTTCTGCTCACCAGACAGTGGAACCAAAGGTGAACAGATCTGCAAATGAGCGACACAGCTGGATTGTAGCGTTTCCTTGTGAAATATGAACCCGCAACTGTGGTGCGGTGCGTGAGGGTGAGACAGACTGAGTAAACCAAAAGCTGTCCATCACTCCTCCGCTGTGGCTGTGCTGGTACTTATTATAGAATGGTTTTGGCCCTAAACATGGAAGCGTGCTACGTTTGTCCTCCAGTCCTGCAGGTCAGCTCGTCTGTAAACACACTGCTCTCAACCCTGCCGCTAAAAAAGAAGGAGCACAGGAAATAGTAGAGAGAGTGGAAGAAGGATTTCATGTTTCCACAGACATAAAGTCCCCCAGTAATTGATATCTGCTGTGCAGTTTAGAGTGTGTTCAGAGATGGGCTATTTTGACATCAGCAATCCTGATTCTTTAAACTGTCACTGTGTCCTCCCTGGACTGTGAGCTGCTGTTAATTGGCTAAATGTTTTCATTTGTGTAAATACAGTCTTTCTTTTTATGCCCCTTCGTGAATTGCGGTGGGGTGAGGGGCTTCATTTGATATGTGACACCTGAGTGAGGAGAAAACAGGGAGGGATAAACTTTATAGGACAGCAACAGAGACAAGTATGGTTTTCATTTATGTTTTTTCAAAAGAGTTGGTGACCCAGAGAACTAACTGTTTTTCTCTCTGTCCCCCCCCCCTCTCCCTCCCCCCGCAGTTCCGGAGATTTCTCTGTGATTCACCACTAGAGGTATGTATTTCTTTTGGCCTGTTGACAGGTTAATAAAACCCCTTTTAAATGTCTCTGTTCATCCATATGTGTTACCTGTAATGACTTGCCCCGACCCGGAGAAGGTCTTCCCGCTGAACTCACTGTCTTGGAGATGATAATAATGATTTGAAAAATGTCCAACATTTTAGTATTTAGCTCCTCATCAAATGCACTCAAAAGGGTATAAATGTACACCAGTTCCCCTCGTCCAGCACATACCTACCCAACCACCTTTGCTCTCTCTCTTCAAAAGCCCTCCAGCTGGATGGGGAGGGGGTTTAAGGGATTCAGAGAGGGGGTTTTGTTTCATATTGGAGGGGTTTTAATTTAGCCCTGTCTAAGTGAAAGGGGGTGTTGAGGGAGGAAGACAGTGAAATGTGGTGTCCAGATTTTGTTGAACACACAGTCTTCAGACCAGTGCTTTCCTCTGGCCTTGACACAATGGGACATAGCACTGCTCTTCACTTTGTGTAGCGTGGCAAAGATTGCAGGCTGATTAGGCAGAGCTGTGGGCATCAATTTGGGACCTAACAGATGGCTATTGGCCTAGTTAGCAGAAAGAAGCCACCATGGAAAGTTTCATGTCAGATCCTGGTGCATTCATTAACACAATCCTGCTGCTAATCCATGAAATTATTCCGTTTTTAGATGGTTATATTATGAAAAATATTGATAGCATCTGGAAGAGAACTCTCTGCGGTCGCTGAGTGAGATGGTAGCAGCCGTGCACCACAAAGCACTTAGCAGGCCTGGTGAGCTGCAGCCTCCAGAAACACCAGTGGACCTGTTGGGTCAGGAGAATTACACCAGCAATTAGACCCAGGATGGGCACTTATTACAGCCACTTTAATAGGATTGAGGTCCAGGAGCACACACAGACTGACTGACACAGAGACACACAAACACAGTCACTCTGTGTTGCCCCGTGGGCCCCCTCAGGTCTTCTCTAATGAACATCATTAGTGTTTATAGGAAACAAGCTTTTGTCACCTCGTCAAGGCTGGCGGCCAGGCACACTGAATTACACACACACACACACACGCACCGTGGCACACTGCCTCACATGTCTTCCGGCCTTCGCTGTCCCCTCCTCTCAGACAGGTTTAGGGGGCTGTCTCCATTCGTTCGCCCAACTTGTTTTTATTTCTTTCTCTGATCTCCCTCCCTGTCTTCTCCCGTCTCTCTCCAAATGCTCTCCATTTCAGAGTTATTATGCATGGCTTTGTGCGCTACCTCTGCGTGTTGGCCTCCATCTGTCTCCAATCAGGGTGCTATTAAAATACACACACAGACACTCACCACATGGACCTGCATACTGTGTGGTTCATCAGCGCACACGTTAGCCTGCATTTATACAAATGTATGCAAACGGCATACTTACAAATCCAACTGCAGCTAATTAGGACCCAGGTTGCCTGACTTGTTTGTTGCCTTGTTCCATTTCACCAAAATTGCAGAGGATTCGTGTTGAATAATTAACATCAGCTGTCACTGATTCCTCTGTTTTTTTTAAATACATTTTTGCAAACAAACAGACACGTTAACATGTTTGTACTTTCTGATAAACAGTGGCACATCAGTACCTGCGAACATGGTGTGCAGCAGTCATGCAGGTGTTTTTCACTGTACTTGACCTTGTTGAGGTCTATGTGGCTGGTGCGGGAGAAAGTCTAGGTTTTATGGGCTGGGGTGGGGTTCATGCACTCATTCTGTTTCTATTTATTTTTCTTTACAGCCTCCTAATGTGTCTAACCAAGGGGCAAACAGTCATTAACAGGGGTGTTGGCCAATTAGTCACTCAGTTTATTTATGGCCACACCTCTCAGACTTTCTCTGTGTCTGTCCTTCTGTGATTTGGTTTCTCTTTTTTTTTTTCTCTTTTTTTTCCCTGAGAGGAAGATAATGAGAATTTCTTTTATGTAAAGAAACAGACACACATCAGCTGACATGCTGTAATAGTGAATACACAGACCTCTACATGCCTCAGCTCTAAGCCAAAGACAGACAAGTCTACAAGCTGTATCTACTGTAAAACAACACAGCAATACTGTTAATGAGCTCAGTAGTAAAGCAAATTTCACTTGGATGATGCGAGAAATTAGTATTTGCTTACTGACATGATGTGATGTATGCTACCTGCAGCCTGCTTGCAGGACTTATGTGCGTTTGCGGTTTTGTGTGGATGCACATATGCACACAAGAAGGAGAGAGAGAGAGAGAGTTTAAGATGTGTTAGTTCAACATCTGTTGTTGGTCAGTGCCAGAATCATAACAGCATCATTGGCACAGTTGGTCTAACAACTCAGTACTGCAGATTTGCACAGAGTTGAATTAGGCAGAAAAAACAACTAAACACTGATTTGATGTCCACTCAAAGGCAGTTAATAGCAACCCAGCAATTAATTGACCGTATGTGCTATTTATTCTCAGCAATTAAAAGTAAAATATACTCTCTGTAATAAGAAACCGCACATGTTTTAGTATTACTTCAAATAATCTGTTTATTTACCACATAAAAATGCCTAATAAATACATATATTATACATTAAATTCAATAATAACAAAAAGTAAATAATAATAAATAATACATAAAAATGCATTAAATGAAAATCAGTACAATGGTGAGAGCTGAAAAAAAGCAAGAAATTGTAAATGGAATCATGATAATCCCATATATACAATATTGTGTAATTCACTGATTGGTGTGAAGAAGTGGAATGATCTTAAAGCTATTTCCAAAATCTGCTCTTCAGCTATTATCTTTCAACTCTCGAAGCACAGGCCAAGCCTTTGTTCATTCTGTTATTAGAAAACAATGTGCTCATGCTTTGATCAGATGCTTCATGGGGTTTCATAACATTGAATTTCCAAATTGTGACTTTTGATCAATGAGCTAAAATATAAAAATTAGTCCTTAAAAGGAATCAGCGCACTGCAGAGTGTAATATGTACATGTATGTCTAACGTACCAAGTAGCAGAATCCTGTGGGCCACAAAGTGGTCCGCTGACTTATCAGCCGCATACAGTAATGCCCTTTGAAATGTTTATTGAAGATATTATAGGAAAAAACATCATCAGCAATGAAGGACATTTCCATTTCACACATGAGACAAATAAAAGCACTGAAGTAATTTCAGAAAATTGGAATCAATTTGTCAGGCTTTCTGTTTATTGTTTGGAGATGTCAGTATTATTACATCATATGAAAAAAGTGGCACCCTTTACGATTAAATTATCATAACAGCATCATGTAAGTGTGTTTACTAATAAAACTTGATACAAACACTGTTTGCTATACAGTCATAATCTCATTCAGCCCAGTATTTTATTATATTTGCGGTACAATTTATACCTGAGCTGTGAGCTGTTGTTCCTACAGAGCTAAAGAAATGTAGTGCAGTGTCTGTTCCTCTCTCTCCATGTCAGACCATCATTAGAGCCAGATCAGGCTTATTATGTTTATTAGGATGGGATTTGCTAGAATAAGCAACCAAATATGTCTGAAAAGTGTCTGAAAGTCAATATCGTATACTGGGTCTCTGTTTCTGAAATACTAAAAGTACAAACATGCAGTACACCACCTCCCCACTTTGTTAAGCGCGCTACTCACATGGGCCTGTATTTAGGCCATATGAGAGCGATTTGGGGCTGCAGGGGAAGCTCTGGGGTGGTTTGAAGTGTTCCAGAGAATGTTTAGATTGTTGTCACGGTGGCAAGGACACAACCATTAAGCTGTCGTTTGAGGTGACGCACAGGTTAGTCAGACAAGATCGGCCTTGAACGTGGCACGAACCTGTAAACAGACGTGCAAACGTGGACAGCCATTGCTTCCAGTGCACTGGCATTCACATTCATAGACTTGTGCTCAAGCATATATTCTCAAGGTGGGGTAAGAAAAATCTCCCTCTTACTCACTCTGATCACCTCACGCTCTTTCTTTTTTACTTACAACTTTAAAATGACACAGAGGGGCCTCTGACAAAGCCTCCAGTGTTTCTGGGGGAACTGGTGCCAAGAAATAACAGGCCAGCAGTTCTCCTCAGCAGTCCCTCACACACACACACACACACACACACAGAGCCACATAGAGTGCAGTGCTTGCTCCAGATGTGGTGCCTGTCAACCCTCAACGCCCCCAGCACCAAATAACTGTTTTTTTTTTTTGTCTTGATTCTTTCGTCCTTTTTTTAGCCTGCCTGCCAGTCACTCCTAAGCAATGTGTCGTAAACCCCCATCATCTCCTTCTCATATCATATATCCTCTGATGTGGAGCGGCAGTTAAACAATTTAATCATCCCTTCCCACCCAACTACCCACACATGCACAAAAAGATAAATGGACTCTGGTGTACTCGTGTCAGACAGGTAATCAGACCTGAGTGTCCAAGTGTCTGAGCTAGAGGGATATAATTTTATTTTTACTACCAGCTCTACATGAGAAAACCCTACATGGTGAGGAATGTGGCACACAGTCACCCCATTGGTGATGTTCAGCCCTCCGGGGTCACAGAACTGCAGGGTGTGTGTGTGCGTGTGTGTGTTTTGTTTCTTTTTGGTCAGGTTTAATTTGGCCAGAGTGTAGGTTCAGTGGCACGATGGATTAGCAAGCTAGCTCTGTCAGTGTTGTGATAACTAGCAGCGTCTGCGCTACTTAACTGGGTCCAGATGAATGCTGGTGAAGGAGAAGGATCCTGTTACTCATGCACTGAAGAAAGACACACAAAACACACACACACATAAACCAGTGCCCTGGCTTAATATGACTTTTAACCCGAACCCCAAGTCTCTAGTCTTAAGCCTCTGTGAGAAAAGCAGTCAAGTAACTTGATTGAAAAACCCAGCATGTGGATCCCTATGAGAAACGTGATGTGTGTCAAACACTTAACTGTTTTATTAATGGGGTAGACTCGAGCATGTGGGTGCACATCTACACCCACATTCTTTCGAACCACATGGAGAGAGCAGACACAGACATATAGGAGAAAGCTTGGCAACACTCCACCACTGCCTGGTGAAATGGATTCTGCTCATGCAGGGTCTTTTATTAAAAAGTCCTCTCCTGGAGTGTTTCTGTGGGCAAGGTCCCCCCCCCCCCAACTCTGAGCTCCTGCTCTCGCTCCACATTTGGGAGCTATTAGTAGGCCGAACGCGAGGCTACTGTACACCCCCACACATAATGCGTGAGGCCTGGCAGGGAAAAGCCTGCCTTGTAGTACACCATCATACAGGTGTGTGTGCTTGTGTGCGTGTGTGTGTCTACGTACGAGAAAGTAGATCCAGGCAAGAAGTAAAAAGGCCCGTTAAATACCACCTTCTCATTCCACTGTGATTTATATATTTTCTATACACACTATACTGCGCTCAAGAATGTTGCTATTGTTTTGACCAGTGACCACTGTGTCTTAAAGTTTTTCTCTCTTTGTCTCTCTCCCCAGGCCGAACATTCTCCAGATGGGCCCGAGATGGGCTACGGCTCCTTCCACCAACAATACTGGCTGGACGGGCGTATTGTGGCAGTCGGGGTGATCGATATCCTGCCTACGTGTGTGTCCTCTGTCTACCTGTACTACCACCCAGACTTTGCCTCACTGTCTCTGGGCTCCTACTCTGCTCTCAGGTCAGCCGCCAGCACTTAGACCAGTCGCGTCATTCCTAAAGTAATTGTTGTAAGCATATGGTGGAGGTATATTGGTAGCCCCCATGGAACATCAGGGACAGTGTCAGTGCTCATGTTTCATAAAATCAGGACCATATTTTCATTGCTTTCTTTTCAGGATGCTGCAACTTGCTCCAGTTGCTGTTAAAAAGAATTCCCCTTTACATGTAACCCAATGGTACACAATGCAAATTGTATGTAAAGCAATATCCACATTACAGACTACTGTATGTTCAGTGAATAGGGTAATGGTTTGTCAAATGCAACGTGTATCTCCTTTCAAGAGAGGAATTGCTGTGCCTCTCAATGGTGACCATTCCCTTCTTTGTTCTTTCTTTTTATTCTTCCTCCCTTTTCTCCCTGACTCTTGATCTTTTTGGCTCCTTACAAATTTTTGTCTTTCTTTAGAACTGTATACTATAAGTGCCATAATTCTGCAGGTTTGGAAAAATACCTCTTTCTTTGCACCTGATTGGTTGAGGCAGTGCTCCGTTTGTGTGTCAGATGACGACAGTTCTCTCTGCCAAGATGAAATAAGAGAACACACACATACACCACAGGCACACATATTTGGAGTTTCCTGTAAAGTGTAACCCAGTAATGTGAGAAAGGCTTTTTAAAATATTTCTTCACAGATGTGGGAAGCTGGGTGATCTGGGCTTCAAAGTTGGTGTGTACAGGTGCTGCTATATGAGCATTCATTCATGTGTGTATGTTTAATCACACACTAAGTCAGACAGCCCAGCAGTTAGGACAGACAGACTCTGCTCATAGAGAAGGGAACACCCTGGTCATCATAAGCACACAGTTTCCCATCACTTATTATTTTAAGAGTCTGACTCCAAGAGTAACACAGAGTGCTCGCTGTGTGGAGGAGGCCTTGGAGAAGGGAGCCAGCGGGACTAAAATCCTCCCGCTTGTTTACAGACACTAGAGCCCAGGCCTTTGATCAGGTCTGGACACTCCCAAGTCTGCTTGGCCTGGCTGACTTTGTCCCAAACCTTACTGCACAGAATGCATGTACCCACACACACACACACACACTTTAAAACTTAGAAAAATTACATGTGAAGTATATAGCAGAACTTCGTTTTTTCCTTGTAACAAAAAGTCATGGAAAGGTTATGGAAAGTTTTGGAATTTTACACAAGTACTTCAGTGGGAACTGTGATTTGGTGATCATCATCTGGGTGAACAGGTGGAGACTTTGGATTATGTTAAAGTTGTGGATAAATGTGCATGTTGTGCATTACAAAAGTACAAAAAGAAGTACAGCGCTGTGTGTATTTTGGTCTTCTGTACGTCAGTGTGTGTGTGTGTATGTGTACGTGTGATTCAGCAGTAGAAACAGGAGAGGGGGATGTTGAGGAATTTCTTGCAGAAGTGTAGCTCATTCTGCTACGGGCCCTGAGGACAAAAGGAGGAGGAGGAGAAGTAAAGAGGCACATAATGAGGTGCCTGAGGCGCTGTGTGTAGGAAACACAGCTGGCGTCCAACCTGGATCACTTTCTTATGGGGATGTCCTGATTATGTTGTGTTTCCCCTGAGTCTGATCCAAGTCCTTAAATATGCAGTATTTGCTGATAGGGCATCCAATCCAATATTTTATTGATGTACGTGTATATTTTGACGTAAATAATAAAGTGCAAAATACACATATCTACAAGTGTACATGAAGGTACGGCAAGTAGAATATTTAAATTTTGGATAGCTTTTAAAATAAGTATAACTTACAAATATTTTTTTAATGATTTTATGTGTTGTGTTTTATTTTTAAGAAAAAGAATGCAGTTTAAGCTCAAATGAGCAGCAACATTTTAGATGTGTGTGCAAAATGTAGCAGATACATTTTTTTTAAACTAAAAATTCTCAGTATGCTTGCTCAGAGCTACGTGTGCTCATATCATTGATTGAAGCTCCAGGCTACTGTTTGTTTATTTTATGTGCAGTTCAGCTAACTTCCATATAACTCGCTCACAACTTTGTTCCGTTCCAGTTTTTGAGGGAACCTGAAGATGTGTTTTGACAGCTGCTGTGCCGAGGCAAATAAATGAGAGATTGGAAATGGATTGAGCTTGACATAGGTAATACTGATCCAGTAGATAATACTGATCCATCAAAAAAGGCCTGGATTGGCCCAGTTCCTAATCCTGCAGACCGGTTTGGGACATTCCGAATACACTGTACAGCCCCGATTTCAAAAACGTTGGGACACAAATAAAAGCAGAATGCTGAAGTCATTTGCAAAAGAACTGTGTCCACTGTGTCTACAGTGTTTTTTGCACAGTGTTGTAGTTGCATGTAGTTGATCATGTGTTACCATCCTTGCCTGTGAGTGAGTCTTTCGAGGATGCCCCTTTCACACACAATCATGATACTATCACCTGTTACTGATCAACCTGTTTACCTGTGGAATGTTACAAACAGGTGTTTTTGGAGCATTCAACAACTTTCCCAGTCTTTAGTTGCTCCTGTCCCAAATGGTTTGAAACGTGTTGCTGCATCAAATTCAGAATAAGCAGATATTTACAAAAATCACTAAAGCTGATGACATGAAACCTTTAATACACTGTGTTCGTTTTCAATTGAGTTTATGTCAAGAAGGATCAGCAAATGATCACATTCTGTTGTATTTAAGTTTTACGCAGCATGTCACCTTTTTTGGAATCAGGGTTGTAAATGTAGTACATTATTTGATTCCAGCTGAATTTCCTCACTTAGGAAGCACACAGGAGTTAATCTATCACTCACAGCTCACTCACTAAAATGCATTTTACATCTGGCTAATCAACCCCAGTCTTGTAATGTTCTGTAATGAAATGTTTCCGTATGCATGCGAGGCTGCAGTCAGCACCTCATGGTATGCACTATTATGGACCCTTTGTGTCTGGGTGTGTGTGTGTGTGTGTGTGTGTGTGTGTACACGCACATCAGTATGAGGGAAGCTGTGCAGGAGCAGAGGGCTTGATAATTGGCTTGTGCTGGAGTGTCAGATGGCTGAAGAGGGGATAATGGCGGACTCAAGCTGCTGCCATGGGGGTGGAGGTGGGGTGGGTGGGTGAAGGCTTCAAGTTAGGGGGGGGGCGAAGGGCTTTTTGTGAATGGGCCCCTCGCCTCTCTTGACCCCCCTCCCCCAATTCAGGCCTGCCGGGCGCTTTTGTGGAGAGGGGATGGGAACCCAGGAACCTGGCAGCAAGTGGGTGACCTTCTAGCACCTCGCTCTAGTTGCCTCTCATCTCCCACCCTTTCTCTTTCTTGACCCTCCTCTTTTATATTCTCCTCCTGCTCTCTCTCTCCCTGCCTCCCCCCTCTCCCTGGCTTGGCCTGCTTTGTCCCATGTCTTATTTTTCAGTGCATCTATTTTATTTTAAGGCCTCTTTCTCTCTCCCTTAAGTATTGTAAGAAAGGGAATTCTCTCCCTTCATTTAAGCGGGTGAAACACAGAGAGTGGAAGGAAGAGAGGAACAAAAAGGGTGAAGAAAGAGGAGCTGGAGTTTAGTTATGGAATAGTGAAGGAAACGGGAGAGGGAAAGGGGAAAATAGGCTTTTAGAAAAAGGATGCAATTAAGGAAGAAACTATTGGGAAAAAATAAAGCAGGCAAGACATTTACTGTATTTGAAGAAGCTGTATAAATCCTCCAAGTTCTAAATCTTTATTTTACACGCTCTCGCCTTCTTTTTTCACCACCTTCTTTTCTGCCTGTGGGCTCAATGCCGATAGAGAGAAGGCAGTTGTTTTTGTATAATGAAATGAGACTAAGAAAAGCTGCCTTTTTGATGGTGGGTGTTTACTTCCTCAGCTAAAGCACTGCTCTAGTCAGAGCCACTATTAGCAGTTTTATTTCTTAATGCTCTCATTTATATGCTGTTGATATACTAACCTCTGAGAAAAACACATTTCAAGGTAGTTTGTTTACTCTTACACTCTGCTTTTTAGGTACTATAATATTAATTAATATTTTCTAAATTACTCTGGTTTATTATTTTATTTCAGTAATGAAAGCCGCCTCCAAACTGCTATTTAACTTTGTGCTGTCATTTGTTTGGCTGTCCTTTTAGTGTACAAAGTCTAACTATGTGCATTTACAATTGTAGCTAAAACACAGTGCAAACTAGTGTTAATTTTGTCAGCTATTTTTCTGTTTAGTTTTAGTCCTGTATCAAATGTCCTTTTTTAGTTTTTTTTTCATATTTACTGAACCGCTTCCTCTTTTTTCTTCCTTTCTTCTTGATGAAAAGTCTCTCATCAAGCATTTGAGTCTAGTTTTAGTCAGTTAATTCTGTTGACATTTTAGTCTTTTGTTATCAGATCATTAACATTTCAGTCAATTTCATCTAACCAAAACCATTCATTTTTTTGCCATTTTAGCCAAACTTATTTCACTTAAGATTTTATCTTATTATCTGATGAAAAGCATACGTTGAATGATTAAGAAAACAGCTTAGTGTCTGTTCTAGTGCTTTGATGGTATCAATTTAAGGAACATATCCAGATTCATTTTGATGCCATTAAGTAACCAAATGCATCAAAGTTAGCTGCTCAGGTCTGGTGCATGCTAGGCTGTTGTTTGTGATTGCAAGACTTTTAGCTAGTTAGCTTGCAAGTTTTAGACTGAGACAGAAACATCACCGTTTCCCATAGTTTGCATCACTACAGTTTCCATTTGGCACCCCCTGCATATGTAATCGTGGAAAAAAAGGTTGTTGATGACCCTAAGCCTTCACGAAATTAACCCCAGTGCCTACTTGGCATTAACCATCAAAAAATTAAGATAAAATGAAATCACCAGTAAATTATGTGATGACCAGTACCTCTAGTTCTCTGTCATTTTATTGATGCCCGTGTTACTGTAAATTGCAAACATGATTATGTACCATGTGAAACTAAATACAGTGCACACTGCAGTGCAGCATCTCTAAGCAGGATCAGCTGCAAAGGAGAGAGTGGTGCTGGAGTGAGCCATCACTGTAAGAAGCAATAACACCAAGCTGCTCGCGTATGTGGTGTTTCTAAAAGCATGAAGTCTGAGGTTTTTTTTTTTTTTCACAATACCCTCTCTGACAAAGTGTGTCTGTGTGTTTACTGCTACAGGGAGATCGCTTTCACCAGGCAGGTGCAGAAACAGTCCCCCAAGCTGTCCTACTACTACCTGGGCTTTTACATTCATTCCTGTCCCAAGATGCGGTATAAGGTATGCATTGTCTCACACTGACATGTACAACACGTTTCTCATGTATTTCTCCATCATATAAGCAGAATCTCCGTATCAATACCTCAGATGACTTCAATGCTGTCACAACAACCAAATACTCAAATGTTTGTTTGTTTGTTTGTTTATTTGTTTGTTTTTACAGGTTATTATACCAGTATTACATTTCATATTTCATTTTTTGGCAGTGGGGAGATGACTGTTGCCTCACTGGAGTTAAACATTCCTGGCAGTAAATGCAATATTACCCAGACCATTTAAACTTCAGCTCTGATGAAATACACTGCCTGCCCTCGCCTTTCCCTCTGCTCTGTTGTCTGATGGCAACACTGCTAAATTTGTGCTCCTCTTCTCTCTCTTAAACTTCTAATTCCTCTAAAGTGTTAATGGCGAGCATTTTTAATGGATGTACAGCATTAAGCTCAATGATGTGTATAATATTATACTGAACGTGGGAATTTTTTGCCCTGCTCCCCAAAATGCCACAATGATATGGTGACAACCTCTGTCTGTACTTGAGAGGTCGTCGATGTCTTGTCTCGAACTGTACTGTTATCATGTGTGCTGATCAAGCAGTAAAGATCAGCTGTGTCATGGGATCATCAGGATGATGTGGAAGTGTCCCACACTATTTACCTATTTCTCTCTCTCTCTCTCTCTGCTGTACTGCTCCTCGTTACTCAGGCCAGTGACCAAAGTGGTTTTTTCCTCTGATTACTTTTGCATAATGTAGGTTTCTATCTTCCCAAGAGGCACCAAATGTCCCAACTGCCTGCTTATAACGAAGGAAGAGGACCAGCCCCCCTCTTTTTTTCCTTGTCTCCTTCTGTTATTATAGGTGCAGGGCCTCAACAGGGGCCTGCCTATGTGCTTTTCTCTCATTTCCACATGAATCCTGGCACCTGCTTTAATTTTTCATGTAATACAGTTTGGAATTTTGTGGTCCACAACTCTATCCAGCTTTGTGATGTATCTCAGGTGTACTTTTTGGCGAGAAAATAGTTGATCAGCTGGTTCAGCAGTGGGTTAATGACAGATGCTTTATCTTAAAGACAAATTGTGTGTAACAATCCAAAGGTACATCAGGGTTCCCTGTCAGAGATCCTCTGTCACTATTAAGATAGCATGAACATGCGAATGCATTATATTCACATGGAAATATTATTATAGCTGAACAGTTTATTCATACACAGTAAACCTCAAGCTTGGAGGCGCAGAAGCAAGGAGATGTGTAAATAAATTTGATGGAGAGTGTGAGAGGGAAAAAAAAAGGGATTGAGGGGAGGTGCAGACAAGGAAGAGAGGACGAGGCTGCTGAAGACATTAAAGGTTGAGAGAAAGGTCACACTGGTGATGGCAACTGTAACTCAGCAGCAAGAAGTGTGCGACTCACATGCACAGACATATGCATATTTTTAGACAAGTGCTGTTGATGTGGAAACTTTAGCAGAAATGCAGAATGTATATGCATGCACATGCACACAGAAGCTACTACTCACAAACAAGCTCACATTTACATCAAACACCACTTCAAGGTCTATAGCTTGAGGAGGACGGTGAAAGAAAGCAGCCTTTCCAAGTCTATTAGTTTCGCCAAGGTTTACCATTCACCCCTTCTTTCTCTCATTCATCTACTAATTCCTCTATTTCTCAATCATTTCATTCAGATGTTCCCAGAGCTTGTTCTTGTCCATGGGAGACTGATGTCTTGTTGGGGATTATGGCAAACTGCCACATCTTTTTATCCATTTACATCTTGTTTTGTGGTTTGCATAGCGCTTTGCCCATTTTCTCGGTTTGGGAGTCTGTGTATGGAATGCATGTGAGCGTGTTTGCTCTGTTTATGCGTCTGTGTGTTGAATCTTGATCACACTGTTTGTCTGAGAATGCGGTTACCACAGCAGCACCCCCCCCCGACCCCCCCGCAGTGCTATTGACTCCCCCAACCCCCATATCAGCTCTTGTGTGTTTGCCATAGCAGCATCTTGTTCACTACCTCCCCACTTCTTCCTATTTTACTCTTGGGGAGGAACACAGAACAAGGGTGACAAGGTTGCCCAGTTCCCACCTTTGGGCTCTCACACTCCCACAGAAACACACTCACACTCACACACGCTCTCAGCCCATGCACAGTGTCTCGCTCCATTGTGTGCAATGCATATGAGCCTGAGTAGTTCATTAATGCACAGACATACTGTGGAATTGTTCAAGTCGGTAAGATGGGGAGCCCCTTAACTCCACTGTTATTGTGCTGGAGGTTTACTGGTTTCTGGATCTCAGTCCTGCTGCTTGCCTCTTTAAGGACCAAAACACCAGCACTTGAACCCTGCTGGACACCACTCAAACCCCCTCAACACCACTCCCTCTCTCCATTTTACCCACATACTCCCCTCCTCTCCCCATGCCAATTTTTCAGGGAACTCTCTGTACCCATCATTTTCTGACACCACGGTCACACTAATGTGGATACCTTTAAAAATACATTCCTGCCCCTCCATGTTGGCTGTCTGTGCACACTTAGATTGTGCTTTTCACACGCAAAGTCTGAGCTATTTGGAAAAATTTGGAAATCTGGATAAATATAAAGGTATTTAAAAGCTTAAATATTTAAGGACTTAAATATGAAACCTTTTGCCAGTGTATTTTTGTGTTTCTGGTGTCAGTATCGGCTTGACTATAAAATAATGATTTGATTAGGGGGCTTAGTATGGCAGTCTGTAGCGTTTATGACCCTCAGTGAAATCAGTACATTACACTTCTGAGGTGTGTGTTGACTCTCCAGCCATGCTTTTCAAATTGATCTGTCATGATTTATGCCACCAACTGTGAACATTGCTGTTTACCAACATTGATTGCTTTTAGAAACTGAGGGAAAAAGAAGTCATTTTGATATTTCTTATTTTGTAATTGCAATTTGGACAGCTGAGTTTTAGAGAACAATCTGAAATCTGAACCCTGCGTGTGCAAGATAGACTTTCAACTGGAGAACTGTGGCTCTAAATCATCTATGTTAATGTGGTAGACATGGTCTGAATTTCATTGGAAGCTTAGACTACCTTACTCAAGATGCAGAAATACTAAAATATAATACTAAAAACACATATCTGTCTAAAACCACTTTCCTCTTTGTGGAATTTCACACAATGGTCCATACTGTACTCTCCTCCCCTGAGGAGCTATAGAATTGCATTGTTTATGTAACTCCAGTAGCATCGTGAAAGGCTTTTTATGGTGACTCTGTATTGTATGTTCATAGACAGCTTTTTTTTCCTTTTTTTTTTAGCAACTAGTATAAAGGTAACACTTTCTTAAGCCTCTACCTGAGCTGTTCTTTTGTCCTTGTCGCCTCATATCCTCCACGTATTCAGAATTTGGCTGTGTAAGGCTACAGTCTAAGAGTGGACTGATTCTTATCTAATTTTCCATTTTCAAGTATTCTTGAGTTTTGAGTTGGGAGGGAAGTCCTTTCTGCCAGGTCACATCTCTGCATGCCCAGTGGAACTGCTCCATGTGTGATGGGTTTAAAAACTTCTGAGCAGTGCCAAACCTTAGACATGGTCCTGTAGAGCAGCCTTAAAGGGTCCTAGAAGACTTGGAGTCCAGCCAGGAACAGGGGGATGGCTGGCCAGTGTCAGACCCTCTCCTTTGTTCTCAAAGCTGGGACGGAGCGTCCCACAGAGCCTTGCTGTTTTGGCTGGTGGGTTCAGGGTTAGACGTGACATCCTGCCCCTGGCTCCTGTCCCTGGTCCTTTGGCCCTCCCTGGCCCTCCCCGGAGCTCTGATGTTGAGCTGTAGAGAGCAGAAGGTGAAGCTGTTGGAGGCTAAATGAGACCAAAGGTCTTGGTCCTCCTGCCATTCTTCTTTTTTTCACATTGCCCCTCATGTGTAGCTAAAAGTCATGTGAATTAACCGCTCTCGTGATTCAGTAACTGACACTGGCTTAGAGAGCTAAATTCTCTAGCTTGTTGATGTCAGCCTGGAATGTCATACAGCATATTTGTAGCTTGTTTGGATGGTGGTCAAATGAGAACAAACACTGGAAGTGTACATCTAAGTACTGTGGCCTTCAGAGTATGCTGGGTGACAAGAGCGCACACACATTTGTTGGAGCTTCCCTAATAAAAAAGCCTGTCACTGCATGCTCAGTAAAGTTCTGGCACCACAAAGACACCGATGCAGATGCAACCATAGTTTATGCATCCTCAAAGTGCCTCAGGTTGAGTGCAGCTCTTGACATGATCTGCGTTAGCATGTTTATCTGTTAAAAACACAAGTGCCTTACCCTGCACCTCAACTCATGCGTTTTTCTCACCATATTTTATTCCCTTGTCCTCCAATAACTCCACCATCCAGCTTCAGCAGCTCACAAAATGTACTCAGAGTTTCATTAGCTTTCATTCGATAAATTTCCACTTTTTATTTTGGACAGAACAAGGATTATAAAATCGGTGCCACGTGGTGATTTTCCATTTCTTTGCAGATATGTGTGTGTATGTGTGAGCACTTGTCCGTGTCGTTTTTTTGTAAGCACTGAATAAGCAGACTTTGATGATAACAAACGAGGCGGTCACCCACTTGGCTTCACCAATCTGCAGTACCTGGTCTTAAACACATCAAACACTTTTTTTTTAACAGAATAGACACAGACAGAATACACAGTTGTACCCAGTTGGTGAGGAAGCGAGAGAGTTACATGAAGTGGCTCTTACTCTTGTTATTATTGTTCACTGTGAAAGAATGTCTTACTCTGAGCCCAGGAAACCATTAAATTTTCCACAGAGGGGAAGAAAGAAGGAGTGAGCAAAATGAATGAAAGGAGGAGGAAGAGGACAGATGGAGAGAAAAAAAAGGAGTGACAAAATGTGTGCCAAATGAGAAAAGGAGGCAAGATGAAAAGGATTATTCGTTTCCCGGCGGTACCTCGCTGACTTTTAAAGAGCCCTTTCGCGGCAGCTGCACCTCCGTTCCCTTTCAACACAACTCCTCCTCGCCCACAAACAACAAACACCGTCAGAGAGCCGGTCAGGTCTCAAGCAGCAGCCAGCAGTTTTCCACATGGCCAAAGCTTTTGAATTCAGTGGACCTGAATTTAATCCGTCCAGGTGTCAGCCACTGTGTGGAGGAGTATGTTAGAAGACTGATCAAAGAATTTGATGTTGGTTTCAGTCACTTGCTGCTATTCTAATGTTTCCCATAATCATTATGTGCCTGCAGGCCTTTCTGTCACCTGCTGCCCAAGCTGAGTTCTCATGACATCAATTAGACATGACAAAGTGCCTCCCAGTTCAGGCATGTAGATCAGACACTAATACACATCTGTACTGAGATGTTTTTTAAAGTTGAATAATCACCAATGCTAATAGTCTGTCATACCCCTCGTTCCTTTTCTCACTGATTTCATTTCACTTCAATCAAATAATTCCTGAAATGGAAAACCAATACTCATCTTTCTGAATCACTGCATTGCCATCAATTACCAGCAGTGTCTATTAATGTAAGGAATCTCTCCTTCAAACAGTCCATCTCCTCTCCAGGTACGCAGTTGCAGGTTATGACATGCCAAAAGGCTCCAAGCCGCAGCTATCAGGACTCTGCATGCATGTTATTTTCACTCAGGGGGCCCATTCAGACAGTGTGTTCTGTGTGTATGTGTGACCTCACATTCTGTGTGTCACTTGTTGTACATCTGGGCAGATTAAGAGTGACAGTGAGTGAGTTTGAGGCATCTAGAGGTGGGTGTTTCTCACAGAGGCCCCCATCACTGCTTACCATGCTACAGTACACATCTTAAAAAAAAATAAATAAATCATTAGATTTGTTCTTTGCGTAAACTTTAGAAAGCTTTGACAGATTTTGATGAGCTGTATTGAGAAGCTCTACAGTGAACAATGGCGTGCTGTGTTGTGTTGAGGTGAGGGTTTACGCAGGTCCAGACACAGTGCAGCCGTACTGTTTTTTCTTTCTGCCCCTCTTTTGGTTTCCGCTCTTCTTTCAGCAAATGTTTTCAGAAAGCATCCACCATGCTGGTTGGGATGAAAGACTGATAGGGAAAGAAGGGATCAGACTGAACAAACTTTCAACCAATTTCATTCGGAGACAATTTAGTTTAATGTTATCATGCAATTCTTTACGGTGGTGATGCACTAAGTCATGACGGCTCAAATAGAGGGTGGTGTAAAGTTACTGTGGTGAGTGCAGTGTTCCATGATAAAACTGATGGCCTTTTCCATGTGTTTGCCGTAATAGGTTTGTTTCTTTAACCCTCCCTTTTTTTTGCTTTGCTCTGTTTTTTTCCCTCAGATGAAGCGATATTCAGTTGGTTTTTAGAAGGTATTTTTTCAACAATGCCAGCAGCTTCACCTTCCAGCAATCTTCATATTACAAAACCTGTGCCCATCAAAATAAGATCAAACCAAACCAGGCCCATTTTCACCCTCTCTGTGAAATTTATAAGCTAAAGCATGCCCCTTTTGTTGCCTTCCAGCTCTCTCCCCTCCCCCTGTCTTAAATTGGAGCCTTTCTGACAGAAACAGTTTTGTTTGATTTAGCTCAACAGGAGACCACCAACAGTGCACCTCTCAGCAGAAACATTTGTTTAAAGTTTTTGATAATTTTTCTTTTATGCCTCATCATCTCTCTTTTTTCCCTGCGTGTCATTGCACGGTTGTGTTTTTAACAAATCATTAACAGGCTGCAGCACAGTCTGGGGGCAGCCACTGCTTGGCACCCCCCAAGGAGGAGCGCTGACAGGGCGAGGGTACGAGGGAGCAGAGTTCAAGAGGTCAGGTCAGACGATTCAGTCTTACTGTGAGTGGAGGGATGGGTGGGGGTAGTGGGTGGCAGGAGGATAAGAGCGAGGGAAAGGTGTGAAGGTCACAAGGGCGAAAATGAGAGTTTGGAGATGGTGTCATGCTGAGCAGATCCAGAGCCCTCTAGCTGCCAGCCTGAGGTGTTTGCCTTGCCATTAACTTCACCATTATTTATTTATAAACCTGCTGCAGCTGCGCCACTTTGTCTGAAACGGCTGGTTTCTTTTTGGCGAGGGAGTGCATTCAGATCTTTGATAAGCACTACTGGACAGAGGGCGCTTGTTTCATAACTGCACTTCGACGTTTATTCAGAATGTGGGCGCAGGGCCTCGGGTTTGGTCTTGCAGTTGGAAGTTTGAGGTGGGGTTTTAAGACTAAGATTAGAGGCTGTGGCTCCTGACTGCAAGTCAGTAAGCTGTGGTCTGTGTCAGACAGGCGTAACAGCTCGCTTGCCCGTAAAGACCAGAGGAGATAAAGAGATAAAAGTGCCCAGTCTGTGAGCTGATGCCCATAAAAGCGCTGCCATTGGTTCTCAGGGCTCCGTCGAAATGCGATCCTGTAAAAATATTTTCTCCTCATTAACCTGTCATCCGTGGAGCCGTGACGCATAGCTAGGCGAGGGAGTGCTGGGACAGAGTGGGGTGGGCGAAGGGGGATTGTGGGGCTTGTGTAGGGGCCCAAGGGGGAGACTTAACCAGCCTGGATGCTTTATTTGAAGGTCGTCCTGTGGTAATGTGTTGAGTAGGGTGAAAAGGCCTCGGTGGGCCCCGAGTGTTTAAACAGCAGCAGTTAGCGTAAATCTCCCCTAACGCAGACCCCAGACATGTTCAGGGCACACACACACAGACCTCAACACACACACACACACACACACACGTATATGTACATATTGTCACAGGCTGTGATGAAAGTGCGTCTGTGTGGGCCAGTATTCTGAGACACAGCTTGTTTGGACATGTCTTTCATTTGTCCTGTCCCTTGGTCCCGGCTTGCTTGATTTTTGGTGGTATTTGTCTAGCTGCATGTGTGTTTGTGTGAGCTGTGCTGTTTACGTGTGTCCATCAGCAGCTAGAGCCCCCCCGACCATGCCCCCTTGTCTGGGCAGAATGTATGTGTTTCAACAGTCTTCGGACGATGGAGGGAATGTATTGTGAGAGCTGTATGTTTGAGAGAGAGAGTGCAGATGTAGGGATCAGGGCCTGTGTTTATTGCTTTTTGACTTGCGATCGGCTGAATGTGACCCCGGGTCAGAGTGCTGGCCCGGGCCAGCTTAGGTTAGGTCTGCTCGGCCTTCAGTCACACTAGGCCTCTTTGTATACTCTCCGAGTTCAGGCTCATCCTGGGTGACAACTCGCTGAATAACAGACTGCAACAAGACCACAAATGTGACATGGCGACCGTATTTGTCTGTTTGGGTCAAATGTCCATGTTCTGCTGAGAGTCATTGACAAATACGTAATCCTGACATAATATCCCATTCACTATTGTGTTCATGCCCAACCTCCTATGTTATAAAACAGCCTTCTTTTTGTATTGCATGTTATTTTTGGATAACATATCTTCTGCCAGAGACAAACAGAGCAAGGTCTAACATTAGTGACCTCATCTACTCTGCGACCAGCCTTACATCACACTCTTGGAGCCGCTCTGTCTCATACTGAAGTAGGTGTTCAGTTGACCAGCAGATTACTGTATAACTTAATGCTCTTCCCTGTAGAGATTTGAGCTGTACTGATACTGTTATCAAGAATAGACTCAGTGAGACTGTGTTCAGACATTCTGCACAGTGCCTGACCTGTGCACACACACATAAAGGGACACCTCAGCTAGAGCTAGGGTGGGTAAAAACTCAACTGAGGAAAATCAGCAGCAGATGTGGTGTAGAGTAATGCAGATAAAGGCAGGGAAACCCTGTTACGTGGACACCAAGTCCACCTCCTGGTCTTTCCTCCACCAAGCCTGAAAGAGGATCACTTTGAACTGTGACACTGCTGTGCAACTGCACAATAATGAGTGATCTCACCCTCAGAAAGTCTCCCTGTGATGCAAGATGTGATAGTATTTGACATCTCCCTCATATTAGCAAATTGGTGCATTTTATAATATTGGGCGTAATAAAAATTCATAAAAGTCATAAAAGTAATGGAAAGCAAGGGAAAACGCAAATACAGCATTAGAACAAAGTGTAGAAATGAAAGAAGATTTAAAGAGACACTAAAATTCCTCTGACCTGAGCTCAGCTAATACATTTTCTGTTTTCTCAGTTTACTGATTAATTGCATGTCTATGTAATGTCAGAATATAGTGAAAAATGCTCAACACAATTTCCTGAAGCCCAAGTCGATGTTGTCAAATCACTTTTTTGGTATGACCTAAGGACTTAACTGAATTATCAAAAAAGCTGCTGATTAGTTTTCAGATTAATCAATTAAATGCTTTGTTTCAGATCTGCATGTTATGCCAGAGCCAAAAGCATGGTTACATTACGCCGTGAATTTGTACAGTTAGCAATGGCGCTAACCAAAGAGTTCTCTCTCTGTTTGGCTCCACACAAGCCCACTGTGTTGTTGCCTTGAGGCATAAAACACATCTCTTCCTTTGCTCCAGAGGATGTGTTCTGATAACATCCGGCCTGGAAATCTTAAAGTTTTCATTAACTATTTAGCCATCAGAAATTGAATTGCATATGACTCTGTGTTTTTAATCTGTCCACCAGTTTTTTGCAAGCTGTGGCTGTGAAAGACACTTTTGTCTCAACTCCACACATATCAAACTCATAGTCAGGCAGGGAGGAAGAAAAGAAGCAGAAGGAAAAAGAGGTGTAGGTTTTCATGAGGATTCCTTGGCTGCAGTGATGCCCTCGATTTATGTGTCTGATTAATTGCTTTTCATATAAATCATAGGCATGGGCCTGGGGCATCGCTCCCTATCATGAGGTGTGTGAGAAAACAAGACAGAAATGGTGCACAATGAAGGAGAGGAACACGGTGACAGTTGTGTGTTTGAGTTGGCAATAAAGATCACTCTGACAGCCGGGCCCCTGCTATCTGTATGTGTGTAAAGTCTGTGTGGCCTGAAAAGAATGAGTGATGCCGTGTCACTGAGGGGCTTCGAGTGATAATGGATCTGCAGAGTATTGTGTAAGCGATGTCGAGCCCTGTCGAGATATGTGTTTATTTACCTCTGATGATTGGGGTTGTGTAATTGTTTACACTGGGGCAGCTTGTTATTCAAATGAGTAATTTTCCCCTCTGTCTTGTTAAAGTTCAGTTCATTGGGAAACCTGCACTATAGAAGATTGCTTTCCTATAAAGAGGGACCTCTGCACATTAATTAACAAACGGGCAGCAAATATCTGAGTGCATTCTTTCACTTGTAAATGTACTGTTTCCATTTTGGTACATTTTTGTTGTGGTTCTCCACCTCCTACTATTGAACACAGCTCTTTATTTCTCCTTTGATCTGTCTGTTTTTTTCTCTCCTCTCCATCTCCGTCTGTCTACTTTGCTCTACCCCCATTCCTGTCTCTTTCCCTGCCCTCCCTCTTCCTCCCAGACTCCTCCAACGTCCTCTCTTAGTGCTGGGCCCCTCCGTCCTGGCACTCACACCGCTCCTATCACTTCCATCAGCTTGCCTCAGTCCATGTCTCAGTGACGTTAAATACCATCCCTTTATTCATCTGCACCTAATTTTCTCTCGTCCCTCCCCGTCTCCCTCCTCCCTCCCTCTCATTTCTCACACCGCTGATGGCAGCCAAGTCAATCTGCTGAAGTTAGTGCTTGTTTCTATCTTTCTCCACTTGTTTTTTTCACCCCCCGCCCCGCTTTCTGTCTCCAAACGAGCCTTTCAGAGGTTGTCAGTCATCAGCGTCACCTCCATATCCGTCTGAACATGCGAGCGCACAAAGGAGGAAGGATGGTGACTGATTTGGTTTGTGCAGGAGGCGTTGAGCGTTTGGAAAAGGAGGAACTGAGCCACTGAAGAGGAGAACCAAACCAAAAGGGTGTCTTGGTCTGCAAAGCCTCTTCCTGGTTATCTGTTGGGTCGCCCTCCGGGTGGACACATCAAAGAAAAAAACCTCATCATGTGGCTTCCTGGCTCTCCACATGCCATCGCTATCACTTCCCATGGCCTCTTTATGTCACTTGCTGAGCTAACAGCAATTCAGGACCATAGATTTGTAGGAATCGACCGTTTCACTTCCAGCTATTATATTGACTATCCCTCTCTGCACACCTCAATCTCCTCTCTCAAGGATCTAAGTTTCAGGAAACCATTACCGCACTCTCTGTTGGTATAAGTAACTGTTAGATAAAGAGATGGATGTTGTGAGCATAAAACACTGAGCTGAAGAAGAGCCAAGGAAGCTGCAGGGGTAGCTGTGAATTACAGGGCCTTCAAGCCAACCTGGGGAAGGAAAAAAAAATAAAGAGGGAAGATAAAGAAAGTCAGTGGTGAGCTCAGTCTTCACTTTCAGTCCAATGAAGAAAAGAAGCTGACAGATAGGTTGTGGCAAACCAAGCTTTTCTTTTCCCTCTTCTTTCTTCTTTTCTCTCTCCTCCGTCCAGACCACTAATAGCTGTGTCCTCTCATACTCCTCCATCCTTCTCTTCAGCCTCTCTTCAGTGGGGGAATTGAGGAATTGTGCCTGTGCCACGACCAGACTTTGTCTCTCATTTTGGTTCGATAGGCCTCTCTTTCTGTTGCAACCTTTACAGTAGAGGACTGGATATATCATTTTGGACTGCAGACACAAAACAAAAGCCTTCAGAAATCAGGAATTCACTGTATTTCTTTCACAAAAACGCAGCTGCTGTTCTTCATGGAACAACACAGTAGCTTATCCAATGCATGTTTTCACTCAACTCTTCTCTTCCTCATTCTTTGAAGGCTGCCCACTCCATTCACACCTCTGTCTCTGCTCTGATTCTCAATTCCTCTCTCAATGCATCAGGTTGAGCTGAGGCACAAGGTCAAGCCTGTAGCAGGAAGCGTGTGTCTCGCTGTGTCTCTATTGCTGCGCAGGTGTGTGTGTTTGTGCTTGTTCTGCTTGTAGAGGTGTGTCCCACTGCGGTGTTGAAGGAGTCTACAGAGGTGAGGCAGAGTGTGAGAGTGTCATGCTGACTGTGCTGACAGTTGTAGAAAGCTGTAGGTTGTTGGGACACGGAGAGCATCCGATCAATGTGTGTGTCCATCGCTGGTGCAGATGCGTAGCATTCCACCACCATCCATCTGTTAGCAGAAGCACTTAGAGCATGTTAGTGTCTTTGGCTTCACTCTGAATTGCTTTTTGCCCTTACAGCCTGTACCTCAGTCTTGGCCTATACACTTTGCATGACTTCATGAATTTAGTGATACATTTCTCCTTTGCCACTTTACCTAATTGTTGGGCAGAGCAAAAGCGTGGCTACAGATGAGGAGTGTGCCTGGGGGGGAAAGCTGGCCTATGACCGCATCCCCCAAATTCCTCTGTTTTTCATTTTTCAGAGCAGAGCTAATTCATTCTCATGGCATCCTATCCTGCATGTAAAAACAGGCAGCATATTTTCCATATAGGCCCACTGACAGATGGGCCATGGTCAGAACGTTTTGCAACAGCATATTCCAGAGATGGTATTTCCTTTGTCTTGCTTATTGAGAGTTCATAATGACATCTGTGTTTTTTTTCTTGTTGTTCCAAGCTTGAAGCATCCAGCACCTTTTGACCTCGGCTGCATATGAAACGTGTGTTCATGAAATGTTGGAGTCTTTGTCCTGCAGTTTAATGTCTCAAAAACTATAAATATTATTGTGTGTGTTGAGATGGTGCAGCGGGCCTGTTGCAGGCGCCTGCTTGTTTACAGAACTATCTCGACAGTTTGCATTTGTTTGGAGCCGTGTGATAGAACACAGGTCACTGATAATGGAGTCTCCTCCTTTCTGTTCATTCAACCCCTCACTCATTTTTTTCCCATCTTGCCCTGCAGCTGTTTTTGTTCAGCTTGGTTTACTTTCCCTCCGAAATGTTAGGTCGAATGCAGACTTGTACCCGTTTCACAAGCGCACATTACAATATGCTGGTGTGTTTACATTTCCTGCTCAACGTTGCCACACAACACTCCTGAGACAGAGAAACATGGCTCAAACAAAGAACTTTAAGAGAGCTGGAGTTTGATCCAGGTGGCAGCCCTGATCCTGACCCTGAGGTCAGTTTGCAACTTGTCAAACCTTTAACCCTAAAGGGTCACTAGTGCAGTGTGAAAGTAGTGTGACTGGGGCTGCAACAAATGATTATTTTCATAACCGATTTACCTGTCAACATTGTAGATTAACTAGTCTCTAAAATGTCAGAAAATATTTAATGAAGCTCAAAAACCAGGGTGATGTTGGTCTGCTTTTTGTGTTGATGAACAGTAAAAACCTTTAGACATTGAATTTATGTCAATACAACCTCAATTCCTAAAAAGTTGAGATGCTGTGTAAAACGGAAATAAAATGTGTCACTTCTCTGTTCCTGTTTCATTCCCCAGGGACAGTACCGGCCTTCAGACCTCCTATGCCCCGAAACCTTTGTCTGGGTACCAATAGAGCGATGCCTACCCCAGCTGGAGAACTCCCGCTATGCTCGTTTCAACCAGGATGCTGATGCAGGTACAAATGCGCAACACTCCACTGTTAGCATTATCCGTTTAAGACACGTAATGTCTAAAACTGGAGGAAACTGTGTTTTTCTGCATTTATCCATACAGTTGCATACATTTCTAACATTACTAACATACTGACTTAGCGCTGCGAGCTCGGTCTTGGATTGTCCTGTTCTTTGTACATGCTGTGTTAGACGAATATATGACCCTTGTTTTAACATCTGATCCAGTTTCACTGTGATGATGTATTGAAAACAAAGGAATTTGACTGCAACATTCACCTAAAACCACTAAGAGCACCAAATTGCAGAATCAACACAGGAGAACGAGCAAAGAGAGAGGCAGCGTGCAGCCACTGAACTGGGGTAAACGGAGATCTGACTGCTCTGATCACGCAGCCCCCCCCCCCCCCCCCCCCCCCCCCCCCCACAACAATCCTTCAACATGATCAGAGCTGAGCCAGCACTGTCATTATGGAAGGACCATATTGCCATTAGATGAATAGTGATATTAGCAATAATAAACCACATGCGGAAGGTAGACTGGCGGACGCCAATTGCTTGGACTGGCGGAGTGAGAGATGTGGGCCAGGGAGAGTGTTTAATAGAGTGTATGTGAGTTTGAAAGTTTTGAAAGGAGAGTTTTGCATGATTTTCTGCATAGGTGCATAGCCAGAGAGACCGGTGCATTTTCTCTCGCACGATTTCTTAAATCTCTCTTTGCTCGTTCTCCTGTGTTGATTCTGCAATTTGGTGCTCTTAGTGGTTTTAGGTGAATGTTGCAGTCAAATTCCTTTGACTCCCACACATAACCCACACTGAAGTCGTTTGCATCATATTGTGTGCTGAGGAGAAGGACTCACACTTCATATAGACTGACACAGTCCAATGGGTATGGTTCTGCTCAGCTTCAGAATGAAAAGGTTTGCTGTTCAGATCCTGTATGGTAGGAATTATTAGAGGAGATGGCTGCAGGTTGTTGGAATGAGTGTGCCTTGTGATTTAAACAGTAGTTGAAACGTGTACATACACACGCTGTGGCTATTGCAAGTGGTTGTAACCTGAGTGGTTGAGTGTACAGGGGCCAGTAATCTCCTGTTTGCCCTCCCCCCATTAATCTGCATCACCAAACAGGCACCAAACAGGAAGGAACCACTGATAGACATTAATAGGAGATGTGAGAGGACAAGAATGTGATTGCCAAGCAAACTGGGACTGATAGGTGGAGGGTTAGAGAGGGAGTAATAGAATAATAGATGCAGGGAGAGGAGGAGGTATATGTGATAAGATTATTTTATAGAGATGGGAAGAGAAAGGGAGGGGGGGCCGGTGTCTGTATGCTGGCGTTAGAAGTAGAGTGGTAGAAGAATATATGAATGTGGAGAGACAGCCTAATAATTTGTTGTAGTGAGGTCATACTTGGACTTAGTGCCATGCAGAGAGGCGAAAACCTTGACTTCAAAACGTTCTTTGGCACGGATGCCCCTTTCCCATCCTCTTTTTCAGGGGTCAGATTGTGCGATGAGGTAAGCTTTCTGGGCATCTAAAAAAATCTTAACAGATGTCTTCAGTAAATAAGGATTCTACACATTTTTTTGATTTCCTGGCTAGCTTTTGTTGTTGACTCAAGTGTTGGTGAAAGCACCACACCCAGGAGAAATGAGGGCATTTAAAAGACCATTAGTGGGCTGGTCATTTACAACATTGCTATTAACAGCTTAGCCAGCGGTGGGTCTGACCTTTTCTTGTCAATCATACCACTAATCCTGAGTAGGCACAAATTAATGAGGACAAAGTGGCGGTCTCGGAGTTAGCCATTTTCACTGTGGCCAGAGTATGTTTGTGTGTCTGTGGCTCTTGCGGTGCCTTCATTCCTGCGTGGCCTGGTGATTCTCGACGGTTCCGGACATTCTTTCAGGCCTAGCTATCCAAACGCAGTGTCATTACGTTTCAGTGCTAGCTGTCTTGATGGTTAGCGCTCAGGTCTGTTGCCAAGCTGTGGGATGCCAGACCAGTGGTGGTGTGGAGGTTTCTGTCCTCTCCAGAAATGCAGCCAGTGGTCAATCAGTCACCAGGTCAGCCTGGCCTGTGTCATCATCATGTTGGCAGCATGGCACAGTGTTGAGGCCTGTGGCACAGTCCTAATTGGCAGTTTGTCTTTGTGTGGCTTGTACTTGGCCTAAATAAAGGCATGTTGCAATCTGTTTTTAAGGCCTGGGGAAGTCCTGACTGCATGTAATGGCAGGGTTTTCCCTCCGTATCTAACTGAATGGCTTTGAAAATTCCAACAAAAAAGCCAAGGCTTTTTTTTTTTGTTTTCCATCTAAACTATCCTACCATTTATCAGCAACTTGTCATTCTTGTTGTTTTCATTTTTTCCATCAGGCTCTGTGTCCTTTTGTTTTATCAAAAAAAAAAAAGGAGCAGGGGGAGTGAAATGTCCAGAGGAAGACTGTGAATCTACAGCTTTTTTATGTTAATTCCTGTGTCAAAATAAACACTGCCATTTGTTGCAATCTTTGCTTTTCATCTTTTTTTCCATCCAGGTATAAAATTGTAATCCCTGTGGATACTTTGGTCTGTCAAATAGAGATTTTTTCACTAAAGGGCAGCCAATCACAAACTACACCGTGCATGTTCTCCAGCGTAGCCACCTTCCTCTCAAAAAAAAAAAGGGGGAAACCTTGAATGGTTTGGGAAAAAAATCTCGACAGAAAATTCGTAAGAAATGTCAATTTTCACCAAAAAAGCCAGCAAAGTCCCCAGTAATTCCAGTTTGGGCTTGTTGTGAGGGCCCTGCTTTGAACTCTTCGCTTCACACGGGAGTGAATTAGAATCGGGGTGCGTTCAGATTGTGAGGGTGACCGGAGTTACAGAGCTGTCCTAATGAGGTGCGTAAAGACAGCTAATCTACAGTTTACACAACTCTGTCCAAAGCAGGCTCACATTGATTACATGCCTGTTGCTGACACATCGAGGGCCCTAGGGCCTCGTTGTGGCCTCTCGCAAACGTGCATGCAGTATATACGCACACACATAGACACGCGTGTTCTACACAGCTCATATGTTCTATCTCTCACATGCTCATAATCAGTGTTTGCTTGACAGAAAAAGAAGTGGGGCCATTGTCCGCTCAGCAGGATAAACACTTGCAAAAATTTGTGACACAAGTAGTCACCGCCTGGACGTGAAGTGCGTCCAGCAGGCGCCAACCCACACGCTCAAAATTCCATATTGCATACACACACTGCACAAAGATGCATTTAGTAAAGTTGGAGATAGAATATTCTCACACTGTTTCTCTCTTCCGCGTCTCATCATACGAATGCGCACCCTCGTTTCCCATCAAGCTGATTGACTCTGACTCCACAGTATCTGTGCTTTCAGCCGTGCCAAGTGAAGCCAAAACATTACATGGGGGGGACGGTGCTAGGCTGACGGCACCAACCCATTACCCCCAAGCCCCCTGCCTTCTCCACCATATTTCTAGCTTTCACAGTACACACTGTCATATCTTGTCTCACTGTCAGAGCCACTTTGCTCTGCTCTTCACTCGGCTTTCTGTTACTCAGCCTGACTTGCACTAATGTCTCATTCAGAGTGGAGGGGAGACGGGTATCACTCCTCTCTCAGTTTCTTGTGTTATAATGCATGAGGTAGTGTTTTTCCCCTCCGGATGCTGCACTTCTACGCCTACCGCTTTAGTAACAATACGATCCTGGGGAATTCTCCTGTTGCTTTCTTTACTCTGGAGGTCAAAATTCACAGTCAGCAAGGGTCTCGCTTTCAGTTGGACGGATGCTTTCTAACACAGGGGCTTGAACCCAGGTCTTCTTACTACACCGCCGTTTTGGCCTTTTTCTTTTCAAACGTAAGCCCCGTTTTGGATTTGCAACACTGGGTCATAGGAAGTGGTCATAACCTGATGGCCTGCCTTTGACCAGCGTCCAGTGTTCAGCAAGTGTTTCGAAAGTTTGAGATGGATGGGAAGAGAGAGAGGAGCGTGGCGAGGTGTCAAGGCCCCTAGCCTCAGCTCTGACCCTCTCACTCCCCAACCGACCCTCACCACTCCTCTTCCCCCGACCCTTGAACCCTGACCCCGAGGAGCTGTGACCTCAGACCGGCGTGTCACTGAACGTCCGGTGGGCCTGGCGTGAACAGGGTCTGGAGCTACTCAGAATGAGGGGGGGGGGGGGGGGCAGTGATGGAGGACGGGGTGAGAGAAGAAGAAATGAAAGTTGTTTATGTGAGGAGCGGATGTTTGGATTGTCTCGAGTAAGACAGAGGGATAGAGCCTCTGCTCAGTATTACTGTTGAGCTTAATAGAGCATGTTAAAGCTGCGTGCTGCTATCCATTAGGATCTGTAACATTTTCACTACTTAATATCTTCACAAAGGGACAGTGGTGCTTCAGACCAACGTCGCTCATTTGAGTGGACAAGTATAACTTTGCCTGTCTGTTGTGTAAGTGGCCTGTCGCTCTGATAAAGAACACAAGAGGGAGCATAGTGCTTCAAGAGAAGGCTGCTCGAGTTATTGAGGAAGCTTCAAACATTGAAATATTTTCATCCCATTAGGACACATTAATTCTTTATGGACCAAAATGATGGTCACGTGGAAGTTACATAACATGTTTGCATCTTTTAAAACCCATTTCCCCACATAGTGAGACTTAACATACTGCTGATTTCCTTCATTTAAAAGTTTGTATCAAGCGCTCTTCAATTATGTGACTCAGCAGTTTTTAGAGAAGGGGGAAGATGCAGTGGTTAGGGCATTACTGAGCAGGGAAATGGGGCTAATAAATAAAACATGAATGCACAGTGTGGTTTGAAAATTAAAAAAAAAAAGTTGAAATATGAAAACATCTTTATGGGGATGGGGGTGTGTGAGAGCTGCAGAGCCTCTGGGCTTTATGTTTATTCCCAGCTCTCTTCTTTCCTCTGGCTTGCTGAGTCTGTGCAAGTTAGACGGTAGCCTACATGAATAGTTGGGACAGTCACTTTGGTTCGTGTATACCTGAACGCATGTGGCTACTTGAATTCTCTCACTGGTGGGATCTTAAACGTTTCCTTTTGTGCTGCTGTCCTGATTTAGTCAATGTTTGTTGTCACGTTTCTGCTTGTAACATTTTAACTAATTGCAGCAGCAGCATGAGTTGCTGACTCATATTGTTTTCACCAAGATTTTGATCACATCCAGCCCTTGAATAGCCACGGTCCAGTCAGAGCACATGTGAGCGTGTTGTAAAGTGGGGATCCCTTTAAACATCTGGTACAAGAGAAAATACCTTTGTTTATGCTATTACATACAGTCGTGCAGTTTTTCTCTCTATTGTCTTGTTTTCCCAGTTGATTAGGTGGGATTTGGCAGCGCTGCGGCAAATATTTTAGGAATTAGGCAGAAATGTGTGCGCTCACATTACTCGTACCACCTGGGTGCTCAGCTGTGAGCCACATGGGTGTCGTCAGGGGGAGCGGTAGTGGCGAGTGGGAGGCCTGGAGCTCTATTAATACCAAATCTAACTCGCTCCTGTTCGACTGATGTGTCGCCATGGGCCTGGCAAGCTAGTCCACTCCAGACTTTCATCTGCTTCCTCTCAGTTAGGCCAGGACAGGCTGATGGATGGAAATATTGTGTGTGCATAAGGGATGCACATTTTAGAAATCATGACATAAAATTCAGATTTTAGGCAAATGGTGAAACAGCACAATGTGAGGAGAAAACAGGCTAAGGGGTTTGGCCAAGAGCTAAGGCAACTAGAGAAAGTAGAGCAGGGATGTTATTCATTGGGGAGAGGATAACATGAGATACTTATTAAGTGAATGGTAGCAAATGAAGGACTACTCAGTTCTTACTGAAGCGGGATGATGATTAGTGCTCACGATGGTTTTTGAGAGCCACTTGTATTCACACATCATGTGCTAGGTTGTTAGGTTGGCTCAGTTGATACTCCCTGCTGTGCTACCCCTTGCTGGTCCACTTGGCGCCAGATGTGGGCGGCTTGGCTCAACCTCTCACTGCTGGAGGCAGCGGTTTTAGCGTCAGGGCGAGGGTCATCCTTTCTAATTGTATTTTCTTTTGGTTTCGTTTTTTTTTTTTTTTCTTTTTTCATTTTTTCCATCCGACTCTCCAGAGGATCATTCTTAGCTGCTGAACATGCACACTTTTGAGATTAGCAGTGTTTTCACTGGTCTAATGGGAGCTGGCAGTGTATGACACAGGACCTGATGAAATGCTGAGTTTGGCAAGCCAGCAAGGGAGCAAGGCCCCGTAAACAAGGCCAACTAACTAGCCTGCTCACGCACCACTGTGACTCCAGGTTTAGGGCATAGGGGAATTAGTGCTGTGGGGGGAAAAAATGCTTTCTGCTCCTCCAACAGCTTCTCGGAATAATGGCGTATCCTTGCCAAGTCACTCAGAGGTTAACTCTTAAGAATGAGGGAAAATAAGGACAATGTTTATTGTGCTTGATGTGTCTACACTGGTCCTTATTAAATTCTCATGTGTGCCTGTTTGTGTCCAGGAGATGTTCGGGTGCTGAAGGATGTGGGAAGAGCTCTGGTGCTATACAGACGGACCGTCATGCCCTATGCAGTCTACTCCCGCAAACGCAAAGGCTCCAGCGACGAGGCGGAGGTGCAGCAGTACGCCGGCTTGGTTGGCCAGGACTGTGCTGAAAGGATCTTGCTCTACCGCAACTAAACACACAGCCACTGCACCTTTTTATTATGCGTAAACACACTTCCCAGCAATGTATGTCTATTTATTTATGTCTGTGTGTCTCCTTACTGTCAATGAAAGTGCTTTCTGCTGCCTCTCCACGTAGTCCCTCCATGCGTAGCTCTACACTGGCTGGAACAATGCAGTAGCCGCTCACTGTCTAATGTATGTACTGTATGTATGTCACCCATTGGCCTCATTCATCAGTAATCAGTCATTCACATATATGATTAAAATTTTTTTTCACCCCTGAATCCTGCAGCATCCATTCTCAGTTTAGTTCTTGTGCATCTGTTTGTTTGATTTGACTCTGTGCAGGGACCAGTCCCTTGAATGTCATTTGATATGATGTGTTCATCGCTTTGATTATATGCGCCACCTTCAATCCTGTACACTTAAATAATGGTGTCAAAAGAGCGTGTAGCTGCACACAGGTGAGAGCTCTTCTCTGAACTGGCACAGGTTTGGACTTCTTCCTCCTTTGGTGATTTTTGAAGGTGGTTTTCAGTTGCTTACATTATATCCCAAAACATCAAACTGACTTGTTCCACACCACAACATGGTAAAGATTTTTATCACTGGGTTTACGTGAAGCAAAGAACTCACTGTCTTCAATGTTTTTGTCTGTTATATTTATAGTTTTATTTGCTTTGCTTTTCTTTTCTTTTAAAAACACTATTATTTTTGGTTAAACTGAATAAAGGGGTTGTATATTCCCTGCTTTGACTTTGTGACTTTCCTTCATATAATAATTATGCAACACAACCCTGAATCCACTGGCAGCAGGATTTGGGAAACAGAGCAATCAAGCGTCCTCTTGCTGTGTACATTTTTTGCACATACAGTAGTAAGCTTATGCGCCCCAAAACACATGCACAAACTAGATAAGGGCTTGAGTTGGACATGTCGAATTGAACCAAGCAACAGGTGTATATAGCAACAGGTCGATATATGACTGAACACAAATGCGAATGGCCTTTTGCCCCCAAACAAAGTGTCGACAGCAGTCCAGCTCTCAGTTAGGACAGGGCTCTGCTGAGCTGGGTTCAGCAGTCAGGCTTCAGGTCTGACAGCAAAGACCTAGATGCTTTTAGCCACACAAGCTGCGCTGGTCCTGGTAGCGGCTCAGGATCTTAATGCCACTTGTCCACTAGTTAGGTAGTTACGGTACATTTTGGTTGTTTTTTAACGCCTTGGATGAATTCTGCAAACTGTAATTGGAAAAAGTACCAGACAGTGGAGGTGCCAATGGCATCAGAGATGTCTTTACAGCCTCCTTTTAGCTAGCTTAACTATTTAAAAGATATGCTTGTAATACTGTTGGCTTCTCTTCTTTTCTTCTTCTCAGAGTGAGAGCTCAGTCAAACCTGAACACACAGACCTCATACAAACAGTTAGTGTGAGTCACTCTTTCCAGGTTTTCTCAGATGTATGATGTCAATCGCCGATGAATCCTTTTAGAAATCTTCTAAAAGATGGTCCTTATAACTTCAAATCTTGCCATGATTAGTGCTCAAATTAAGATTTTTTTTTAGTATTAAAAGAAGTCAAGTTGACTTGTCTTAACATCCATGTTTACAGTGCAAACCTGCTACACAGTTTATACAGTCACAGTATTTGTAATTTCTGTTGGTTATATGTATTATGATATAGCAAATCTGTTTGATAATAGCATCTTTGAACCTACATTATTTAAGAAATTCATGCAAAGGCTGCAACAACAGCCAAGCCCATGAACAGTGGAGGCAGGATCTCAAGTTGTGGAGGAAGGTCAGCAGCAGACGGGTCATAAAGTTTGGAGGTGAAACTAAACACACATGATGCCATCGCGTTTTTCCGCCATGATCTCAACATTGAAAGTGCTCAGTAAATATACATTTTAAATCCTCCTGCACACATAATGTACAGTAATTGCATTTCTGAGCCCAGTGGTGTGCGTGACATGTCTGTCTCTAACCCAGCAAGCAGAGAATCTTATTCTTCTGCATGCTCGCCTCGAGACACACAATCATGCAACAAACTGAGTGAAAAGTGTAACCACAGACTGCTAAGTGTCAGCTTGACCCTGGACTGGACTTGTATTTGTGCAGCGCCTCTGCTCTCCAGTGTGGCCTGGCCTGCCGCACATTCTGCCAGGCTGCCTGCACCCAATCCTGAGAAAACAGTGGAGAGAGTCAGTCTCTCCAGTTTAAACTCAACCCGGGTTTAAGAGCGGCCTGTGTCCTTGGGAATTAGGACGGATTGACAGGCTAATTCTCCAAGAAGGGAACACTGACGCTGGCCAGTGGCCATGTTGGATTCACTGTTTCTCTCCCACATTAGGCATGCTTCCCCTCGGACTTAATGTGCACTCACACAGACCCACAGACGCACACACACACACACTCCTGGCACTGTCACGAGTAGTTAGTCTTGGTGGACGCCACACATGAGGACATGTGCCAGTGCTGTGGTGGACCTCTTTCTGTCAAAACAAGTGGCCTGGACCAGTCGGCTGTTTTATAATGAGTCCAGAATGCTGCAAGACAGAGCATGGCAGGGTTTGGACATTGCACTGATATATAATTATGTCACTGCTCATAATTCTTATTAAGTATGAGGTCTATACTGACCATGCATTGCTGCTGAAATACCGTTCAGCCAAAGGTCAGCGTTCAGAGAATAAAGGGGCCCGTAGTGAAGGCTTTATCTTCATGTCAGACCTGAGTCACAGAGATAGTTTAAATACTCTCTATGGTTTATTTTAGGCCGTGTTTGGTGCCAAATGGGTGGGGTTTGTCACATTGGAAAATAAAGAGACTGCCAAGAAGAACAAGGGAGGGTATGACCCTGAAGTAAGATAACGTTTAGAACGAGACCAGGCGACATTCTCTGAAGAAAATTTGGTGTGCGTGCTTTCACTGAAAATTACTCTCTGCGATCAATTTATTTTTATTTTTATTTTTTTACTTTTTGCATGCAACGTGCTGTATGTGAGCTAAAGAAACTGAAAAAAGTCGAAATGTCAGTTAAGGTCAAAGCAGTGAACGTAACTGAAGTGTCTGTTGAGTTTTAAGAGCCAAAAGCAGGTGAAGAAGGTTGAAATTAGAAAAAGCGTTGGGAAGTCAGTCTGAAGTCCAAGTGTGTGTGTTGAGCCCCGGAAGCAGTTGAAGCGTCAGCTGGAGAGCACGAGATGAAAGCAGAGGAACTGTCAGCCACTGTGAAAACCAAGAAAGCAGCTGAAGCGTTATTTAAAGAGTAAAAGTATGAAAGAAGTCGAAATGTTAAGCTGAAAGCTGTAAGCAATTTCAGTTGACGCCGTAGTGCCAGAATGAGCTGGAGCGTGTGCGCCGAAGTGTCGGTTGTTATGTAGTGGTTTGAAATCAATTTAAGAAAACAATAGTTTCAAGTATTTGTATCTCTGTTCTGTTACTCTTCAATTTGCTGCTGCCAGCTTATACACAGATGTAGCATTGTAGCTAGATTAGGAATGAAGGAAAACCCATTGCCCGAGTTTTCCCTTTTTCCGAACGTCTAATCCAAACTTGCATGTCAGAGAAATATGGAATAATATCCCTCAGCTGTTTACGTACATGTCTCTACATGCTGCCTTATTATTGAACATCATTTGCTTGTGTGGTAAATAAAAGGGAAAACTGTGTTTAAAAAAAAAAAAACAGGTTGAACTTTTTGTTAAATATTCATTTTCCCTTACAGTAGGAACACAAATGCTGCCGGGGGATGGAGTGGAGTGTTATGCGTCATCCACCAGCATCCCCTGATCACATCTACTGTACGTATGAGTAAACCGGGACTCCGCGCAGCGTCTGAAGAGGCTGTTCCATGACGCCGTCTTCCTGTTTGTAAATATGAAACTGTCTGTAGGCTGGAAGCGGTCTGATCTCTCTTTTTTCTGGCCTTCACCGAGCTAATCTTTCTACAGTACACACAAGCTTTTTTTCATCGTACCCGGGGGCAGAATGTAAACACTGTCTCTGCCCACATTATGTTGTGTATGTGTGTGTGTGTGTGTGTGTGTATGTGTGTGTGTGTCTTGCTGGCCCTTGTGTGCGTGGGCTGCTTGTTTGGATTGGCTCCCCATAAGGACAGTGTGAATTTACAAGTTTGTTGTTTTTTTTATTCTCCCATGCTCACTCCTCTGTTCAGCATTGCATGTATTGTATATATGTGTGTGTGTACGTGTGTGTGTGTGTCTACATGTCTGTTGTTGTAATGTGGACGTGTATTATTGGCGCATGTTTGTACTGGCACCCACGCCAGGCCCCCCGGACTAACGGAAGCTCCCAGGCCAGAGGAAGTGCCGGCCTCCTTTGTGAATAAGGCCCCCCTGGATTAAGCGTATCGCACCCTAAATGCAGGCCCTTTCTCCTGGGGATTATCTAAGGGACAGGGGGGCGCCCACTCCCACTGGGGTCCTGTCACCCAAATTCAACACACCGTCACCAGACTGCTCCCTAGCCCCCTTGCTAGGATACAGGCCATGAGGGGAGTCATTGTGCACCTAGAGACAATGCTAAAGTGATTAGCCTGAGTTATTAAGGGACCATAGAAAATGCATTTTGACATGGGGCTTCGAGTTGATCCAGCTCGCTGCTGGACATGGTGACAACATTCACAAGAATCAGGTTGTTTAGCCATTCTCAATTGTACTGATGCAGGCATGTAAACAAGAGTAAACGATTGAAGATCAGCTGATTTGCAAAACAAAGTCATTTCATGTGTGATGCTACTGTAAGTGGTGCACAGCTCACAAGGAAATAACAGTGACTACAAAGAGAACAGGCGCATGAATCAACTCTTCTTAGTACATTTTAGTTCTGTTGACTGTTGCTTTGTGATGATCAATAACTGAAGTGTACACACTTAATTACTACTACATGACTGGACAGTGAATCAGCTGTTTTCTGTGTAATCTTAAGATGTTATTGTAGTGGTGGGTTGTAGCTAAATTAATGAATTAGCTTTGAGGTATGTGTACTTTACCCTAGTGTTTCCATCTGATGCTACTTCATAGTACTACGATCTCTACATTTGTTTGTGCCTTTTCAGATTAAGATTTAGCATGAAAGCATATGTTAATCTTTAATACAATGCTTTGTTGAGGATTAAAGAGGTGTGTCTCCACCTTTCTGACGTGTGGCTCCCTCACAGAAAAGCAGTGTCTGGCTGGGCCTCGTCATGTTTCAGATGTCTATGAGTTGTTAGCAGTTCTATCAGGGAGACACTCCCCTCGAACCCTCTCACATGGTTTCATTTAAATGACTGCTGGAAGCCCACAGAGGAAAAACTCCCCAATATAATACCAAAAATCAAAGAGTAAGGGAATATTCCAAAAGATGAATAAAACATTTGCATCACCAAAATTTTTTCTCTTCTATCCAACCCCACTAATTATCTCACGACCCTCAGATTTATCTTGTGACCCTATGAAGGGCCCGACTCTCAAACTGGGAACCACTGGACTAAACCAACTGTATCCCACTGACAACGCAGATTTCGGCCTGTGTTGTTCCCATGTAGCAGCCACATAAAGCTTGATGATGAGACCCAGATGGGTCTTGCATATGTTACCTACTTGGGCCCCATCCTAGACCTAGTGTAACCGAGAAAAAAACATGTAGGAAATTGGCAAATTGAACCTGTGGACAAACCCGCATACAACCGTTATTCCAACCCATGTAGTCCCAGTGTAGTACCCACACTGAGCTTAAAGATGGGATCCATATAGGTCTTGCGTATGTAGCACAGTTGGGCCCCACCTAAACCCAGTGTAATCCTGCATCAAACCCACATGGGCAATTGGCATGGGGCCAACATGGAACCCAGAGACAAATCCATACAACCCATATTTCAGCCCATGTAGGACCCATATCGAACTTAAATCTGGGGACGATGTGGGTCTTGCGTATGCTGCTCCTAAAACCAAATGTAAATTGGATTAAATCCATGTGGGCAGATGAGACTGGGCCATTATGGAACCAGTGGACAGTCCCATTTTAAGGCCCATTTACTACCCACATGAGCCCCAAACACAAATGTTAGCTGGGATATATAGAGCAGTTAAAGCTAGCCCCACCTCTGCCAGCTACCACAGTGAAAGATACACTGATGCATCACTTTTAACAGTTTATTAATGTCATACTTTATACTACTGTGGGGGCCAGAGTACTTTGACTTTTTTTGCTTACATTTTTCTGATAATACTTCTGTACTTTTACTGAGGAAGAATTTTACAAGTAGGACCTTTACTTATAAAGTAGTAGTAAAACAGAGTATTGTTACGCTGTAGTATTGGTACTTTTACTGAAGCAAAGGATGTGAACAGTAGAACTGTACTGTCATTAATCATCAATTCATCGTGTGGCTGTAAAGGTGAACCAGGGTGCACAGGCATGAGAACAGAGCCCGTCTGGTCTGAAAGTGCCGCTGTGTAGGCATGGAGACCCAGAAAATGACTGCAGGAAGATAAATGTTGTCATTATTTAAAGCCGTCTCTCTCTGTCTGTGCCTCTCTCCTCTCTCTCCCGACAGATCTTTACAACATTAATGTCTCTCTTGTCGCTCTCCTTCCTCCGTCTTTTCTCCTGCTCCTCTGGCGCAGGCCTGTGCATCTCTTTCTCTCCGAGGCAGTCATACATATTCCCACTGGCATTAGAATACTAATGTGTCAGTGTGAATAGAGTAAAGCTTTCGGGCGGCGGTGGGAGTCAACCCACCTCTCAATATGTGTGCTGTCTCTTGTGAGGAGGCTAAATCTTCTTTCGCTTGCTCTCTCCCTGCTGCTTCTTTAGCCTCGATTAGCTAGTTCCACTGTGGAAACTTCTCTCTCCCTGTCTGCCGTCCTCTCTGCTTTCTGTTGGATGTGGGAAATGTATTTTCCAGAGGTTTAAAACAGGTAGAGGTGAGAGTCGCAACCAACACCAACCCCCTCCTGAACTTCCCTCCCTCCCATGCTCGGCCCATGAAGGGCAGCGCAGCCAATATTTGCAGAGCTCTAAATCTTCGCCCGTTGAATGCTGCTGTTGTTGTGGAGGGGAGTGCCTGGCATCGTTACAGCAACCTGCTGGGTCTGAGGGGGAGCTGGCCCGTGGAGGAGAACAGAAAAATGTCTGTATAATTAAGATTATAAAAACGCTGATATTTATGGTCTACACAACTCCAGCGGGGTGAGAGGAGTCGTAGCAGCGAAGCTGAATCCTTCTGACACTGTTTTTCCTCACCGTGTCGTTAATGGTGTTTTTCTTGACGGGGGTGTCGCAGTAAACAGTACAGGGTGTCGTTTTTTTCGTACACCTCACACTCAGGGATTTCCATGCATTTGCTGTGGAAATAATATAATAATAACTATAATAATTTTCACTGTAAGAGGAACAAGGCTGCATTTCTCAAGGATATTCACTCTTGTTGGGTTTAGTTTGTCTTCACAGGACACACCTCATCTTCAGCATCTTGCTCACACCTCCTTCCATGCTCCAAATGCAGCTGGCCCTCAAATCTAACCAATAAACAGTACAATCTTTACTCCTAATGGCCTATAATCTCTTACTAAGCCACTTTTTCCACTGGTAACAATTGTTTTTATGATTAGGTTTCAACCAAGTGCTTACAATGTAGGTTCTTAATTGTCAGTGGCTGAAAGGGTTTTGTTACACCGTATCACTAGAAATGATACAGAGTATGTGGATTTATGTCCTCACAGCATGGCTGACCCATACACTAATATTTTCATAAAATTATATTGACGTGAACCGCCTATAAAGCCATAAAGCTGTATAAATCACTTGCAAATCATCTGCAGAACTGTATGTTCCACCCCAAAAGTGTTGTACAGCTGCGTGGCATCACCTCGCCCTTTTTCTCCCCCAGTTAGAGAGTCCTCCACGCATGAGCAGCCATTCCTGATTAGCCACACATTTGAGAAATGTCAGAAATGTTTCATGCGCCTTGTCTCAGCTCAACTGGTGCAGTCAGAAGTCCATACAGGACTGATAAAGGCTATGAGGGTCCAGAGGGGAGGCGCTGCATGCCATGGGGCCACTGTTTTATGAAGGATGAACCCTCGGCCAGCTTCTCCTACCCTTGATGTAACCACGAATCATGATCAGATGACAGCACTGAGATCAACCCATCACTCAGGACCAGACCACCTGAACTCCAGTTGCCCGACAGCCCATGAGACCGTTAATCCATTTGCAGAAACACTTAACTGAACAAATATTTTTATTTCTGGCAAAAAGTGGGCACAGGCCGTCAAACTGCCTGGCTCGGGACAACAGCGGGAGAGGGCGCGGCTGCTGGTGGAGTTGCCATGTGTGGATGGATGAGGGAAGGGGGACAGATGGGGTAGTGGAGCACAATGCGTTTCTCAAATGGAGTCTGGAAAAGACTTCAGCTGGAGAAAAGGTGGAACAGCATTTTTCATGGACTGCATGTACGGTTTGATGACCGTTATTATGGTGTTATTTAGTGTAAGTGGTGGTGCGGTCATAGCTGCCAAAGTTAGGATGTAAATGCTCTGCAAAGGGAGTCGGACCCCACCATTGTCAGTAGATTTTACCAACATTTTAAGTTCCTACAAAACAAATACAGTAAATAATTTTGCAGATCTGAGAGGACGCTGGAGAATGATGTGAAACTATGCAAGTCTATTTAAAACGTCAAGTGCTGTGAGTTCAGGTAACAGCCAACACTTCAATATAAACCACAGTTGTATTAAATACTTGGGTTGATGTGGTTTGCTTGGACAACACGCAGAGAGAGAAATCATGTCTGGGTTTTGACTTTGCGGTCGCTACATGGCGCCCGTAAATCGAACCAAATAAGGACCGTGGCCAGAAATCATGCTCGCTCCAAAAGCCAGAGCCTCCGAGCCTTACGGAGATAGAAGGAGAGATTCACTGATCCCAGAAATCCCCCGTGGCATGCAGCCTGGCCTGCTCTCATCCAGCCACTGTGGCCGCTGGATCGGGTCCCATCGGTGGCTCGCGGAGCTGATCAGTCTCACAGAACACAAACTGCTCCACACCGCTGGGGTTGCTGAATGTGCGTGAGTGTGCAGGCTTAAAGTGCTCTCTGCAGGTTTATTGCTGACTTTGCTGATGCATGATCGGGGATTCGCTGACCATTCCTTCATACCGGCACTCATCCGAGTCAAAATACGGCTACATTAAATAGAAATATTTCACCGCTCTTTTCTTTGGCATTTTCCAACCGACTTCATCCACGTTCAACTCTAGGTCACTGCTAAACAAAGGCAGCATGGACCAAAAGTCTCTCTCAGCAGTGATTCAAAAGGCGTTTGCTCAGGTCAGCATATGAGGTCGCAACGAAGAAAGTTGTTGGCAGAGGGGATTTCTCAGAAAATATCCCCTCCACTGGTTAGCAAGCCACAAATCCCTGCTTTGGCCGGAGCACTTTGCTGAATGTGCAAGAAAAAATAGGGGGTAGCAGATGAGAAAAAGGGAAGAAAACAGTGGGCCGCTGTACAAATGAAAGGCAGATTCTGTATATATGATTTTTGTGTCACGAATGAAAAAAAGGAAAAAGATGAAAAATGGAGAGAAATAAACATCATCGGGCTGGCTGGGCCTCTTGTTTCATTTGGCGAATTGAGGCTCAGTACCATTACAGCCCAGTCATTATCCAGGAATCCAGAGTTAGGGAAAAGAAAACCAGGCCTTTCCTTCCTCTTTTTCTCCTCTCTTCGTCTCTTCCACTCACTTTCTCTCACCCTCAACATCCCACACTTCTCTTTGCTCTCTCTGCTTCTCATTGTCTCCTTTCCTTGCTGTCTCTCTCTGAATTGTTCCCTCTACCGTCTGTTCCCTCGAGAGTATTTTCGAGGCAGTTCTAATTCGCTTACACAAGCCCCTAAAAGACCCCAACATGCTGCATGGAGGGGCTAATACAGCCGGTTAGAATGAATTCTACTGTTGGTGTGAGTTTGGACTGAGAACGTTTCTGAAGTGCACCGCGCTGAAAAAGCACTAGATAATTTTGGGTTTGTATTTACGAGGCACTCAGGCAGTCAGTACTGTAATATGAAGAATAATATAACAAAAACCTGATCTGCAGTGCTGCGGGAAAGGAAGTGTTTTGCGCTCTGGTCACATTATTAGTATTATTCTTCATGAAATGGCTTCCTATCTGGTGGGAATGAGGAGCCTCAGAGTGGGCCCATGTCGGTCTGTGGCCTCTGGGTTTTACTGTTCAGTAAACAGAGCGGGGAAGAAGATGGTCTCCGCCACACATGTAGGGAAACCAAGAAACTTCAGCGCTTGAATCAAAAACGTCTGTGCAGGAAAGCTCTCAAAGGCTGGTGCCAGCTTCACCGCAAAGGATACAGCAGCTAGAAGTGAGGAGAGGAGCCTCGGGATGGGTGCACGGGCGAACTGTTAGGGCTGCAGCTGAGAAGTGAATGAAGGAAAACAGATCTTTTGTCCTCTACTTGGAAAAAAAAAGGACGAAATGCAGCAGAATGCAAATCAGATGAGAGATGTTGTGTTTTAAATGTTTAATGCACTGTTTTTTTCTTGACACCAATAGTAACAGTGATAATAGTAATTGGTGTCATTGGATAGACAGACAGATGGAGTGAGATACACAGAGACAAAGACAGGAACAGTCATGCGTGACCTGCATTATCCCCAGTCACCACACTGGAACCAGGTTTTCTTCTCTGTGGAAATTACCATCACACACCAGACACTGAAACTCGCTCTCATTCACAGGGAGAGACATATTCATTACCTTTTTAAGATAACACCCCATGCGGTTCTTCCAAAATACATTTTTCTTGCCGTGGTTTTTCCACTGCATTAACCTGAGTGTGTGTGTGTGTGTGTGTGTGTGTCCGAGGCTGCCCCTTCAGATTATCTCATCTTCTGACAGAAAGCCTCCTCTCTCCCTCCCATAAGTTTCCTCGTAATTCTCCTTCGCTTCTTTAAAGCAGCTGGCTTTCGACAGGGTGAGCTGAGTTCCTGGCCTGCTGAGGTGACTTTCCATCACATTGATGTGTGTCTGGAGACAGGAAAGGCCTCTGCTGGCTGGGATACCCACCCCCAGCTCTCAGAGCAGGGTGAGATATGGGGTCGCGGTCAAGTACCTGCATGAGCGTAGGCTACAAACCTGGACAGATGGAGAGATAGAGAACATTTCTAGTAACTGTATCCTCTTGGGAGCGAGGTACGATTTAAATATCAGCAGTCGCACAGTTCTAAATAAAACAGCGGACACACTTTTCCCTGGACCTGGAAATTATAATCGTGTAACCTAACCATAACATACACAAAAAATGTTAATTTCCAGAAAATATTGGCATTGTACAGTGAAGCTGTGAATGTGTCTTGGAACTGCGTGCTGCAGCTGTCACATGGTTGTTGCCTTTACAGGAAACATTTCCAGTCCAATCAGACTACACACAGCATTCAGAGCAACACTTTTTATTGTGTGCTTGACAACAGTGAAGAGCATTTTACAGTCTTGTGATTAGATTATTTGTAGAAAACCAACTAATATCCCCAGTTAAATGAACAATTTATATGAGAAACACTTGAATTACAGGGAATACAGCAGCATTTACACAGCATCATCAATACAGTGATCTCGATTAACAAACTCCAATATCAGATAGACAAAGTAATTTCTTTCTCTTTGGTCTGTTCAAGTATCAGTTGGTTCTGTTTGTGCCCAGCTAAAACCCAAAATGTATCAAATATTCCATAATGAAAGCTGTAGCATTGATTTATTAGGCCCTCCTTTCCCAGTGCCCATGTCTACAAAGTCTCTAACACAGTTTTTCTGTTGTAAATTTCTCCAACATGGCGCTGGGATACTCCTGATGATATCACTTGGCTTGCTTACTGAGACTGACCAAACCCTCCCCAGAGCCACAGAAGACATCACACAGTTTTTTTTTTCATGTGCTGATTAAAATGATGTTTATGTGTAAAATTAAGAGCTTAAAGTTTCCATTTCAAGTTTCATTTTCAGGATGTCTTACACAGTGTAGAACCAAGTTGCGTGAAAAGGTTCCATGCATAGCACAGCTCTATCCCCCACCTCCCTCTTTCATAACAGCTCTTGCTGATGCTGTGAAGTTGTAGACACCCAGAGGCTGGCCTGGATACATGGAATCTAAGTAAGTTAAAGGGCTGAGAAGTGGCCTTCAGACAAAGATGTTCCTGTTTAAAAATGTAGATAGGAAAGGAAAGACAAATCTGGATCTTTAAATTAAGTAAATAGCTCAATTACTGAACTGACGTCGCAGCAAATCACCAAAATCCTCCTGAAGAAATTGGTCAACTGTACACGCTCCCTGGTGCAATCTTCAATCTCCCCCTTGAGTCATTACTGATAATGAGAGCACTTTTTCTTCCAACTTGTTCTGCTTAATAGGAACTGAAAGTATAAAAACACATCCAAGCCTCACACTCAGCAGCCAAGTTGCTACCAAACGCTAAATATCCTGTGATGCTGCAGGACACGGGGCTGTGCTCCTCGCCTCCTGCCAGGAGCACCTGTGTCACTGTGCCAGAGGGAGGGTGGCATCAGTGTCACTCTCTTCACACCGCCCGCCATCCCTTGTGGGCGGATTTAACATGGTGCATTCTTCCTTTTTAAGGGTCCGGAGGGCCAGAGGAAGAAACAGAAAGGGACCCTGTTCATGACTGGACGAGGTGGAGTCACTGGGCGCCGTGCCCGCGCCCGGTCCTCCCCTCGTCCCCCACTAGTGGACCGACAAGTGGTGAGAGTATGGGGCTGGAGCTTTTGTCATATTAATGAGTGGCAGACCAGGCCGAATGATTTTTAATGTGTGTGGGGTTTTATTTTGTGGTGGTGGTCGGGGGTGGATGTAGTTGGAGTGGGCGTGAGCGTCAGGGTGCGGGGGTGACTGGGCTTGTCAGTCAGAGGGGCTGACAGACAGGCGGGCTGTGGGAACGGGTGACAGAGGCCATCCGGGGCCTCCATGGGCTAACATGGGGGCCTTTTATGGGTTTATCAAACCGCTGACCCCCCATCACCCCGTGCACAGGAAGCGCTCGGGCAGATGAATGGAGAGATCATGTCAATGAGGAGGATGGGGCCCGCGACAAGAGGCAGGGCGGGGGGAGTCATGTGGAGGGAGGAAGATGAGCAAAGGGGAATTGTGGGTGAACTTGGACATTCAGAGAGGATAAACCACACCCCCCATCCATCCCATGTTAGCCTCCAAAACATAGAAATTCATCCACTGAACAAATCAACAGCTTCAAGGAAGGTTTGACTCGTCAGTTGACTTTGTAGCCTGTTCTCTTTTTTCTAGGCTTATCGACAGCGTTACTGTTCAAGTACACTCGAGTATGTGCACAGTAACACAACGCTCTGCCCTCACTCTGACTGGCTTCAGGTCAGATCTCTGTTCTGTGTGTTGCCTGTTCATGCATTCAGTTCACAGTTCAGCACTGTTTGCAAGATGAATAACTTGGCAGCAGGCAACTATTTGTGACAGTTACCGAGTCGTGACTGTTTTCTGTGGTTTTCTTAATGAACGGTGTACCACGGCTGAGCTGAGCGGAGCTCCGCTGCCCAAAGCCACTGATTTGGTCAGTAACCATGGTGATTCAGTACAGCTTTTGCAAAATGGCAGGATGCCAGAGGCCAGTTAATAAACAAACATTAATGATATTTATCAGATAAAATGAACAATGATAACAAAATGGCTTGCTCTTTTTGGTTAGTTCCCAAGTTACACGAAGTGAAGCAGCAGTTATTTCCGTGGCAGAATGAGACGACCTCGGCGTCGCCATCTTCGCTTTTCTCACGCTGAAACCAGGCAGGAACGCTGCGCTGAAGCAGGCATGTTTTGATTCCTGATGGCGCCTGACATTAGGAACTTTGCCACAAATTAAACACAGGGGTTTACATGTGTTTAACTCGTCTATTTTGTTCTTTTTGGACAGAGCCGGGCGAGCTGTCTCCTCCATGTTTCCCGGTCGCTGTGCTACGCTAAGAAAAACAGCCACCGGCGGCGGCTTCATATATACCACACAGACATGAAATTACCAACTCAAACTACTCATTTAGATTAAATGCCACAAATGAATCCTCATGTGTGCAAACGTTCCTCCTCACGGGACCATCAGGTCGCCTCGGTGCCGCAGTCGGACGCTGGGCTTGAGGTTCACTGTGTGAGCAGATTCTGATCCGCTTGAAACAGCCTTTTGTTGTTTCTCTCCCTCTACCCAGCAGCTACAGCACAGTATTGGTAAACAGATCATGTAGCATTGCAGCAGTGAAGCGAGCAGTCGCAGACAGATCTGTCGATGATAGAGAGGGATTGCAAAAGTTAGTGGTGGGGGGGGGTTGACAAGAGAATAAGAGCTTTTTCAAGAGTCTCAGAAAAGTATGTGGTGTTTGTGGTCGGATTTAAGAGGAATGATGATGTTACATTTAATGCTGAGTGTCAAGTGCGCAGCCTTTACTTGTCAGATTAAAACATTTGCAATATGGGGGCAAAGATCTTATCTGTATTTATGGGTCATCCCTCCACAGATCTATACATTGTAAATCTACAATTTACATAACACCCTTCTTTTTATCAACCTTCCATGTGGGAGTTACGCAAAACATATTTCACCCTGAGACAGATATGTGGAAGAATAATATAAGAAGTCCCTGTAGAGCTGAACATCAATCTCCCTTTCAGAGCCTGCAGAGCTGAATACATTTATATGAAGCTGACCTGTGACCTCTATAACTGGGTTTAAGGGCAGTGAAAGTGAGCCGCCCTGGTTGCCTGTGTGTGTGTGTGTGGGTGTGAGTTTGTCTGGCTAGCTTTGGTCCATGCTGGGCTGTCTGGATTTAAGGCCAGGGCCCCTGTACTCTGCGTCTGCGTGTCTGGGTTCGTGAGTCCTCCTCGATCCAGGCCGGGTTTATTTATGACCTGAGCCGGGCCCGATCCAACAGCCAGAGGCGGGGAGGAGAGGAGAGGAGGCGATGGAGCGCCACATCACCCCGGCGCATTCCTACGCACACAAGACCTGACTTGACACACATTCGCATAAAAAAAACACACACACACAGACACACTACAGATAAGGAGATGGAAATATCTCCCATGATCTCATATCAGAAAGTGCGAGTGCTAGGCTGTAGACTGAGCCACTTTCCCTCCCCGCTATTTGTTCTCACCCCTGACTCTCTCTGTCTCGTTGTCATGTGATCAGTGTAGGCATCTGTTTCAGGGTCACGGCTCTCTGTTCCAGGCCCAGGATTTACCTTAAATAACTGGCGGCTGTTGTTTGAATGCTGTTTTTAAAACGATTCCTCACAACATCTGATTCTGCAACAGGAATATCACTTAAGGGTCTTTTCACGTCCCCAAACACCACGTAAAGACTTTTTACCAGCTGGATCGTTTCAATCACGCACACGCTGCTACCGTTTTCTGCCTCAGAGTTGACGTTTGAGGTGTTCCCATGGAGCATTTGAGCCTCACCGCTTTCTGTCATGAGAGCAAATGATGCACAGATTTTCAGTTTGGATTTGAGAGGATGTAGCTCAAAAGCTGTGGATCCACATGAAGACCCTCACTGCTCTTATGCATTCTTTACTTCTTCCCTCCATGCCACCTTTTCATCCCCCCACACGTAAAAGCTCGGCTCTATCTTACATCACTGCTCAGCCATCTCTGTGTCAGTGAACTTTTAAATACAAAACGGTTTGTATGTGGTTGGACATAGAGACAGGGGCACCGAACATCGCTGCCCACTTTCTGTGGTGGACATGTACAAGAGAAGGGATGGGCGTGTGAGTGCTTCACTACACTTGTTTTTTTTTTTTTCAAATTCACTCTTCCTTTTTTGTGGTTAAATGCCGCGGAAAATTGGACGGCCTGGCAAAGCAGAGGTGGATGTTTTCCCCGTCCCAGAGTGCGGATGGAGCACATTCCAGGGGAAAGCTGTGTAAATCCCTCCATTGATTTGGTGCGAAACCCTCCTGACCTCTGGAATACATTAGCAGATTAGCCGTGGAGGCCGTGTGCACACAGCTCTCTTAGCTCAGCCGCGGGCCTATTCAGACTCCACACAAGCAGCAGTCTGCCCGTGCATGGGCCCCCAAACACAGAGCCCGGATACCAGGGGCAGATGGGCCCACACCCGCTCTTATACTCTCAAATCCTAAGTACATGCATACTGTTTGCTTCATATATGCGTGCCATGCTGTTGGCATAATTTTAAGTAGTTTAATAACTTCAAATACTCCTTAACCTTCATCTTCTAGTGTCAGACCCCCTCCTTTCATATTTCATACAGTAAAGACAGCCAGGTTGTAAACAGCCAGCTCAATACTGCCTCAACTGTCTGTCTCTGATCCACTTCATATGAGTATGGATCTCAAAAGTGGATCTTTAGGCTAAAATACAGTAAGATGGAGGTGCATCATCTTTTGTGTGTTTTGTGTTGCTGCAGTGTGCACTGTGTGTGTGTGTGTGTGTGTGTGTGTGTGTGTGTGTGTGTGTGTGTGTGTGTGATGGGAGGTCTCTGTTGTGTTTTGGGGCTGTCTTTGGCAGAGCCTCATAGCCTACAATAAGGAATGGGGTCAGTTCTACATCCCATCCAGCTTGAAACACCACAGGTTATGGGTTTCTATTTTGGAAGTTGGGACCTACAGAGTGTAGGAAGGCAGGTGAAAAGGAAGGTGGGAAATGACCAAATTACAAAATCGTGTTCAGTGGTTGAACAGTTTATTGGCATTCCTCACTTGCCAGAGGCTGTGTGTGAATCTGGTCACCAGCTTCTCCATTGTACTGCAACCTTTAGACATGTGCTTTTCATAACATTGTAAGCTCAAATAAGAGCTAACAGAGTGTTAATGGATCAAGCAAGTGGTCATTGACCTGGTATTGTGCATCTGTGTGTTTGGATGCGTGCGTCGTGTTTGGGGTGAGGGGTGGTGCTCTGGGTCAGGGGGGAACAGGCATCATGGTCACAGGCCACAGGGCCCACCAAGACCCCTGTGCCCCCCTCAGAGGGGACACATGGCCTGACGGCCCCCGACAGACCCCCACACCATAGGCAGACAGTTCGCCACCAGCCAAGCAGCCTGACGCCCAGATGGCGGCAGCTCGCTCGGTGTCCGTCTTCTAGCGTGAGGCAGAAGAAATTAGATCAACTCATCTGTCATTGGTGCGTTTTCACTGGAGAGTGAGTGATCCACTGACATCTGGGAATAATACATACATGGCTTATTCTACTCTAGTCGAACCCACCATCCCATACTTACATACACTGTTCTGCACTGTACTCTACCATGCAATCTCTTCAGTATGAGCAGAAATGTTGAGCAGCGTGCACGCTCTGCTGTCAGCTGTGCACACTGTGGACACGTACAAACTGGCACGCAGACTTAACTGAAGTACATATCCACTGTTCCACGTAACAATAGCAATAACCACAAAGCTAAACATCCTCTGTGTTTAATATCACTGTGGGCAGCTGACAGTCACTGCTGACCACAGAAAAATGCTGCAGACGAGACAACTTGCTTGTGTGCGTCTCTGTGGTGTTGCAGCGGAGTAAACAAGTTCCCTGTCAGGACTGGCTGAGGGCCGCGCTGCTCCAGTACAGAGGACATCCAATCAAATACATATGGCACGCATGCCGCCACCACCACATACACAACTGATTTCAGAGCACAATTTTCAGAGGAGGACGTTTACCGCTGAATGAGTTATCACTACTAAACATCATTCGGCGCATAAACATATTGTCATTCACAAGACCGTCTTTACAAATCATGGCGCCGTAGCAACTCGTTTCTCTTAGAACAAGTGAAAAGGACTAAATCATGTTGTGAGAACGTGCTTGAATCAAGGAAGAATAGCCTAACAGGAATAAAGAAAAACACATTTGATTCAATTAAAATGTTGAATTACTGCAGTCGACAAAATATTTATTTCACATTTATGATATTTGTTTAAACAAGAGGACCCTTGAGTAAATAACGGAGTTAAAATTTTTGTTCAAATAGATGCAGCATGTTCTGCAAGCTCTCATATTCACTGAGTGGGCTTGAGGAAACTGTACAGATACGGGTTGGATGAACAAAAACACGTTGCACACCTTGTAAATATTTGGTCAGCTCCTAATATTCTGTGGGAACGTCCTTTTCAAGTGATGGAAAGGTGAAGGACTTTCTCCAGCTGCTCTGTTTGTCATGCCGTGTGTGAGTGAATTCCTTCTCTCCCCCTGAAAGAGTTTCCCGCCCTCCGGCTCTCTGCACCCTGGTTAATGTTTACACAGTGATTGATTTGGCTCTTCTGAGTAATGCAGGATAAACAACAAGTGATCAGTACCATTAGCACATCAAGCCTCAGAAGCGGCTGCGCTCAGCGAGGGAACAATTTGGCTCCTCGGCTGGAAAGCAAAACAGAGAGCCCGAAGGTGCCGTGTTTTCACGCCATCTTTGATTTACGCCTCGGCTTCGGCCGAGCCTCGGGTCATGTTCCTTTTCCTCTTTCTCTCCCTCTTTTCTCCTAGCCTTGCCCCCTCCCTCCTATTTCCATTTCATTCCTATTTCTCCACTTATTGGTATTCTTCCCTTTGCTCCGATTTCCCTCCATTTCCCTCCCTGGCTTTTTTTTGGTCTACTTTTTAAGTACTTAAGGTCTCTCAGGGAAAGAAAATGCTCTTCACACTCGTACAAAACCTTGAACTAAGCACTGCATTTGAGAAGGGGTGTGAAACAGAAACTGCCCCCTTCTCTCTCCACCTCTGTCTTTTTTCTATGCTTTGGGGTCAGAGGTCACCAGCCTACTATTTCTCAACCTCTGACAGCACCATATTGATTGCCAGCCTCATTGTGGCCTTTTGGAATAACAAACCATATAGTAAAATATTAATTGTGGTCATTCTGTTGCAGCGGCGCAGCAGGACGTCATCGTGTGGAAGGAAATATCAAAATGGCTTTTGAACGAATATGACAGATAGTGAGTTCATATACATGACAATACCTGTCCCTCCCCTTTGGCCCTTTCCTTCTAGTCTTTCTGCCCTCTTTCTCTTCTCTCTGTCCCCTTCGAAATTTCCCCATCTGCCCCCTCTCTTCCTCCAACTCCCCCCTCCCTCCTCAGTTTTCTGTGAGGGTAGAGTGTAGCATGGCCAGTTGTTTGTTGTCACTGTGAATTACAGTGACATACCAAAGGAGTGACAGCTCGTGCTGGGTAGCACAGGCGAGGGAGAGAGAGAGGCCGGGGCGTCAGCGGGTGTGGGGGAGCTTTCTCCTGCAACTTTACCCAAGCTTGGCTGTGCAGCCGCGGGAAGAGACAGGGGAGTGGCGCTCAGCGTGAACATCAGGATTCTCAGGGATCAGTTTACAAGGTGTGTCTCCTTGACTTTCACTGTTACAGTAATTACAAGCTGAGGTTTTCCCACACTGCTGCACTGCACTGGTTGTACATTTAATTACAGCAAACACTCTGATTCCACAGGATGATGGATTATTTGTGGCTTTTCCAGGCTCACAAGGCATATCATCTTGTTACAAGAATACATCCTTTCTGTTACACCTTGTGTATATTGACAGTTTACGTTATCAACTGTATGGAGTCAACACACATGCTTAATGTATAACCATGTATGTGTATGTGTTATTAAAGTGACTAAAACCCAGACTAAATTAGCACTTTCTAATGAGCCATACTTTATACACAGTGTGTTCTCCATTTAAAAGGTTTATAAAATGAAACTAATGGTTTTATTGGTGATTAATAAATACTTTGATAATGGTTTGCATGTCAGTAATAAGCATTAATAAGTTGTGAAGAACCTATTTGGCTGGTGTAAGGCCTCCTCCTGCACAACTAGCTCTATAAAGGTGCATTTAACCACTAAACTTTCTGCAGTTTCATTTATTAACAAATGAACTGCAGACTTGATGATTATTAGAAAGTGAGGTAGTCAATAAAGTACAGTGAACAAGGTCTGCAGTTGTAGGCTATAACTTATAAATGAAGATCATATAAATTACTCGCCGCTTCAGTTATAACTAAAGACAAATGAAATTCTGATATACAACAGCTAAAAGTTTTTTTTTTCAACCTCACAACCCAAATGGCTTAGTCCTAAACTATAAGGCATTCATAAATGATTTATCAACCATCAATAAATCCATTATTTCCAACTTGGAAACCCCCTTGTAAGCATACCTCATTAGAAAGTCGCACAAACCAAACTAAACTAATCTAAACTAAGCCAGAACAGACCATAATGATTAAATTACATCTCAGCTCACAGATGTCCGTCTTTGCTGCTCTAACCACAGTATGCTTTTCAGCACAAACCACATTTACAGTTCCATCATTCTTTGCTCAAATGCTGCTCTGCTGGAACAGTTCGGCTCGTTGGCCACGTCCCGTTTTTCCAGAGTGATTTGATCATGATTGATGGAATATGCACTAACGGGGCACCCAAACTGCTAAGTGCTTTGAGAGGAAGCGTGGCGCTCGGCCTGATTAATTTATTTGGATGGCGCAGTTTTTCACTGACAATGAGCGCAGTATACATTAGTCGCCGCATGTATGACATACATGTCTGTTTACATGAAGAAAGAATTGTAAAGACTTTTCCTGGCAGCTGCCCAAGGTTGGTGTAGGCATAATCTTTTCTATAAATGAATTAGTCAATAGGTCTTTTGTCTTGAGGTGTATGCAGCTCTGCAGAGGAGTCTATCCAGGTGCCTTCATAAGTTATTTTATAGGCCCAGTTGGAGTTTTTAATCTGCCCTGCTTTGCACAGCTCAGGGTTTCTGCCATCGCCATGGGCAAGAGGGCGGGAGGAATAGAAACTGGTTGATGCTGAGAGATGGGTTTTTCAGGGGATGCCATTGCTCAACAGCGTGATTAGGCCTTGCAAGTGCAGAACAGCGTTGTAGACAACAATGTAAATCTGTCAGTCTGTGCTCCGGAGGTGGGCATGCTGCAACCTGAAGCCTTGAGTCAAGCCAGCTTGCTCGCAGACGCCCCTCCATGACTGAGTACAGGAAACCATGTAAACAGTGGGGGAAAACGGTATACAAATGCACACGGAGAAAAAACAGCGGAAGTCTGAGCCTGTACTTTTTTATCTTGTGTTTTGAGAGTTGTGGTGCCGTCATGTGGGTTATTTGACAGGATGCAGGGCGTAGAGATGTTTAATAAGACATATATCTATGTCACTTTCCTTCTCTTCCTCTATCTATCTCTCTGGATGGAGTGCAGAAGCAGCTTGAAGGGGTCAAAGGTCAGGGCCCTGGCGAGGGGGTGACTTCTCAGGAGACCGCTCAGCTCAAATTAGGCCTCAGATTGGCGTTCACGGTCAAAATAGTTAACCTCAGCTCACCTCATCGTCCCTTAAGAAAACATATGCTTTGACTCAATGCCTCTGTCGCGTTTTAACAAACTCTGTCAACCTCGCAAGGGCAAACATGCTTCGCCACGAAAGACCACTGACACATGTCCAAGCATCTCCTGGATAAACAGTCACTTTCAAATACCCACATTAGTGGAACGAGTCACGCCAGAGGACTTGTTTTCAGAATAATTAGGACCTCTGCAAAGGCTGCAGTTGTTAGATGTAACTAACAGGACCAAATAAAACATGTTGGAGCAATATTGTTTACTGCTCCCATAACTTCTTATTTCTTGTGCTCCTGCCACTGGACAGAGAAGTAAGTGGGGACACAGAGAAACAATAAACAGAGTTAAATGTGGGAGCGGGGAATGGAAAACAGCACCAAGCCAAGGTCAAGTCTGTAACTGCCATTCTACCGAGTGATTTAGGTGCTGTGGCCAGAGCCTTGTCCAATGGCAGCTCCGCAGTGTGAGTTAGGGTGAGATGGTAGAGGTGTTGAGAGCCTTGGCGGTAATGACTTGCTGATGACATCAGGACATAGAGCAGAGTCTTTTCTCTGCCCGGGGGTCAAAGGTCAGACAGCCCATTCACTGACCTTGTGATTTATTTCCTGGGCCTCCCTCAATCTATAAGCACAATGAAAGCTATGCGTATGCTGGGAATGCATGACTCTCTCTGAGGTGGGCACTCCAGATAGACCCTGAATACTCCGGGTTTGATCCTCAGCCCTCTTTAGTCCTTACTTTATCACAGTGTGTGACAATGAGTGATTTCTAAAGATCAGCCAGATGACAGGAGCTGCTCATCTTCAAATGACATAAAGGCTCACAGAAGGAAACACCTGCTTTCAAAATGCAGTGAAAGTCTTTCGGACGCCCCGCTGCCTTTAAAGAGAGTCCAAGAGCACATTCTCAAAGATAGCATCAGTTCTCTTCATGGCAGCGGATAGTGCTGCTGGTAAGAGCAGTGGATTACATGTACTACAAAGCTCGCATCCTGTGAGTCGTCACTCAGAGCTGCAGTTCGGCTCTGTGCACCACATAATGTTTAACCTGACTTCCTGCTGCCCTGGCCAGAGGAGCTGCAGGGATCACTGCAGTCAGCGCTAATGTCTAACACCCTCTGACAACAGGGAAGCAGGGACAGGTTGCAAATGTGATACATTTAAGTGCATGATCCAATATAACACTAAGCATTCAAGCCATATTTGTCATGCAGTAAAACCAGGTGTGGAAGTGTGACCTGAATTATAAAGGAATACTTCAAGATTTTGGGAAATATGCTTCTTCACGCAGCCCCTGGTAAAATGATTGATTTTAGTTAACGAGCTTTAGAGACGCTAGTAGACAGGATAGCTGTTTACCTCTGTTTCCAGTCTCTATGCTAAGCAAGCTAACTGGTTGCTGGCTGTGGCTCATACAAATATAAGAGAAGCATCAATCTTTTCATCCAACTCTGAAAAATGACTTTTGCTTTAATACACACTTCATAACAAAAATCGGACTTTCTTGCTCTTACAGGGGTGAAAAATAATCATAATAAGCAAAAAAAAAAAAAAAAAAAAAAAAAAAAAGTACAAAAAGTACAGCCTTGCTTGGTCTGGTGTGACCAGTAGTTTATAGTCACATGCGACCATCATATTTGCTGCCCGGCAAGTTGCATACTGTGGGTTCATTGATGAAAAATGAAATGAAAACATTTTCACCACTCAACACAAGGACTAACTTCTGTCCAAACTCTTTCATACTGATAGTAACATCGACCGTTGAGTCACTCTGAACTAATCCCTCTCTGGCTTTGCAATGACGTATGTCTTACAACTCATACTCAGGATGTGCAGGTTTACTGAAGAGGAATAGTGAGCGGTTGTAGTTAACTCTTAAAGGACTGTAATCTTGAGGAGAAAACCAAACATCAACAGTGTCAGCACAGGCTGAAGTCCTGACTTGCAAAGCATGAGTCATACCCAGAATGACTGAAGTGACCTGTTCTCTGAACCAAATGAGCTGTGTAATGTGTTTGTATGTATGTGTGTGTGTGTGTGTGCACAATGCTTATGTGCTGTGTGAGCATGAATGATGGAAAACAGAGAGAAAAGGAGGGTGAAATAAGAAGAGAGACATGGACAAAGAAAGAAATCCTTGTCACTGTTAAAACGCCAGGAAAAAGCTCTATTCATTCTTTATTTTATATAGAGGTATAAAGTTGTCAGTTCCACTCAGCGTTTCTCTGTGTTTCTCCCTGGAAAAAGTCCTGCGTTATTTTTATTAGGCGCAGCGGTGCCAGTCAGGTGGGAGGGAAAGCAGACATTTTGATTGGGAGTTGTGCTGCAACACAGCAGCGCGCCCCATGTTTCTGCTTCGTGTGCTGCCGTTCGCTGTTTCTCGTCGCAGCTCGGGGGAGGTGAAGCTCCACGACACCCCGGTCTGAAGCTGGAAGCATCAGCTTCGCTTTCAGCTGAGCCGCGCTGCGAGCTCGATCTGCAGGCATCCCAGCTATTTCAAACACTCCGGAGTACCGAGGTGGAGACATGTGAGGAATCTGGATGATTGACCCTCCACTCCCCCTCCATCCACTCCCACTATCCCTGCTCTCTGTTACCTGCTGAGGGGGAGGAGAGGACAGCGGAGGCCTGGGTGTCCGGACGAGGTTATTGCGGCGTATCTGTGACAGTGAGGAGGAAGGCCCGCTGACTTCAGGGGCATTGCCTCCTGAGCTAAAAGCAGAGGGACGGCACTGTGTGAGATGGCTCATGCCTGGCGGAGTGGGAGGGTCTGGCAGTAAGTGCAGGCCTCCTGGATGGAGGAGATGTCCAGAGTGCCCACACGATGAGAACAAGAGGTTTCTCTCAGAATGCTTTGCCGTTTTCAAACACATTACCGCAGCTACCGATTCCCGCCCCTCTCTCCCACCGAACACCTGAACTTTCCGTCAGGGTCCTCTTACATTGCCACATGGCTGCATAGAAGCTGCAGTATATGGTTCAAATTAGACCTGAGGCTTGTTCCTGCTTCTTACTTCTCTCCCCCCCTGTCCCCCACCACACACGCAGCTCCACGCATTTGTTTCATATTTTGCACAGGATGTGACTCACCCACGTTTGTTGTTTTAATTATACAGTGTCAGTGATATATTGAGAGAAAAAGGAGCGGTGTCTCGAGGATTTGGCATCGTGAAGTTATAATAACATATCACTGCCATTCATGATTAACAGCAGCACCCTCAAGGAAGCAGAAAAAATTATCTTCCAGGGGAGAACAAGACTGTTTTGTGCTCCGATTCTCGACAGTGAATATCTCCGTTCGGCTCGCGTAGCATTCAGAGAGACAGAGGGAGGGATTTCGCCGTACTGGCCCAGATCACTGTAAGAGTGGATTGTCTATGTGCCACTGCAGTAAAAAAGCACCGTATAATGGTTGATTGACTCCAACAGAGGCGTTCACCACAACCATTGCCTATGTTATCACAAATATAGCACTATTGGGATTTGAGATGTGTTGTGATGACATAGAAATAGACCCGTCTCATGAAGTGCAGCAGAAAAGTGAGGAACGCCTTCATAACAGCAGCGTAGGATAAAAAAGGCTGAGCTTGCTAAGAGGAGAAGTCAGGGGATCTCTGCAGATTCATCCTCTGGGCACCACAAACGAAGTTTCACAGCAATTCACTGCTGAAATGGCCATCCTCTGCATACATGCTCTGGAGGCTCAGTTCGCCACATCACTCCTTTATAAGTTGTATACTGAAGTGCGATTGGCCTCTACACAAGTTGTGATGTCACAAAGTCATGTCAGTATGTACATGTTTTGAAGGTGAGCACAGAGAAACGTTCCCTCTTCAGCAGATGAAACTCGTTCTACACAGCGACGGTCAAACAGTGAAGTAACAATCAGAAAAACGCATTTCGGAGCATAGGGGGACTTTAATGTGAACCAATTAGCCGGGCCTTGGACAAAGGAAAGCAACGTCTAGTTGTTGATTAGCTCACTTCAACAGCATCTGAAATTTGCATAGCAGCAGGAGTCGTGCTTAATGACTGGTGAGTGGCTCAGCTTCAAACATCACTCACAGCTTCAGTCGTCACAGCGGTAAGAGGTTATTGCAGAACCTCCCCAATACCCCTCATGACAATTTCTGTCTACAATGACAAGGAATCAATATGTTCATCTACGATGCTGATGGCAAGCTATTAGCTTGTCACTTTCTTTTCCTCTCACTCTGTTCCCTAATTCCTAACACTGTGGCTGTCGGCGCAGGAGGGATTAAGGGAGAAAGACGCCTGAAGAAAAGAGTGGAGATGAAGAGGGACAATGACAGGTTGACGGATACCACAGCGCAAGGGCATTGAGTCCATCTAGTTCTCCGTCAAAGGCCTATGAGGCTCTGCTTGATGAGGCTTCTTTCAAATGTGAGATGCCTGAGCAGCAGAAAATAAATTGGCGATTGTAAATAGACTTATGCAGTGGGAGGAAAGAGACACACAGAGAGGGAGAAACAGTGGGGGGTATTTTGTGCCACTCTTGAAAAATGAGTCAAACGCTCCTTCCTCACCTCTCGCTCCCTCTTTATTTCTGGCCAACCTGTCAGCTCCACTGTTATCTGATGGCTTTACTGGTGGAGGCAGAGATGGGAGAGGAGAGAAAAGCAGATGCAGACCTCTCCATTCACGGGCCAAACCTTTACCTCAGGAAAAAAAAAAAACCTTGTTAGTGCCTCTTTTCAAGCTGAATGGAAGAGTTTTCCCTCTCTTGTTCAAGAAAGAGGGCTTCAGCAGTGGAAGTGAGACAAAAATAAAAAGTCTGTGGAGATTAGAGTCTTCCACCCTCCCCTGCGTCTCTTTCAGAGCACTTGAACGCCTGAACCAATGCAGGAGACAGCTCAAGGCAGCGGGGGACGAGCTGCAGGGGGCCAGCCTTCAGTCTCCCTCTGCAGCTCTGGACAGATCTGTTCACTGGTGGAAAAGTTATGAACTTCAGTTACTCCTGCAACAATGCAGCACATCATAGAAAAAACTAACCTCAGCTCTCTTCTCTGCTCTTTGCTTTCACGGGTTCACTCTGTTATTACAGCCAGTCGACCGTGCAATGCCGGCTGCTTATAAAGTGTTTGTGATGTGATATTTAACGAGTATTTACCATTGGGCTCGTTGTGTAAGCAGTAGTGGAAGACGTTCCACACTTATGTAACAATGCCATGTTGTACAAATTCTCTGCTGCAAGCCAAAGTCCTACATTCAAAACTTTAGTCAACAGCACGAAAGATAAACAGCAAACTTTCAAATTAAAAGTATTCATGCAGACAGAAGCACCACTTTCAATTTTATATGCCACCTTATGATTGTATTATAATATTATACCACTATTACTGATGCATTAGCCTGTAAAAGCAGCATTTAAAGGGTGTGACTGGTCAAGGTGGAGCTAATTTTTACTGCTAACCTACTTTTGGCCACTTTAATCAATTTCGATAAGTCATAGCTGCTACTACATGATCACTCATGCTGTGTATAAATGAACTTGCTGAGGACCTGTAACCTGTTAAAGTGAACTAGCATCAAACTGAAACACTCAAATACAGCACAAGTAGCTCCAAATTTTACTTAAGCACAGTGCTTAAAGTCACTCTCTGTCCAAATGTGTACTGTACATTCCCTATAACGCAGAGGCATTATTCCACATTAAATTCAAATGATAAAGATTGTGTTGTTGGCAGTTTAATCACATTGCGCCCCAAAAACCCTACCGACAAATCAGCTAGTTAATCTCTGTCATACTTTATTACAGATATGCTGCTTCTGCGTTCATTATAGAATATATACACCCAGTTGTTGCATTTTTATGCATTTCCATGTGCACATATTCTGCTGAGAAAGCCAGGTTTCACTCAGCAGCTGCACTTCTTGGAAAGGTGGGTGGCAGATGACATTATAGCTGAGTGGTTGGTGGGCTTGCTGAAGTGTCCTGACTCGCTGTAATGGCGCCCCACAAGCCGACTGACTGTGATTGTATTGGCTGACATCTCAACCCTCCGTGCAACACCTCAGTGGTGGAAAGTAATTAAGTATTTACTCAAGTACTTGTACTTGTACTAAGTATTTGTACTTGATTTGAGTACTTCCATTTTATTCCACTGGCTACATGGCAGGAAAAGTATTATTAAAAGTACATGTTATGCAATACAGCCACATTCAGATGCTTATATCTATGCATGTTTTAATCTTGTTGTATCACTACTGATGTGATTTAACGATTTAACTACTTTGTTGAGAAGTCTGTTTTATAATAGTGAATAGTGAATTTCTCCATTGTGAGATCAATAAAGCCTGATCTAATCTAATCTAGTCTGATCTAATGTTTCCTATTTTATAAGATCATATGTTTTCTATGCAAAAAAATTAAGTTCAGTTTTCTTTCATGAAATCGATCAGATCTCATTCTCTTATTTCTGGTTTTATTTTCAAAAAGCGTTCTGAACACTTCTTACAACACTGCAGCACCTAAATAAACTGATAACACTGTGTGGATGCTTCGTGCGTCTCTGCGTGTGTGCGCAGTGCGCGCCTTCTCCCGCAGATGTCAAGCCTTGGCCACTGAGGGGCGTTGTTACGGCGGTCTGACAGCTCCGGAGCCGAGCAGGGGCCCTCGCACTGGAGCCGGTCCTGAGTAAGTTGAGCGCAGGCAGGCAGGCAGGCAGGCAGCGCTGCAGCTTGATGGGCGGAGGAAGGCAGGGCCCAAAGGCACTGCGGCCAGGAAGCGGCTCGAATTACACTGGGGGTGCTTGGGGTGGGGGGGGGGGATGACACCCACTGGAGTGAAGGAGGAGGGCAGTGTGTGGAGACGTAAGGAGGAGAAAAAAGCTAGTAAACCTGACAAAGCGTCTGAGAAACAGTGCGAGGACTGTCGGCGGAAGAAGAGAAAGAGACGCGAAAGACGCTCTTTTCACCGGGGGAACGCGCACTGATGGATTTTATGCCATTTTGCATCGGACAGCTGTCCTCTTGTACCTTTTAAACCCCGTTCCACCTCCTCAGTAGCCGCAAACTTTCTGTTTAGCTGACAAGTGCGCTGCTCGGGAACACTGGGCATGTTTTGCGCCCTGGAAGAAACTTGGTGACGGGGAGGAAAGTTTCGGGGGGACGGCGTCGGTTTTCCGAGCTCATCTGTGGAGGATAACGCGTGTAAACTCGGATTTCCTCGCATGGCATTGGACTACGCTGCCAGTCGGGTTTGGAATATATCCTCTGATCTGAGTTGATGCCGGCTGATTGTGGAATAGTAAACTGACGAAAGGCAGCGCCTCGCAGATTTTTTTTTTTTTTTTTTTTTTTTTTTTTTTGGTGCATTGTGGAGTTGGAGACATTCCTCCCTCTGGATTCAGCTCATGCTCTCTCCTCCCTTGTCTGTGCATGCCAAAACAGAGATCTCCACGATTTTATTCCTCCCTGGTAAGTGTTTTCTGTTTGCGTCCAACGCTTCCACAGAATCTCATCTGTCAGGGTTTCGGGCTGTCACGACAAACAGGCTACGTGATAGTGGAAATGCTTTGCGCTTCTGTCTCTGGTGCGTGCTGGGATTTTTTTTCCTCACCGCTGCAGGATGAAAATTTGAATTATTTGACTGCTTACAGTCGGATTTACAGAGTTTTATAACCAAAAAATCCCTTTAGAGACTTTAAGAAGTCTGTAAAAAATGCAAAGTTCTCCATGAAGTTTGTTATTTGAGATTTTCTTAAATTGTCACCCAACAAAATAATTCAATGAGCGTTATTTCTGCTGTTTCCCTTCATTCATTGGAGTTAATTCAGTAAAATCTACCCTTGTGTATCTTCGAAGGTGAGGAGCTGCACAGCACCTTGCACCATTACTCCAGGGCCCATTAACAAGTGTCCCTGGTTATTTATTACTTTGCTTCGTTTTTCTACATTGCATTTATGGTGCCAATTATCCCGTGACCGCAGTTGTTTTTTCACTGCTTGGTGCCGGAGCCCTAAATCACCGAGCAGCTCCAAATGAGCCCCCATTGTGGAAAAGCCAACTGATTTGAATTTCAATGGGAATTCAATCAGTGCCAAGAAATTTCATTCAGAGCCCGGTTTAAATGAAGGCTGCGGTCATGTATGGAGCGAAGTCCCTCATGTGTCCAAATGTCATGTCGTCGCTCTCATGCTGAAAGAACTGTTTTTAATGGGGATCACATTACATCGACTCGTTAAACGTTTTCTCTGCTTAGCGTTGTGTGCTTTTAGATTTTGGTTTTAATCTGTACCCGTTTTCTTGGTCCGCTTTCAGTTCTGCAAGCCTGGTCACATTTGGTAGCTGCAGAATAATCCAGCATTTTTGTTTTTATTGTGCTTTATACATTACACACATTTATATGATGTATAACGACTGGCCTTCTCTGCGCAAGTCTGAGCTCTCCGTCCTGCTCAAGTTTTTAGACAGCGGTAAGCCCGATGTGTGATTGGTGCAATGACTGGTTTACAATTCATTAATAAGTCACACGTCTGAGCTGAAACTATGCGGAATTACTGGTCTTAATTGCAGGAATCAAACCGGCGCATTTCTCCCACAAAGTCAGGATGTTATGATAAATTCATGGATTCACCCCCGACTGCCTGTGCGCGTCCACCGCGCAGCCCCTTAGGGGTGGACGAAAGACCAAATCAGGTTGCAGGTTTTCAGGTCGGCTCTCTAAAAGTCAAACTACATGTGTCTTTGCGGGTGAAACCAATCGATACGTCCAGCTGGAGCAGAAAGAGCGCAGGGAAGCGTGACTTCACCAAACCTCCAGAGACACTTCAGCACGGTTGAACCGCAGATGTCTGGCTGAACAGATTGCTGTGTGTGTGTGTGTGTGTGTGTGTGTGTGTGTGTGTGTGTGTGTGTGAGAGAGATTCTCAATATTGCAATATTGCATTTCAATTAAAGCCTCACGGGTTTCATAATCAAGTCACGGAGCTGCAATAAGAGCCCCTTACGAATACAATTAACACATATGCAGCGGCGCGGGCAACAGGTTTTGCGCATCTGTTGCGCACGGGAATAAAAGATGAACGAATCTTGTGCCAGGGATATTTTCAAAACATATTATGACACATAAATGAAGAGTCGTTTTTTCATGTTTATATAAATCATTAGAAGCAGATTGGTAAAGTGATCCAGGAGTTTATGTCTGAGATTAAACATTTCTCCCACATCACATTTATGTGAAACGATCTCTTAATAAACTCACAGAAAGTCTGATCTTTGAGCTGTATTGCATTTGTGTGACACAGGCAGTCATTAAACTAATTAGACTGTGAATACTAAGACATACAGAGATGCAGTGTCTCTTAATTGGTTTCTGTAAAACGCATTTCAAGGCGTATAATTACAGATGAGAGGCAGAGGTAGATGCAGTGTGCTGGTGCCTCACAGCTTCGGTATGTCTGTGGCAAGGCTTGTTTGACAGCATTTTGAAACACTGTGCCTCTGCCGCTTTCTCTCGCCTCAGTTTTCTGTCTCACTTGGTCAAAAATCAGGCGAGAGGTAAAATGGTGCAGTGAGAAGTTCTTTGAAATGAGAGTAATTATTCTGCACTAAGTGATTTTCTTTTTTTCTCTCTCTCTGTCCACACTTCTGTCTGCCTCTTCAATCCTCTCTCCGCCACCACCTTCCCTTCCTCCTCCTCCTCTCTCTCATTCTCCTCTCAGCCCAGGTGATTGGGTGAATTCCACTGAGTGACAGGTCGACCCAGCAGCAGTTGATGGTTGGGCGGACCCCCTCAGATGGGATCAGTGTCCAGGGGGAGGTGGAGAAGGGGGGTATGGGGAGCGCTGGCCCCCACTAACGGGATGGCCTCGTGGGCCTGGCTGCTGGCCGCCGTCCTGCTGTCCCTGCTGACCGTCAGCGTGGCCCGGCCGCCCCTCACCGCCACCAAGGAGGAGGAGGCCACTCTGGAACCTGAAGGTAAGCAGCAGGGGTCTGGAAGGCCTGGGAGGTGGAGCAGGGCGAAAAGCCATTTGTTTGGTTTGTTTTTAGAGAGCAGGTGTAGGTCTGTCAAGTTTGTCTCCCCCCCTTAAATCCCACTCAGAGTTTTGCTTAACTTTTGCATCCCTCCTTAGAATTCTTGTCTTTATCGAACATAAAACGTCAAATGATAAAATCCCACGATGGGCCTCCAGCAAAATGAGGAGTGTTTAGATTTCTGCTGTTCTGCTTGAGGATTGAACAGAAAATGAATTTTCAGATCTGAGGTTTCACTGTTTCCACTGTTGCTTGTACACTTTGAAACTTCTTGCAGCCCTTCTGTTTAAACTGCACTAAAAATCCGATAAGTAGAACGAATGGAGTGCTTGTAAAAGTTTGGGAGGTCTACAATAACAGAAGGGAAACGACTAACCTCAGCATGGCGAGCCTCTTGTTTTCCTCACCGTGAGGTGTGCGATTCACACTGTTTTGTTTTATTTGTCCTGCTGATGCCTGTGGTAGTTCAGGGTACACCTGAGTGTTGAAGACAGGTTTTGTGACCCTGTTGTGGGAGGACGAGGGAGAGCTGTGAATCAGGGTGGGACAGTGTTTATACTGGCATTTCTCTCATGCCCTGGAAAGAAGCACAAAGCGGGAGGGACAGGGAGAAATTAGGCTAAAGAGTGTTTTTTTTGCTTTGAGTGGCAACTGCCTGCGTTTGTGCATTAAAAATATTTTAAAGCCATATTTTTGTTGGCAAAACACAAACTTTTGAGAAACCTTTTGTGAAAGGCAGTTCTCTGTGGTGCAGACAGCTTTTTTTTCTCTTTTCTTTTGAGGCTTCTCCATTTTCTGTCTCCAGTCTGGTCAGAGACTAGCTAATTAGAGTTGTTGTGATGGATGGTAACTCGCATACCAAAGCCTTTTGTTCCCGGGCTTTAATCAGCATGCTAATTGTAAGTTAGGCCAACAACAGAGCGTCACTTTTTTAAGCCAATTCGCCCCAATCTCTCTCTCCACGCACACACACACACACATACACACACACACACACACACACATATACTCTGTACCTTGTGTTGCCCTTTGCCCTAGAGGTCAGGTATCATTCTAAGCTGCCTCGATGAGAGGCTTCTGAGCTCTCCTCTCCTGTCGTTGCTTCTGTTGTTGTGTCGCAGACGCTTTGGCTCCAGGCCGCTGGGTTCAGAGCCCCACATGGCCCCGGACACTCTGCTACATGGCCACAGAGAGGACAGAGGGAGGGAGACAGGGAGAGTTTTCCAGAGTTACACAATCCTCCAGGAAAGGTCTAAGAGGATTTGTGCATATTTGACTTCTCCTTTAGATGGAGAGATTACAGAGCGCTGGGCAGCAGTGAAGTCATGTGACTGAAGATTAAGTGGCTAGACCTGGGAGGAGGGGTCACATGATGAGGGATCAATGGGGCACAGAGAACCTGGCCTGCTATCTGCTATCTGATCCCGAATCATTTTCCGTGCCGCACATGGCAAACGGAGATGCTCCTGACGGCCTGCACTGGTGTCACCTGTAGGGCACACATAGATGTTAGTGAGACATCTTGGCTGGCCCCGCCTTCTCTGTCCTAATAACACCCCCCTGTTGGGATGTTTAGGATTTCCACCAACCCCTCCGCCCTTCTCTGCCCCGCAGCCTCGGTCACACCGCTGCCTGTGTGTGTGGGAGCTGTAATTGCTGTAGATTCATCAGATTGCATATCAATGTTGTCTCCATAGAGCCCACGCCTGCACCCCTGGTGGCCCTGCTAGTTTGTTTACCTGTGGCTGCTGTAACAGTAGAAGTAGAGTGAACGCGCTGGTTAAGGTCTCCACAACAGGCCTATTGTTGTCCCTGTTGCCACTTCAGTATCTATGTGAGTGTTTACCTTGTCCAGGCACTCTCCGTTTGCACAGTGATTAAAATACTCTGACTGAGCTGAATAACAAAGGTACCAAACACAGAAAGAGTGTTTGTGTGTGTGTCTTTAACATTGGTATTCTGTGCTCTGTGGTCTGTCCAGGCCCCTCTTTGCATATAATGTGGAATAAGTGTGGCACCAGGCACACTGGAACACAGGCGGACTGTGAGCGCAGCAGACAAAAGTCAGCTCATGGTTTGGCTGTACTTTCAAGCACTCGCTGCCAAGGTCTGTTCTTCAAAAAAATGCTCTGATCAGCATGGAGGCAAACACTTCAAAACAGTTGAGTGGTTAAATAAATAAAGGCTACATTATGTGTCAAGGATGAGTCTTTCATGCATGACCCAAGAAATGGATGGATGCTCAACAAAAGACCAGTTTATTTCTTGAAGAGTTTCTGGGCTCAGCAGTAACATAATTGCTATCTTGGCACATTTATATATTTATTTTCTGCATGATTTCGACTCTTAATCAAGTTTCCACCTGTATGCTGTACCTCATTTAATGAGCCACGTCGTCAGCTTATGTTAACAGAGTAGCAGTCGCCTTTATTTCATTAACAGCACGCTGATTATTGGTTGCCGTTGGTGGTTGTGTGTCAGTGTGTGTTTCTGTGTGTGAAGGTGGGAATGTCAAGAAGCTGCAGGGTTATTACCTATCTGTAATACCGTGCTGTCTGCACAGTAGGAGTGGGGTTGTAAAAGTATAAAAGTGTCAGCTGGCCGGCTAATGACATGGAGTGTGTGTCTTTGTGTGTGCGACTGTGACAGTGGCGATGGCAATGGAAGTGAACTGTAAACAACAACAGAGTGGGCCGGTGGTGGGACCAGGGGCAGTTGAATATACAGCCCTTAGACAATGACTTTTATTAGCCTGCCGTTGGTCGGTGTCAAACTTGAAGGTCTGAGTGTGTAGGTGGTTGTGATTGTGTGTGTGTGTTCTGTTATTTGCCTTGGCTGATGTGCCAGAAAATACCATGTCACTCCACCGCTCAATCTCACACCTGTCTGATAAGAGGGCTGGGAAGAGCTGCTACCTGTGCCAGCTTGTGCCTGACTGTCCGGTGTAAGGCAGGGAGGAATCTGAGCCTGCATGGACAGGGTGCAGGATGGTGGAGGAAAAACACAGTAAAATCACTGAATAAGATAAAAAATATATAGATTAAGGAAGTTGACTCCCGCGCAAAAGTAGTGATGCAAAAAAAGTAAGCAAATTTACAAAATTCATAGAGGAATTTGGTGTCAGATTCTGTGAAGCTGCAGATTTGTTCCATTTTCAGCGAGAGTGCATGTTAACTCGATAATTTTGCACTTACTGTATGCATTGTTTAGAGTAGCCGTCGTGCTTAGGATGACTGAAAAGTCACAGATTGGATTCCTGCACCAGCCTTACATCACCTTTGATGTGTTTTTGTGAGCTTGCTCCTGACCTTTCTGCCACTTTGAATGTAAGTGTGGATATTTGAGCTGAAACAGTTTGCTGATTAATTGATTAGTCTACTGAAAGAAGAAAAATCACTAACTGTTTTGACAAAAATCGATCATTTCAGTCATTTTTCGAGTAAGTATTCTGTTTCTTTGGTTCCTGTGTCTTCAGTGTGAGGATTTGCTGCTTTTCTCTGTTTTATATCATAGTAAACTGAATGTCTTTGAGTTTAGGACTGTGGATTAAACAAAACAAGACATGTGAAGATGCCACTCTGGGCTCTGAGATGTTACAATGAGCATTTTTTCACAGTTCTTTTTGACAATCCGTAGACTAACCAATGAATTGAACAACATTAATTCAGATGAATAGATAATGAAGTTAGTTGCATCCTTAGTTTGTGCATTCGGCTGATTTAATATTCAGTCCTCAAGATGAATCTCTAGAGGGAAGCTCTACTCTGAGGTCAACAGTGCTTCAACCTAAGAAGATTTGGAAGATAAGGGGTGGTCAGTGAGTTAAAGGGGTCGGGTGGGGTTCAGGGAATGCCTTGATGAGGGGCGAACCGAAGGGGCTGTTGCCATGGACGCCAGCAGGAGCCAGTTCATGGAGCTGCTCCTTTGTCACAATAAAAAAAGCGAAGGAGGGATTTGAATGTGAAAGGACACCGACATCAGAAAAGAGGGAGAGACAAAAAAGGGGAGAAAAGTCCTGGGATTTGACTGTGTGAGGAGGATACAGAGGAAAGAGGAGAGGAAAAAAGGAGGGATAAGAAGGGCAGCAATGATTTGGCGGCGTGTGTGTGTGTGTGTGTGTGTGTGTGTGTGTGTGTGCTTCTCTGTTGGTCTCGTGCATGTGGAGTGTGTGCCTCAGAGATGGCAGTCATTACATTTAGTCCACCCATCCCGTTGTGCAGAACTCGACAGGGAGGAGATTGGACTTGCAGCCCAATGTGTAAACTCATGAGATGATTTAGGTAAGAAAACCGCAGACTCCACCCTCGCCACTTTGCCGTCACGCCGCTCGGCTCTCACCGGCTCGACAGACAAGACAGGAAGACAGACGTCGAGGGGACATCAGTAAGAATTGCTCGCTGCATTTTGCCGCAGACACTCGGGCCGCGAGACTAATTATGGCCAGCCAAGACGGTGTGAACGGGGAAGAAGCGATAGCGAGGAGTGGACAGCCCGAATCCATCACACCTGATAGACACGTGTAATAGCTGCCAGAGAAAGAGAGCGATGGGTTTTGAAATGGAGATGTGCTTCAGGAGGAGAGCGGTGAAATGATAGTGATGATGGAGGGAGGGAGGAGGAGAAAGCTGTTTGGTTGAAATCGAGCAAAAGGGTGACAGAGTGGGTGTGTGTTTGAGTGTGTGTGTGTGTGATAGAGAGGCTCCCGCCCCCTCCTGTGGTGCAGAGGGGGATGAAACTTTGCAGAGATGAAAAATCTGCAGTGAAGTGTTTCAGCTCTTCTCAGCATGCATCCCTGGACTCTTGTAAACTCTTTTCAGGTGGAGCACGGTGTGTGTGAGTGTGTGTCTGGCCCTCTATCTCCTGGTGTCGGATACATGCATTTACTAAGTGTGTGCAAAGCTTCTACTGTGTGTGTGTGTGTGTGTGTGTGTGTGTGTGTGTGTGTGTACATGACACCGGTTCCCATGAACAATCGGGCATGTGGGAGGTGTCAACAGGTTGGGGAAGGGTCAGGTTTAGGTCAGCGGGGTCAGTGGGGTGGGAGCGGGGGTGGAGATGCGTGGGAAGGGGGAAGGAGAGGGCAAAGCTGAAGGGAAGGTGAAAGAGGGAAATGAAGGAGCAGCGACAGGAGGAGGAGGAGGAGTTGATGGAGGGGGACAGATGGACACAGCAGAGATAAGAAAATGATGAAGGCAGAGCTAGCACATGCATGCTTTCTTCAATCAGACGCCCCATTTGGAGAAATCTCTCCTCTCCTTTCCTCTGTACTTATTTTCCCTCCTTCCATCTCTCCTTCTTTACCTGACCTCCCCTTGTAGTGTAACACACACTCACACACACATCCATGTGCCCTCCCTTTCTCTTCCCTATGCTGACAGACAGTACAGCCCTCCTGTGTGTGTGTGTGTCAATGTGTGTGTGTGTGCGAGTGTTCCAGGTGTTGCGTCGCTACGTCAGCCTCAGTGAGGGGCCCACCATCTTGAAGTTGTCCATACCTGCTAGCTTCCCAGCAGATACCTCCTCCACTTTGTGTCCCGGTCGTTATGACACCTCTAAATCACTGAAATTAAACAATAAACGAAAAGCTGAAGGCTAACAACGTCAAAGCAAACGCGGTGGCCTCCGGTGTGGAAAACCATGCGGTAAAAGGCGGCGGAGACAGCTCCCATCAATCAGCGCAGGAGCTCCACCTCTTATCAGACCACACACTCAGTCCTGGGGGGGGCGAAGGAGGGGTTAATTATTTCCGGATCGAAGTAAAGACAGAAAGACAATACAAGAACTGTACCTGTGTGTGTGTGCTCGCCCGAGGGGAACGCTTAGAGGCTCGCACACATGCCTCGACTGCTGGGTTGTGGCGGAATGACTTTCCCTTCCTGTCGGGGCGAGTGTGTGTGTGTGTGTGTGTGTGTGTGTGTGTGTGTGTGTGTGTGTGTGTGTATGCACTTTACATTTACCACAAGCGCAGGGCACATAATGGGGCTGGAATGCTGTTGAAAAGGTATATTGAGGCACAGGAAAGGCTGCGACTGCCACTGTCTCTGTAATTACACCTATCAGCCCTCAGTCAAACACTGCGTATACCTGCATCACTGGCTTCCTTGTATGCTTTCCCATTGTCGCTACTTTCCCTCTCTCAAATCTGTTTAATACCTCTCTTGTTTGCCCCTTTCCTTCAGTTCCGTCTGAAGAAAACACACACACACACACACACACACACAGAGTTTTGGACATTTTTGCACTGCAATGAAAAGAACTTTCCAGTGGTTTCTCGCTCTGGATGGTGGCAAAGAGTGTCATGATCTATCTACGTTTGAGCTGAGGGAATACACACATTTATGCATGAATGTTTGTGTTTGTGTGTGTGTGTGCGTGCATGTGTGTGTGTATGTGTGTTTTAATGGCTGCAAGAGCCTCAGGGTGACTGGAATTGACTTTGGTGTATGTGGCAGAAGCCAGCTTGTATTTCAGGCAGGTTTTCCCCCTTTTTGCTTAACATTCAGTCACAGTCTAGAGTTTGCATGGATGATGTAGAAGTGCAGTCTCAGACACTCTGAATTCCCTTTTCACATACTGGGGATTCACCTCGTTCTCTGCGTGCAGTTGTACAAGTCAGAGGACATGGTGTACACACATGCACTCACAGGCGGACTTGGATTTTCTCCCAGAAGTGAAGGTTTTATGCACTCTGGAGTCGTGCGGAGCTTCTCTTCGTCTTGGCCGGCAGATCCTGTGCAGGGGTTGTAGATCCTCCATGGCCGTGCTATGAAGGACAACCAAGAATGGAGAGATGGAAAACAGAAGAGTCAGGCTACAGCCAGGTCAAGGTTTTTTCAAAGCTTAGGTGTACAGTCAAAGCCAGAGAAAAGGCGAAAAAAGAGAGCGGCCCCGCTCCCTCTTCTCCCTTCCCCTCCCTGACAACTGCTTCCGTCCTAGAGCTTCTTCTGGCTGCTTTCCTTTCTCATGGGCAGACGTGCTGGAGTTTTATTGCCTTTTTTTAGCCCGCAGAGATCTGTCTGTGCTGCTCCTACTCACCCACACACACTGGCTACTTGGCATCTATGCTAAAAGGGATGGGAGGTTGTGGGCCGGGGGGGGGGGGGCTGTCTGTCAACACGGTGATGTCCGATTCTCACCTGCTTGTAAAGTATTGATTGGTTTTTCCCCCTCTACACAAGCTGCTATGCCCATAACTGCATGCTCTGAATCTATACACAACGATCACACTGCACACTTGATAACAGAATAGTGGTATTTTCTAAGGGATCTATTTCATAGGACTGGCTGGGAGTTTGTGGCAATGACAAGTTGGTGTGATGGTTTGAAAAATGGGCCTCCTCTTTTCTGGGTAGCTCCCTCTGCACAAGTTGATTTAATTGCATCCATTGGGGGTTATGTGGTGTTTTTGTTTCTTAAACTATGGCTTGTTTCTTCCTCTCCCACCTCTTTCCTCTTTCTTGTGCACCCTCTTCCTCCTCCAATCTGTCCTTTTGCCCCCCCCAACTTCCTCCCCCTCCTCCCCCCATCCGCTCTGCAGACGCATCGAACAAATACCATATTTCTAAGCCCACGGTGTGCTCAGTGCACCCGGGGGAGGTGCTGAAGCTGAGCTGCCCTCTGCCGCCGACGGGGACCATCACCTGGACCAAAGACGGCAGCTCTCTGGGCACCAACAACCGCACGCTGATAGAGCAGGAGGTGCTGCAGATCCGTGATGCCACACCCAAGGATTCAGGCCTGTACACCTGCACCAACGTGGGCAAAGACACGGTCTGCTTCATAGTGAATGTCACAGGTGAGTCAGGGATAAGACAGGTCAGGATGGGACAGGGACTTTGGAGATTTAGAACTGGACTGAGCTCGGTTGAGTCCAGGAGGTGGCCATGGAGCAGGTGTGGTCAGAGATGAACTGCCTGATTTTTGGTCTTTGTGAGAACAAAGCACGACTCGGGGGCCTAGTGAGTGTGTGTGTGTACAGCTACAGTAGCATATGACACTGACTGATCAGAGAGGGCCCCACTTCTTTCAAATTTGTGTGTGCAAATTTGTGAGAAAGCATCTGCATGTGCACTCCTGCATGCAATAGTGTATGTGTGTGCTTGCGAAAGGGTGGCAGTAACCGTGGTTACTCTGTGCAGATGCCATCTCGTCGGGGGATGATGAGGACGATACAGAGCGGTCGGAGGACGCTGGGGCGGACGGAGAGCAGATAAGTGAGTATGGGAGGAGCGTAAGGAGGGATGAATGAGTTAATGATGCGCTGCCCTTCCTCACCAACTCACATAGATTAGGCGCCCTTGAGCAAAGCACATCAAGTGGACAGCCTGTCGGTGCGCCGATCTGATCCTGTCTTCTGTCCACAATCACTTTCTCTGTTAAATCTTACCAGTGTCCTAGCAGCTACTGCTTGGGCGATGAGTGCTGACCTGATTCCTGCAGTAGCATTTGACAGATAGAGGGAAATAAATCTGCCCAGTGTAAACCTGCCTGTGTGCCTTCACTTTACGCTTTCAGCGATGCTACATCACACTCCAAACCTCACAGGTTGGATTTGAGGGAAACCAGCTGGAAGTGGCAAAAAGACTAGAAAATAAACATTTTAAAGTAGCATATCTAAATCTCAAAACGCTTAAAAGACCTGAAAATCTTACATACCTCATTTGTTTGAAGCCACATCCTGGTCCACAAAAATAATGAATAGTCCCTAACGGCATGTCAAAACTTAAGTCTGGAATGCTGATTGTGATAGTCAAACACTTACAAAGACTTAATCCCTAAGTGAAATAATCTACTTAGCTTTGTCAGTCCTTATTAGCACAGTTCCGACGGTGCGATCATGATTTAGGAGAGAAAGCGGATGGTCTCTTTTCTTTTGGGATCAGGAGGAGACAGCTGAGACATCTCTGCTATTCTATACCTTAGCATTCCTGTCTAGGCTTATGCAGTGAGATTGGAGTGAGTAGCGCATAGTGTGTGTGTGTCTCTCCAGGGAATATGGAGATTCCTGACATTCCTTTAGCTAGTGTCCCTCAGGTAGTCAGGCCTCATGGAGCCAGCCAGCCAGCCAGCCAGCCAGCCAGCCAGTCAGTCAGCTGGGCTCATCCATTATGAAAGACGCCCATCTGGACCCAGTTACCCACCTGATGGGCCTGTGTGTGTGTGTTTGCATGCATGTGTGTATGTGAGAAAGAGAAAGTTTTTACCCTCTCTGTGTTGGTGAGTATCTGGGGTAGCAATGTGTTCACGTAGCCACGTGCACGGATGCATGTGTCACATACACATACACTCACTGAAGTAAAGACTAGGGCTTCCACATCTTGTTAAAATTCTCTGCATGCATTGCGTCGCACTGTGAGTCCTCCCCCTCCACTTTTGGGCTGACTGTAATTGCCTGAAATCCATTAAATATGGGGGGGGGGGGCTCAGCGAGAGGAAAAAACGGGGGAGAGGGAAAAGATCCAGCCATTCTGGTGGTAATAAGCTGTTTGAAAACAAAGGGAAAGCTGTTCTGGCAGTACGGTCGCATTTTCTCGCCGTGTGTGTTTCTGAAAATTCAAAACTGAGATTATTATTAAAAGAAAGGGGGAAAGAAGAGGAGAGGGGGAAGAGGCAGCAGGAGGAGGAGGAGGGGGGTTTGTTGGACCAGCACCAGCACTTCTCTGAGCATGGCGTGGAGCCTTGGCCTCGGGCCGAGGACTGGAGCGAGGGAGGAGGGTGCATGTAGGCGTGGGAGGGAATGAGAGCGGAGAGTGCGGGGTGTAGCTATATATTTGTGGCTTTTTTTTTTCTTGTGGAGCACTCAGAAGGGGTTGGGCATCAGGCCACCGCAAAACAGAGCATTTTGATTTGACTCTGTGTGGAAGTTTGAACAACATGAGCTGGGGAAAAAAAGCTGAAGAGGGAGAGGGTCCAGAGTGTTTGTCCGTCATCAGCAGTGGGTGGTGTTATTGGAGGAGACATGGAAGAGCCTCTACAGGGATCTGCGAGGGAAGCTGTGTTTAGGGGAAGGGTGAGGGCGTGCGGGGGAGGGGAGGGGGGGGCTAGCACTGATGTCATGATGAAGTTAAAGAGCCACGTGGAGCTTTGCGTTCCGCGTTCAGTCCTGTTGACGACTTGGCTCACTGTTTGCATCACTGTCGCCGGGCCTCTCCTTGAGTTAACGCTGCTCACGTCAGGACATTCATGGATGAACAGATCAATCTCACCGACACGATTAAAGTCACGACTGAAAGTTCAGAGTGAGACATGAAGCACAGCCCAGAGAACAGTTTTGTTAATGAAAAATAAAAGTTCGATCTTTACTCATGTCCTGGTATATGCTGTTATTGGTTAAAGATTATTGCCACTGTCGGAAAACAAGTCAGAAATATTAAAGTCAGATTTAGGAAAAAAGCATAATATGAGAATAAGTTTATGAGAAAAATATTATGGTATGAGGATGAGGTCATAACATCAAGGAAAAAGGTCAGAATTTTTATGGAAATAAAGTTATAAGTTTGCACGAAGAAAAGTTTCGAGAAAAGTTTTGACAACTTTGTTTTAGTGGCCCTTAAAAGCCACTCAGTCAGTCATCTTACAGTGGTAATGGGGTTCTGCGTGAACATGCCAAAGTTTGAACAGTTCTCAGTATTTTGTCTGAGCTCAGCTCACTCATTTGTGGTGGGTGGCACTCAGTTGGAAAAAGTTGATGTCACCTATTTCTGTAAACCAATCAGGATGTAGCAACACTAAATAAATCAGTTAAAAACAGTTTGTGTTAGCCAGAAATGCATTGCTACGAAGGGTGTTTCACTTAGTTTATGAAAGGTTTTTGGAAATACATGTTTTTCACAGGACCAGTGATCTTGAAACGGGATTCTCCAGAATCTCACATTTCCCAACAGTGGCTGCTTTAATCCAAAGTTTGATCAGACAACGCATTCTAACACTGCTTTGTGCCACTGATGGATTCAGCTCTCTGGCGGAACTTGGAGGGAAAAAAAAAGTCTGGCCTCATAGCGCAGGAGTTAGATAACCTCAGCTCACCCCAGGCCAGCTTAGGATAAACAGCCGTGAGTGGGGATCCGGATGCACGGGGCTTTGGGGGAGGCGGGGGATCCTGGAGTCCGCAGCAGTTGGGTCAGTGAGAGTTTGGCCTCATCTGGAGAGAGGTCTGAGGGTCGTCCCGTTTGAAGTGCTGCCCCTCCGGACGGAGAGCATGGGAAACAGCACCGCTCACCTTTCATGTCCCGCCCTCATCCTCCGACCCGGCTGCCACTTGGGGGTCGAAGGTCGCTTTCGGAGAGACAGCCTCGCAATGGGCCAGTCTCCACCTAATCTGTCTCCGTCTGAACGGACGGAGTGATGACAGGGAGAGTGAATGGAGAGACGTGGAGGGAAGCGAGAGGTGAAGATGCAGGAAGCGGAGTGCAGATGCTGATAGTGAGGAGGAAGAAGAAGAAAGGGGAACGGCTAATTATAGCTTGAGCACTTACCGTATGCATCCATTCAGGAAGGAAGAGCACTGTTTACTGACTTTACTATCCAAGTATGTGCGACTTGTCCGGCTGTGCGTGCCAGAGAAAATGATGGGAGGTGTCTGATAGTATGCAGATTGGACAAGGAGAGCGGAGGGAGGGCGCCGGGAGCAAATACTCTCCCGGGATGTTAACTTATGTATGAGGCTCATACTGAAGTCAGCATTGGTCTTATCTGTGGGTATTCCCACTATTGCTTGTACTCCTGCTATTTGGAGAGGAAGTGATGGTGTGGAAGACCGCTTGGGTTGTTGTTTGACTTTGAGTTTCTCTTCCCCTCTGAGCCCCATCTGCTTAGGCAATCACGCTCCCAGGTGCAGAGAGAAAGGGCGGGTGGGGGCTCGGAGGAAAATCCAGCTGACTGAGAGGCAGAAATTGGGAGAAAAGAGGGAACCGGGGAATGGACAAAACACAAGGAGGGCGACGGATTCCAGTAGGAGAAATGGTAACAGTTTGGCGCCGATAAAATCTGGGGGAAAAAGCGCGCGTCGAGAAGGCTGAAATCCTTCGTTAAACGTGACATTCATTTTCTCCCCCGACGGCGCATAATGATTTTCCGAGGGTGATAAGCGGCCCTGGCCCTGCCGTCCATATCTAGCCAAGTGACGGGCAGATAAACAAGGGAGCAGGGGTAATTGGAGGAAGTGGAGGGAGAAAAAAAGCTGCTAAGTGGAATGAGATGAAATTGAATGTGATGGTCTAGTTACCCTCTTGGCAACGCCCAGGCACATTCTCCCCTCTGAGCTGATGTTTTTTCCCCATCTGCAACACCCCGCCGAGCCTACAGGGAAAGTGTGTGTTTTTATTTAACTGTGTGAATGTGGAGCTCTGGGTTGTGTTATGCAGACGGTGGGTCAGCCAGTGTTGCTAAAGGGGGGGGCTGTGTGTGTGTGTGTGTGGGCGGCGCGGGGGGGTGGGTGTCTCTGGGAGTGTTAGGAATGGTTCAGGTTTGGCTCCTCTGCAGTCACGCTTCCATGTATATCTGCCTTAGCCAGTCCAAGGCCCTGAAGCCAAACCGTTAATGCTGAGGACATGATGAGGAAATCTCACCCCGAAGTTGAACACCAACTGTTCTCTGGTTGCAGGCGCTCCGTATTGGACCTCATCAGCAAAGATGGAGAAGAAGCTGCATGCGGTGCCAGCTGCCAACACAGTCAAGTTCCGCTGTGCTGCAGGAGGCAACCCCCGGCCCAAGCTGCGCTGGCTTAAAAACAGCAGGCCTTTCCGCCAAGCGGACCGCATGGGAGGGTATAAGGTAGGGTAAACACTAATACATCATACTTTTCATTACAAATGTCAACCCACTATTGCTTTTTACTGTTTTCTGTGCTGCAGCACTTGTGGTCATTTGTGACTGAATGTATTTACAAGAGACGTCAAGCCTTCTTCCAATCATTCCCCGGCCGTCCTTTCACCCCTTTTCCACCCTTCGCTGGAGAGACGGGAGGAGAGCGGACAGGAAACGAGGGCAGGGTTTCTGGTGTGAAATTGGAATTGCTCATCCGTGCGCCTCCTCTCACCAGGATGCTTTACAGAGCCTCTCACTGTAACTCGAAATGCTTCTTTACCACCAACAATTAGAAACTTAAGCCTGGGACTTAAGGGTTAAATGCCCCCAGACAGTAACGTATAGAGAAAGTAGGTAGCGTCAGGGTTGACATGAGTTGAGAATGCTGAGGTAACTCAATCAGGGAGAACAGGTCCCACTGGCTTTGGTCGGAGACTAGTATGTGATTCTAGCAAATGATTCCATTGTTATGAAATGTGATTCACAAACACTATTGCCATGCTGGTTGAAGCTCGCAATAAGATTCTGCAGAAAGAAAAGCAAACTGGCTCAAAGTTAAATCTCAGTGTGTCCCCTGATTCTTGGAAGGCAGACCAACATATGAATAATTTTAGTGGTCATCACTTCAATCTCATGTCAGTAGTAGACTACGGCTTTCTATGACTCCAACAAAAGAGCTTTGTTTCACTGGTGAAAATGTCTCTCGCCCATGTCCCGTTTTGGGAAGTAAACAGTCTGAGTTGATTTATACGTGCTGAAAATACCTGATTCTGTATGTCATGGGAAAGTAAAGCTAGTATGCTTGTGTTTTATTTCCTCTTATAAAAAAAAGCCTGAAAACAACTACAACTAGTCTTAATGTGAAGAATTCCTGCACTGTGACGGAGTCTATTTAGATTACACTTTGGTAATGTTTGCTCCTAAATTCCTCTCTTTGTCTCTGAAAACAAGCAGCATTTACTGAGTGTGCTCGAGCCGCGCTGATAGAGCGGAATAACAGCTTCAACAGGCAGTCGTGAAATTAATTTATGAAAAGATCCAGCGATGCTGAACGAAGCTCCTGGCTGATGATTGACGGTTTATGAGGAAACGCGTCCCAATGCCAGGAAAGTTTAGGAGCAGATTATGTTGATGTAGCTGCTAATGTCGCTTCCCTTTGGCTTTCAGCAGGCTCATTACAGCGTAGACCAAAAACAGCCCCGTCGTGACGGAAATGATACAGTCAGGCTGTCAGATACACTGTGGGCAGCTCGTTCCTCTCTTTTTGTCAACAAATGTCGGACAAAAGCTGTACCTGAGCCCAGCCCTGTGGCATAATCTCTCCTTTGTGTGAAATGTAGGCCTGTGCAAGCAGTGGCTACAGCCTCTCTTCAGTGTGCAGACGGAAACGCTATTGTCAGCTCACACCTGTGGATTCCACACGGAGGTGAAGCTATTTTTGCAAATAATTATGAAAAAGTGCGTGTTTGAAAGCGCGGTTCACTACAGAAGTGAAAGTGACAGACAGAAGAATTACAGGGAAGTGTGTGTGGCTCTTCCTCAATTCATTCTTATCTTTGTAAAACTTGCATCCGTCCCATTTTATCCACTTGTCAGAACTCCCAAAACGACTGAAAACCAATAATGTGATTGGGATATTTGTTCCAGCAGCTGACATCATTTGCGGGAATAAAGAAAATTCTAGTGTTGTAGAGTCATTCTGGTGGAATCAGCCTGTCATCAGCCTCAATATTGTTTTGTATCAGCTCTCGTCTTTCAGTCTTCCAACCAGAATCCCCTCTGTTGTCTTCCTCATTCATGTCTGTTATAGTCACCTGCATTTCTTGGTATTTGTATGTTTCATGTTTGCGTTTTCGTCCACTCACGACAAGAAACCTCCCCGCCTCTCGTCCCCAGGTGCGCAGCCAGCACTGGACCCTGATCATGGAGAGCGTGGTGCCGTCGGACAAGGGCAACTACACCTGTCTGGTGGAGAACGAGTTCGGAGCCATCAACCACACATACACCCTGGACGTAGTGGGTCAGTAACCACGCATGAAGCACTCAGACTCAGTGTACACCTGTGAGGCCAACAAAGAGGGAGTGGGGGGATGGAGGGGGGAAGAGGAGGGGGAGGCGAGCGGAAAGAGTTCTCACAGTGAGACGTGTGTGTGTGCGTGTGTGTGCGTGCTGTTTGATGGCCCAGGTGCACTCTGGATGCAGGTGCAGGTCAAGGACTGCTGCCAAGTGTGTGGAAGCTAAAGATGCACGTGTCAACAGTTTAAATGTAGCCTTTGCTTATTTCTATAATGTTTTATTAATTTAGGCAAATCCTGCTTTCATGATGGTGTAACGTGTTTATGATGTCCAATCATAGTGTGTCTGTGAGGTACTCTTATGATCAGTTGGAGCCGTTTTAATCTATTTGAATCAGCAGCAGGTCTGTTTAAAGGTTGGTTCACCCAAATCCCACAAATTTGTTTTCACTGGAACTACTTTTTATTGAAGGAATATTTCCTCAGAAATATTGCTGACAGTGAAGTCTGTGGAATATCCTGAGTAAGAAAAGCACACACAGACACACTCACACACATTGTTGTCCAGTTTTTCAAGTGCAATTTTCCATGATTTGAGCACCACAGCCTTGGCTAGTAAAAATTAAACTTTCTGCATGGCTCAATACCACAAGAGGTAAGTGGAAAAATGTGTTTTTTGTGTGATTTGAGTGAACTGACCCTGTAAGGTCGGCAGAGGCATGATACGGACTTAAACCGGTAGCGGATGATCGTTTAGTGTCACCCTCTGAGGACACAAAGTGCTGGCCTCAGCACTATTACAGCGAGTTCAGACCCAACTCACTCAACCCCTCACGCCGACCTTTGGAGCGCAGAAAGCAAAGAGTGTTTTTCTGCCCAGTTTGCAGAATCGATAGACAGCGGGGACAACAAGGGGAGAGGGATAAAGACGGCAGATCAATGTGTGCATGCGCGCTTGCGCCTGAGAGCGTAACTTTGCCCTGAATTTGATGCGGACCCGCACTCGAACCACTGTCCAAGCAATCAGTACACATCAAAGTTTATCTAACACGGTTCTTATTTTAAAGGCTGGTCAATAATCCACAGATAAGGTGGGCAGACATGCAGCTGCAGCAGTTTGATTCACAGAGCACAAAATTTAGAGGCCGCTGGTCACTGCATGAGTCATTACTCTGCATCCTGAATTATTCTCCTACTGACTCCATTGTTCTAAGCAGACCTACTGTCATTGCATACTTCTGTTGTGATTAGCGTCTCCATGGTGACAAGGAGTATTATTATCACTATATCAGATGGAGATTGAATACCTGAGGGTTTTTTCAAAGTGAGTGTATAGGAACATGCAGACTCCCCAACCCCCGGCCCCCTGCTCTGCCCCCCCCCCCTGGAGTTAGCTAAAGCTCTCCTTCAGACTGCATATTTCTGTTTTTTGTTCTGTTTTATTGCAGAGCAGTAAACCCCCTCCACGTCTGGCTCCACAGCCACTGCCCCCCGCAACCTCTTGCTTCATTTTCCTCCATTATAGTGGGGTGGACAGAGGGAGGAGAGGGGGAGAAAGAGAAAAGGAGGGGAAAGAGAGACAGAAAAGGCTGTTCTTATCAGTCTTTTTTTTCTTTTTTTTTCACCACATGACCTGCAGGATCGGCTATTAAAACCAAGAGCAACCAGCCTTTTCTGGTTCAAACTGGCCTCTGGAGAAGGGGCCGCAGTGGGACATCCACGAGCAGACACACATGACAAGTGGACACAAATGAGGAGTCAAAACAGACGTCGGCTCTTTCAATCAGAACTGTGGCACCCAGTGGCCATGCGGCACTTTGTCGGTAGCCCCATGCCATCCTGTGCCATGCCGTGCTCTTCCTGCGCCTCTACCCCTCCCTGACCCTCAGGCCCCTGTGTGCCAAGCCGCCAGGTTACCCAGAGTTCACCAGTCTCGCTCGGGACACCATGCAATGCCTCCGGTCCATCTCCTCATGCTTCTTTCTGCTTCTATCCCACCACCGCTGCCATCACATTTCTCCACTAATGACTTAATTGATAAATGGATTCAGTTTTGAAATGGGTCACTAAATACTGGTCAGAGCAAAACATAAAACAACACCGCGGGATCTGCTGTTCCTTTCAGTGCCATTCAAAATCTTACTCAAGTAAAAGTACAAGTAGCAGCAAAATATACTGGAAGGTATCAAAGTAAGTAAATTCTCATTCTGCAGTAAAAAGTCCCCTGTGAGACATGTATTATTCTATGTAGCATTCACTACATTTAACTTCTACTACTTAGACGATGAGGCAGGCTCAGAGGGTCACAACATAAATCTGAGGGGTCCTGAGACGATTACTGGGAGACAGAAGACACAGATCTGCTTTCAATTCCATCATTTATATAATTTGACCTATATGAACATTGAATTAATTGAAACGATCCGAGAATTTATTTGATTTATTTTTTAATTTTTATGTTTTTTAAAGGCTCACAAACTAAAAAGATTGGGAAATCTACTGTAATTAAAAAGCCAATATGTAAAATCTTGAAACTAGCAACTCTGTCAGATTAATGTAGAGGCGGTTCAGTATGAAGTAGCCTAAAATGGAAACACTCAAGTAAAGTACAAGTGCCTAAAGTAGCTAAAAGCACTTCAGTATTGTACTTGAGTAAATGTACTTTGTCATGTTCCACCATTCCCTCATTGCAGCTGCAGACAGAGAAGACAACATGGCTTCATGCTGGTTTTTTCCTGACTCCCTCTTTAAGTGTAGTTTTCTTGTGTGAGGTCGAAGGGCCATAAAGGAGCTTCTCTGCACTTGTCCATGTCCACATACACCCACCCACACACACCCACACACACACACACACACACACACACACACACACACACACACACACACACACACACACACACACACAGAGTATTCCTTTATCTAATTTAAGCAAGAAATGCTCCACAAACTTTTATTGTTTTGGGGTTTCTCCATAATCATGATGTGGCCTATTTTCTCACACTGCTCACTCATTCTGTCATTTGGTCTGGGTTGTTGGCCGTGCAGCTCTGCAAATGCTCCAGCTTGAACATGTAGAAAGAATTAAAAAAAAAATGGCAGCTCCAAACGTTCCTCGTCCTGCCAGCTTGTCTCTCTGGATGACTGCTTTTTTCCTTATGCCTGTTTTGGTAAATATATATCACGCTAGACACTATTCTGTGTGGTAGGTTTTGAAAAGAGAGCGTTTGGCGACCGCTAGATTCAAATTGATCACCTCTCTCTGGTGGAGAAGGATGGTGACGGTGAAGAGGCCTGTGAAAGATGGAGGAGGAGAGAAAGCGAAGGGGAGGGGGAGAGAGACAATAAACAAGGCGAACCCTAGGAATGTGCAGGAAGGAGGAGGGAGACGGGGAAAGAGGAAGGAGGGGTGGGAATCATCTGATCTGACAGATTTCAGAAAGATGGAGCAGGAAGACGGGCGGGCAGACAGACTGATGGAAGGAGTCTCTGCCTCCTAATTTTTGCACTCTCCATCTGTTCATCCCCTTTCTCCCCTTCACTCGCCCTGCACCTACCTTGAGGCTTTGTTTTGGAAAGGCTTTGCAGCGCCCCAGGCTGAGTGATGTCATTTTGTGTGTGTGTGTGTGTGTGTGTGTGTGTGTGGTGGCAGCGGGTTAGTGGGCTCCTCAGCGTGGTTGTGAAGGCCGGGTGGTGTTTGAAAGGGGGCATTGTTCAACAGGTCTCGCTCTGTTTGGATTTGCAGGCCAAATGTTTGCTTGTAAAAGAATGCAGATATCTGCTGATGTCGGGGTGCGATGAAGGTGTTTCACTTTCCAAGACTGGCACATGGTTCTGCTTAACCCCCTGCTCACGTGCAATATATACACCCTTCTTTATGTGACTCGTCCTCCACCCGAGTCCCTTATCTTTTAGTGATAAATGCCTCCATCGCTTTGTTTTGTGTGAAGCCTCTAAATGCTTCTGAGATAAGAAAGAGGCAGCGCAGTCATGATTCTACCCGTCAGGGTTGCTGGGAAACATTCACACTCACAGGACGTGAAGTTCTGCTTTTGCAAAGATAAGCTTTTCACATCCTAAAAAATTCAGATTGGCTCATAACTTAAACAGGGAAGCGTCTCAAAAATAATTTCCCTTTAAGACAGTCTCCTAAAACTGACCTTTCCCTCCCTTCTGCACAGAGCGGTCACCACACCGGCCCATTCTTCAGGCAGGTCTCCCAGCCAACACCACCGTACACGTCGGGGAGGACGCCCGCTTTGTCTGCAAAGTGTACAGCGACGCACAACCTCACATCCAGTGGCTGAAGCACATCACTCAGAACGGCAGCCGATACGGCCCGGACGGACACCCCTACGTCCAGGTGTTAAAGGTAAATTCTCTTTTAGATTTTATTCTCTTGATTAGAGGCTGGTGGGTGCAGTTGTCTCGGATGAATTTCAAAAGTCATATAAGGAGCTAATCATTACATTCCCTCCCTTATGAGCCGGTAGGTCTTTGCCACGCTGGCACTTCGGGGCGATCCCTGTTCTCTCCTCCCTCCTGCAGATCCAAATGCCGTTGCTGCAGCCATGATGTTTGCATGTCTGTCTGATTAACTGGTTTTACATGTTCATGTCTGATATGCGTATGTGTGGATTGCAGCGTTCAGGCATTAACAGCTCCGACGTGGAGATGCTCACCCTCACCAACGTGACGGAGGACGATGCTGGAGAGTATATCTGTAAAGTCTCCAATTATATAGGCGAGGCTAACCAGTCCGGCTGGCTGACCGTCATCCCAGGTAACCATTGAGACCTGACCCCACCTCCTCCCTCTCCCCCTGGTGTGGTTTCCTGGGCTTCGTCCCTGACCTGCTGTGGTGGTCCTGCTGGTGGTCTCTTGGTGGTCCTGGGGCTCGCAGGCCTTCTCTCCCCTAATGTCAGACCCTTGTGTTTCAGCCGCTCCCTCCGCTGCGTCTAGCGCAGCCATGGAAGCACTGGTTGGACCTGCATACCTAGACGCTGAAACTGTCACAGCTAGCATGTCACTTTTCTTCCCCTTACATCTTTATCTCTCCTGCGAGCTGTGTCAGGATGGTGTTTGGTGTTGCAGTGCCGTGCTCTCCGTGCTCTCTGGGGGTTGTGCATGTGTCCAGTCTAATACGTGGATTAGACTGGTTTTAGCAGGTTCTGTTGGTGACGGGAACCTCTTGGGTTTTTATTTGTGGTGTATTTCCTCATGTTTTGGTGGCACACTGGGCTCTCTCTGTGTCTCTGTTTATGACGCTTCCTCCTCCTCCTCGCTCATGGAAACTCCCAACAGCCTTTGCTCAAGATGGGACCTCAACGATGGACGCCATCCAGCTCCTCTTATTTCTCTCTTGGTGTTGTGGGTCTCATTTTTTTCTCTTTCTCTCTCTCCCCCGCCTTTCTCTGTGACTTGTCCTCCCTGTTCCTGCTTTCCGTTCCCCCTCTGCTCTTATCTTTGACCCTCTCTTTCTTCTTTTCCACCTCCCCCCTTTTGCTCTTCTTCCTCTTCTCCTTCTCCCCAGACCGCAGGTGTTAACACCACAGATAAGGAGATAGAAGTTCTCTACTTGCCCAATGTAACATCTGAAGATGCTGGGGAGTATACGTGCTTGGCGGGTAATTCTATTGGGATCTCCTATCACACTGCTTGGTTGACGGTGCTTCCAGGTATATACACTCGTATCCTGTCCTCTCTTTGCCTTTTCTCTCAGCCTTTTCTAAAACAGTCGGATTGTGTCATTTCAACGACCTCTATGGAAGGCAAGTCCTCCCTCTGGAGTCCGAGGCGCAGAGCTCAAATATTAAATTACTGTGATGAATCAGCATCCAAGACAATGTAACATAAGAGCAGGGAGCATGCTGTATATTCTACAATATTATCAGCATTGGCGAGCCGTTGAAAGCTCAGAGCAGATAGCGGGGTAGTTTGCGAATGACTTATTATAACTTGGAGACGGAAGTGAAGCTCCAAGAGCAGCTCGAGTGTCTCCAGACTCCAGGAGGAGGGGAGGGTTTGCTGCCCGCCTCCTCTTTTCCTCCTGTTACATCTCTCTCCTGCTCCTCGGGGAAACTCTTTCTGTGCCACATTTTAGCGTGCATGTCAAATAAATCTGTTGTTTCTCCACCCCTTTCCCGGCTCTGATAATTGTTTTATTTCTCTTTGAAATAAAGGTTGAAAGGTAAAGCTCAACACTCGCTTTCAGTTGAGCTTGACTTTCTCAATTATCAGGGCCAAACGTCTCCGCCTCTGCACAGCGAATCGCGTGTGAATGTTTGTGTATTTATGTGCTCTCATTTATCAACTCGGTTTATCCTATTTTTGTCCGTCGCTGTACGTCTGGCCTGTAATTATGCATACCAAAGGATCAAATACATAAAACTTAGTGTCAGCATCCAAGTTCACTCCAGGCTAAACAGTTGAATGTTCCTGCTAAAGTTCTAGCCCAAAGTATGGCGGGCATTAAATGAGATCGATGAGAGTAGTTGACTGTCTGTAGCCCTCAACAGACCACCATTATCAATCCTCCCTTAATGTCGTAACCAGAGGATAGTTTTGTTTTTGTCTGTAAACAATACAGCATAATGATCACAGGCGAGCCATTTCCACTGGGAGTAATATGTAATATTTATTGCCCTTGATGTGCTCTATCTGCACCGATGGCGCCTTCGAGGCTGTGGCTTCTGTGTGTGCGCGTTGTGGTTTTTGGACCAGCAGATACAAGACAGACAGGAGAAAGGTTCTGTGCCGCACACGAGCCTTGTTTGTGGTCTGGAGGGCTATGCATTATGGAACAGTCCATTTCTATAGCACACACACACACACACTCAGCTCATTTCCTCGACAGGAAGTTCAGGCCATATACAACCACGAAGGACACCGCTCTCCCTTGTTTGTGATCTGAAGTGAAGCGTATTGTTCAGCCACCCGTGGGTGTGTGTTTGCGCTCGCGTGTATCCAGCGTTAGAACAGACTGCAGACATATGCAGGCCTGGCTGGACCGGCTGAATCAAGATTCGCCTTGTACAAAAAAAAAAACAACAAACAAGCAGGCGTGCTGGTACCCAGAGAAGAAGAGAGAGAGGAGGATGCCGCAAAATAATTTCTGTTTAGTTTGCCTGCCGATAGTGATTACATTTACGCATGAGTCATCTCCAGAGCATCTGTCTCTGTGTTTGCCTGCCTGATATCCATGTGCGTCTATTCAAACGGAGAATGTGCCTGTGTGTCACCCACATGTGCGTGAGCGATCAGCGAGCGCCTTCCTCTAACTTTCTCCGCCCGACCTCCGTCTCACTGCTCACCCTCTATTTCCCTCAGCCCTTGAGAAATCCCCAGGGCCCCTTTCCCCAGACTATGTGGAGATCGCAATATACTGCGCGGGCGTCTTCCTCATCGCCTGCATGGTGGGCATCGTGGTGGTGTGCCGCATGAGGAACACTGCGAAGAAACCCGACTTTGGGGGCCAACCGGCGGTCCACAAACTGAGCAAGCAGATCCCTCTGCGCCGCCAGGTAACAGAAAGTAGATAAAGAGTTCTAATGGCATCTAACACCTCTAGAGGAGAACAAACACACACTGCTGCAGACAACAATTTACACAGAAAAATAAAGGAGGCTAATGCTGAAAAATTCTTGAGCTGATACATTATTACTACTTATTACTTGGACTTTGTAAAAAAAAAAAAAATATTCCAAACACCATAGTATATACTGTTCAGATATTTTAAACAATCTACCTCCAGCCTGCATATCTGAGCAAGTTAGCACTGCTGCCTGAAAGTGCAGCCAGCTTTTTTTTTTCTCTGTGTGAGCCATGCTTTCCCCCTCGAGGGGAACCGAAAGGTACGCTGCAAAAGGTACAAAAAGTGTTGGCTTACACTCTGCGGAGAGCCTGATTCCTGTGTCAAGGTAAGGTTAGGGTGGAGAGAGGAGAGATGAGCCCCGGGGATGGTGCCGATGCTAAATGATTAACATACATTCTTCAAAATGACTGTTGTTGCTCACTTCTTAATGATCACTAATGTCTGGCCTCGAGACAGACTCGACCGTAATGTTAAAGCATTAACCGTGGACATTAAGAATACATTTATATTAATGTGGCATACATACCAACATTGCTGGTAATTTCAATAAAGTACCACAGTCAATCACAAACATTTACTCAGACTCCTCTAGTGATGCCTTGGAGCTTTATCTGACCTGTGAACCCAGACTGCGGTGATCAGCCAATCTCCTTCCTCCTGTAGGTGTCTGCAGACTCGAGCTCTTCCATGAACTCCAGTACGCCGCTGGTACGCATCACAACACGGCGGAGCTCGGCGCACGATGAGCCAATCCCAGAGTATGACCTTCCCGAGGACCCGCGCTGGGAGTTTGCCCGCGACAGGTGAGCGCTGTCTGTTTCTTATGAACATGACCGTTGGCTGTGTTCACCATCCTCTCTGCCAGTATCATCTGCTCACTGGTGCTATGTGCTCATAAAAATTTGTTATTTTGCATTAGAAACAACTATTTGATTTATTTTTAAAGAAATAAAATGTAGTAATTCTGCTGTTTTCAGTGACTAGTGAAGATTCATGTTTTTGCAGTGAAACTAGAAATTATGACCGAGCCCTAATTGCAAGTTGCAAAATGCAAAATACGTAATTATGCAAATCTGATTCAGCTCCTGCATAAAGGATAGAAAAGCCTTTAAAATGCTGATCTGCTATGCAGTGCCACTTTCATCTGAAAGGGGTGTTCATAATAACACACTCAGAATTCAAGGCCTGCATGCAGTACCTGCTCGACAGTATTCATGACAGCGTTCAGCGCTACACCGTTTGCTCTTGTCCTCAATGCCAGTACAACTGTCTTTAACAGGACGCATTACAGTAGAAGATTGCACCAAGAGTACTACACAATGAGCATATGTCTGATTGTATCTCGGCTGCTAAATGATCAGATAAGTATTGTTGTAGGTGAAGAGTGCCATTAACACTGATAGACAGCAGGCAATGATGACTAACTGGTGACTAGTGGTTGTGGTGGCTGAGATAAAGGCTACTGATTCATCCGTTGGTGCTGTAGTAAAGTGACCTGAATTTGGCTTCATGCCTCATCATGACAGCTGCTGCTACATCACACTCTCACTCGCACACACATGCTTCTGGTGGTCAGGAATGAGGCTGTGCTAATTACTGGTTAGCAGCTTTCATCTGCATGTTTGGCCGAGGAGTGTTTGCTCGGTTTCATACCAGAGGAATTAGCACCGCTGAGGGTTTCATTTAGTCACAGTCGCAGTGGCCAGTGATAAGCTTTAGGGTGGATTTAATAAGACAGCAAAGGTTACAATAGTTTAATACCCTCTTGAGGCCTCTGGTTTTCAAAGAAAAGGGGAAATCCCAAGCCATAAACGTGAAGGCCTGTCTTTTGTTAAAATGGTTGTAAAAAGAGCCTGAATCATAAATTTTGCCATCACTCATCAGTGAAAAAAACTATATCTGACGTAATGCTAGACTCTCATATGTGCATGCAGAGCGGCATTCTGGTGAAAAGTCGTGATTTTAATTGATGAACACACCAAAATGGGATGTTTTGTCTAGCATGGATAAATCTGTGTGTGTCTCTGTTTGGGTCTTTATTCTCCCCGCCTGTCATTCCAGCGCCTGAGGGATCATGTTGGATTGCAGAACGTTGAGGAATGCTAACGTTTGCGGTTTGCGTGCAGGAAAAATAACATTGATTATGTGTGGCTGGATGGACAGAATGGTTGCCATTGAGTGTGGCGAGTGCGTGTGGACAGATAGGGGATTGTGTTGCTACAGCAGGGCGCCGGCCTCAGGCCCTCGGCTTTGTGGCGCGCAGTGTGAGTGTTTACATAGCCAGGATGCTGAGCCTTGGGGGTGGGGCCTATACCTGTCAATCAAAGGAAAAAGCACTAACACTGCAGGGTTAGAAGTTCTTCACTATGTTAATCAGTGCAACGTAGTTTGGACGTAAAGTTTAACACACCAGCTATTGTAACGTGGCTTAGAATGAAATAGCCGCCATAGAATCTAGTCAGGCCCACCTGTATGGTAACGGAAAGCCAGCGTTCCATCTGTCACAGGCTAATGTGTCAGGGCTAAGCTAAGCCCTGTGTAGTGACTTGTAAAGAGTGTATATTGGAACATGCCAAGGCAGGGTAAACAGTTTAGAAATGTGTGCCTCTCCCTGACTTTATCAGGTGATTATCGCTGCCATGTCTGCCTTCCTACCTACTGCCCTGGCACGGGCTACAGTCACCGCGCCAGTAAAGCACTCACAAAGACACAATCTGATTGAAACAGAGAGAGCGATCTAGTAAAAAAAAAAACAAAAACACCACAGGGTGAGGTTGAGAAGCTGGCCCGGTGCCTGGTCTCATTCCTTCTCTCGCTCTCACACTCGTTCTTTATTTTCTGCACAGGGAGTGAATCGATGCCACAGTCAGATCAGGTCGACCAGTTTCAGCAGCTTAACAGCCTCCTGCCTCTTCTCTTTGTTTCCCCCCTCTGTGTTTGCTGTCCGGTGGCTGCAGGTTGACCCTGGGCAAGCCCCTAGGTGAAGGTTGCTTCGGTCAGGTTGTAATGGCGGAGGCGCTGGGCATCGATAAGGACAAACCCAAGGAGGCTGTAACTGTCGCTGTCAAGATGCTGAAAGGTGAGTGTGTCCCGCCGCTGCACAATCTCAGCGATGCTGAAACGTAAACACCTGACTGTCGTCTGGGATATAATGTACACTGCTTCATTATGTCTTGTGGGCAACCTGAGAACATTTTATAGGTGATTTATGCTCCAGCGAGGGTTCAGCAAAGGTGCAAGGCGGAGCCTGGGGCCGTCATTATTATTCGTTATTGGCGGCTGCTGAGTGACGGCTTGTGGTAGATGGGTTGGGTAGGTAAGGGTTAGGGGCGGTCACATACCTGACCCCAGAGCAGCAGCTGGCTGCAGCTCAGTCAGCACCCGCACAAAGAGGCAAGTCACACTAGCAGCGCTGCTGTGATTAATGAAAGCAGCAGAGGGGGGCGGTGGGTTGGTTCGGGGTAGTGGGGACGGTCAGATGAGGTACAGCAGCAGGCTAGTGGACCAGCCTTGACAAAAGAAATGTGCTCTTTAGAATGACTCCAGTTAAGGTAATGGTGCAGAGGAATGCAGGCAGTGCTGTCTGGATAGCTCCGCTGGCTCAATCAGTCCCATGAAAAAGGAGCCTGTGCTGCAGATAATGAATCCAGATTGAACGTCTTTAATTCCTCCTCCTCCCTCTAACTGGCGCTGAAAGGATGCCTCTGTAGTCTGTGTGAGGATCTTCCCTCGCTGCCGAAATTTTAGCCCACATTGTCTGTCAGCCGCGCTTAATCAGAGGCACCTACAAAACAAGGTGTTGTCCCGCGGGGCAGCTGCGGAGGTCAGAGTCGAAGGGTTGAGGGGAAACCAGGGCCGGGGTGTGTTTGTATCGCTGAGTTTTTCCTGGCAACCTTCAATCCACATCTTCTGTTCTCAGATGACGCCACTGAGAAAGACCTGTCTGACCTGGTGTCAGAGATGGAAATGATGAAGATGATCGGCAAGCATAAGAACATCATTAATCTTTTGGGAGCCTGTACACAAGACGGTAAGTAGGCCGGGACACAACATCATAAAGTGAGCAGGGAATCTGAAAGCTGACATTTTTTTGCAAGTAATACACTTAGAAGATTGTATCATTTGTAGGTTTAGTATTCAGTGTCATACTGTGTTTTTAAGGTGATCTGCCTTGTAATGCTGTACTAAAGGTTGCTGCACACTTCAAACAAATTCATAAAATGTGTCATCAGACCACATCAGACAGGTGGTGTGAGACAAGGTGTTCTACCAGCTAGAAGGATGAAGCTGAGCACTCTATGATTTTTTTCCCCTCAAAGTTATACATGAGGATCAGTGGAGCCACGGTTGTGTCACAAATGAAAAGAAATAACGTGCAGTCCGCTTGGAAATTCTGCCCCTTTTCGCGCCTAAGCGCTGCTTTTCAGCCCCTGTGGGAAGAGTTCTGCTGGGATGCAGCCGTGGACAGTCTGACCGTTTGGAAGCCGTTTCTTCCGGACAGACTTCCTCATGTTTTTGAGCGGAATTTTTCTTGAAGCAAGAATAAAATTGAAAGCCTTAACATTCAGAGTCGAGAGGCGCCTCTTCTGTATGTGCTGCATTCCATTAAACATTCACTCTGATTTTTGTTCAGTGTCACTTTCTCTCAAAGGGAATCATTTATGACCGTGTTCAGGAGGTAATGTGGGTCTTTTCTCCGCTGCAGGCCCCCTCTATGTGATAGTGGAGTACGCCTCCAAAGGCAACCTTAGGGAGTACCTCCGAGCCCGTCGGCCGCCCGGCATGGAGTACTCCTATGACATCGCCCGTGTCTCAGACGAACAGCTTACTTTCAAAGATCTGGTCTCCTGCACTTACCAGGTGGCGCGGGGCATGGAGTACCTAGCATCACAGAAGGTAAGAGGAGGACACGCACAAACACACAACACTGTTCTCACATCAGACGCCCCCCAAGCTGGCTGCCTAGACAGATCTCTGTGCCAGCACACAAGACTGTTGATGTGCCGTATCCAGGAAGGTTTTTTACGTAGGATAGCTTGCTTGTGCGTCACTGTGGGAATATTGTCTCCTAAAAACACTTCTCTGACCCCCTGCCCAATCCCCGCATTGTCTCCCACTCTACGACAAAAGCCCCTCTGTGTAGAAGAATGGTGAGGATTTCACAATGGGGGTACAGCCATGTTGGCCAAAAGCAGCCTCACGCTCGCTCTCACTGTTGGAATGTGACAGAGCATGCTGTCTCGCACACACACACACACACACGTACATGCTTGCACATGCGCGCTGATGCCCAGAAACAACTCCGGCCGTATATGTGGCAAAGTATGTGAGGAATCTGCACTTATCCAGACATGTTCACGCAGCCTCTGCAGTCACGGTGGCGTCATGGCATGCAGTGAAGTGCTACCTCTGCGCAGGAGATCCCTGGATGATTACACGCACCACAAACATTTTAACACCATTCCAAATTAAGTATACACCTGTTCAGCGTTGATTTATTTATGCAGTGAGGTAACTGTCTTATTCGTCTCTGGCCCTCACTTTTTCCACCCTGTCACCTCTCCTCTCTCCCCCCCCAACCCCCCCCCCCCCTCTTTTCTCACTCTCCATCTCAGTGTATACACAGAGACCTGGCAGCCAGGAACGTCCTGGTCACAGAGAGCAACGTCATGAAGATTGCTGACTTTGGCCTGGCCAGGGACGTCCATAACATCGACTACTATAAAAAGACGACCAATGTGAGTCCCCGACCTGCGCGCCGCACATTGAAAGATGCCTGCTTTGAGGGAGTGGAATGTTTTTGAGAGCCGCAGTGTTAGATTAGTCTCTCTCTTTTCCCTAATTCCCTCCCTTCCCTCATCTTTCTATTGCAATCTTTCCCTCGGCTGGTGTCTTGGCAGAAGCCGCAGGTTCCCAGGCAGCCTGTGAATGTAGTGCTTCTGGAGACTCTGCCTTGTTTATCCCTCAGTCTCTTTTTCCTTTAGCTCCATAGACACTTATACAATTAGCCAGAAAGAGAGACAGAGTGAGAGCGAGAGGGGAGCGGCTTAAACATAATTGACATCTCCATAGTGGCCCAGTGGTGTCTTTCTTTCCCACCGCAGAGCAGCATTGCCTGCACATCCTCATTTAGTATGCATGGGCGGCTTTTCATCGCATGCACAATCGCGCTGAGAACTAGCGGACAACAACAACAACAATATGCCGCGATGTTGACAGTAATGATGATCAGGACAATGACAGCAGCGACAATGACGATCACTTATGTTAAACCAATCCAGACAGAGCTGTCATTGTAGTGCTACATTTCTTTTATTTCTCTCTGTTTGTTTCTTCAGCCTGATGGGAGCAGAACAATTTACAGAGGCCTTGTTTTTGTTAAATAATCCTATTACCCAGTCAAAATATATTGTAGGTGCATAATAGATAGTCTTTATGATACAAATGATGTTTTCTCTTGCATATTTCTGATTTTGGTAGAAGTAAGGTTATTGCCCATTAGTATTTAGAGCAGCGGAAAAATCTGTTGCATCTGTTTTGAAAGACTTACTTAGGCGTTATCCCTCCATTTAAAAATCAGTGTCTGATGAGATTATTCTTGCTCAGAGATACTGACCAAGGTCGCCTTGTCAGCTGTGCTTAGCTTCCTTGCCAGTGTTTTAATAGCACGTAGAGATAAACTCTCTCCTTTATCTGTGACCCTGTTTATCAGCTCTATTGCTTTAACAATGCAAATGTTCCTCTGGGAGCTCTTCCTCTCAGACAGTCGCTCTTGTGCCTTATTCCCCAGACTGCTTTCACATATCAGCCTTTCCACGAGTAATGAGATCTGCCAGCACTGGACGCATACAAACCTGCCTCTCAGGCCCGAAGTGAAGAAATCCAGGGCTGGGTTGTGCGTAGATTTTGTCTGACCGCTCGTCTGTGTGTTGTTGTCAGGGTCGTCTCCCGGTGAAATGGATGGCTCCAGAGGCGCTGTTTGACCGGGTCTACACACACCAGAGTGACGTGTAAGTACATAAACTGTTTCTGTGTCCCACCAGCACAAATACATGATAGGAAATCCATTTACGCACACCAGTGGTGCATATAAACCTTCTCACGCCGTAAAACACACTATCGCTGCTATTTTTAAGATTTCATTTGGAGCCCAGCTGTCAGATTCAGTGGGTTGTTTATCAGGAGTACAGGGGCAGGCAGTGGGTGAGGTGTTTTGGTGCAGTGCTGGTAAGTGTTAGGTGGGGGGGGGGGGGGGGCTGCCTATAGGGGTCCAGCGCTGGCCGGTCTGTGGCAAAAGTGAGGATTTCACGCTAGACTTGCAGCCAACGCCGTGTTACTAATCTGACCGGCTTCAAAGGGCCCTGGAAGGAGCCCTGAGCCCGCCAGCGCCTCCTCCCCCACCGACTCACCCCTCCGGCTCGGCTCGGAAGTCTCCCCTCCTATTGGGCCTCCGCACATGTCTGAATGCAACAATGCTGCGGCCCTCCAGTGCGGGCCTCATCCTCCTTCAGCCTCCTCCTCTTCACTCTCCTCATTCAACAACACTTTGAACATGTGGCTCATCGTTTTAGAGCCGTTCCATGATCAATATAATCCCCCCCCCCCCCCCCTCCTCCTCCTCCTCTCCCCCCTCCATTCTTATTTTCATTCATCTGGTATGTGAGTTGCTGACCCGTCTCTGTCTGTTTCTTTTTTTAAGTTCCAGAGTGCTCATTCTAAAAACAGAACAAAGGAAGAGCGTCCCTCTGTTTTTGGTGTTTGAGTCTTATGCGTTCTGACAGTGTTGTTTGAAGTTTCTGCTCCAGACACTGGCGGCAGAAAGCGTATGTGGCAATTAGATAAATGCCTTGCATGCTGACCGCTGGGAAAGGAGATTTTGTGTGTCTCTATGAGTCATACACCAGTAGCACGCTTAACATAGCGCTCATCCAGTTAAGCACTCGGATGGAGAATCTCTCTACTGTCTGTGTTTGTGTGTTTGGGTGTGTGTGCACATAAATAATATGTGTTTGTCCACATGATGCCCTTCATGTTCCATAGCGCAGCACCAGTCAATAACCTGGAGGAGCACAGGGGGGGGCAAATGCGGGGGTGCTGGCATGAAGTGGCTGCTGCAGTCTTTTCTGTCAGCCCACTGCTAATTACGTTTCATCACTCACTTTTAGTAATTGGCTTTTTCACGTAGTGTATGAAGGGAAAAGGAAGCTGTGGAGAGGTGTTGGGGAGGTGGAGGGTGCCGGGCTCTCACTCAAACATCACCAGAAGCGCGGGCGATCCATACATGACATCAGATTAAATGAATACATGAATTCCAATGAAACTCGGCCCTCAACGGTTTGACGAATGAGCCCAGGGGACTCGGCTCAGGCTGGCTTAGGTGAGGGTGAAGAGCGGTGGCTAAAGCCCAGATAGGCAGCATCATGGCCAGGCTTGATGGAGGCAATGTGGGGGGTCTAATCCCCTCCCTCACCAAAAAAAAAACAAATATATTCCTTTAGCTCTCGCTCCTGTGTTGCGTTTCAGAGCCTTGTATTGACCGTTTTTCCAACATTCATATTCATGTTGCTTTCAGTCGATATCATAAACTTCAGCAATAGAGAAGGTACAACCTAACGGCTTGATATGAATGTAATGAGACATGAATACGAGTCCAGAATGTGAACTAAGCTAATACAGAGTCACCTTTATACTGATTGGGTGAGTGGTTTATGTATAGGTTATGCATCTAGTTGGCTGAAATGCACAAGCACACTCTAGTAAGGCCCAACGGCAGGTCAGGTAGAGTGACCCGCAGCATGTTGGTTTGCATGTTTATTTGGTGAGTCAAGGTTGGTTGCAGGTGGACACGAACCTGCACAGAGCGGCGGGACGACAAGCACTGAGCGATGGTTACGAAGCACCGCAGAAAGGGGAGATGAGTGTGTCAACAAGTGGAGAGATACAACACAATGATAGAGGAGAGAACAAACCCAGGGCCGGTTGTGTAAACAGATGCAGGAACTGATAAGGGTCCAACCTGCCTGACAGTGCTTACTCGCCTGGTTGGACTAACGCGGCCTGTGGCTGCCTGAGTGTGTACGCACACATTAGTGGATAATGCAGCCTTTGTGCGGACGTGAATCAAGCATGCTGTCAGTGCAAGCATCAGTCATTTCAGACACTGTGGATGCACAGTCTCTAATATAAACATGCAGCGCGACAGCGATGGAAATCAGCGGCATGGAATCACTGATACTTAACGACCGGACGCTAACATGAGGAAGTAGTTAATAGTTAATAGTCACTAGCCATCTCTGGACCTCTCCCTTCTCTTTTGTCTGCTGTGGGTGGTCCGCTGTTTGTTTTGGTGTGGTGTGACTAGACAATGCCAGGCAGTGTGACCGGCCAGCCGGGCACAAAAGCCATCATTGAGATCAGGGCCAGAGTGGCACAGGGAGCGGGTTCGCACCACAAGCCACCGGACGGCAGAAAGAGGGCATTGACACCACTGCAGTCACACTGTTGAAGCGGTTTCCAAACTTTGGCCAAGTGACTAAATGTAAATTACCTGTAGGACAAAGGAAAGTGACCCTCATTGGGCCTAATGTTAATTACCAGGACTGGGGGCTCTATTTACAGATGGATACTACTGTGTGATTGTCATCCTTGACTGTATTTGTAATGCATATGTGTGTTCTTCTGTCTTATCAGCTGGTCATTTGGGGTGCTGATGTGGGAGATCTTCACCCTAGGGGGCTCCCCCTACCCTGGCATTCCAGTTGAAGAGCTCTTCAAGTTGCTCAAAGAGGGACATCGCATGGACAAGCCTGGCAACTGCACCAACGAGCTGTAAGAGCCTTAGCTTAGCTTTTCCTTCCCACACTGTCACCCAAACACACACTAGCTCTCACAGCCAGACTCCAATGCCATCCTAGTCTCCATCAGATCCATGACTCCGGGCCTCTGTGTCCACTCTGTCGGCCCCTCGGCACAGCTGTGACTGGCTGCTATCAGTGTCCCAGCTCACAATGATTCCTCTGCTAGTCGGCGGACAATGGCACAGCTCTGAGAGGGCTGGCAAAGTACAGACAGACACAACAGCAGTGCATGACACACACACACATTATAGTATTTTAAATATCCGAAACACTGGGAGGCGTGTTTGTGATCAGAAGCCGGCCATCTTTTCTGCCATTGACTGCAGACTGACATAAATTTCAAAAGGAGATGATGTCAGAGGACACCTGCAGCTTTGATTGATCCTTTGATATGGAGACACCTAATGCATGAATCATTTCAGCTGGCAAATTTTAAACTTGAAGGCAAGGTAGATGAGGAGTGGCACAGCTAGGACAGACAGCTCCCTGAATTATTCTCCTCCGTCTCTTTTAATCCACTCTTCTCCTCGGTGGGTTTCTCTCTGTCAGGTACATGATGATGAAAGACTGCTGGCATGCCATCTCATCCCAGAGACCCACCTTCAAGCAGCTAGTCGAGGATCTGGATCGCATCCTCACCCTGAGCACCAACGAGGTGAGTGCAGCTCTTTCACTCTTCTTCACGCACATTCTTGTTCCAGAAGTTCCTGGATTCAGGGTGGTCAGAATTCGTGCTACGCTAACCCTGTAATTTCCTGGCAAATAGGAGTCTGACATTTCAGAACAATAAAATAGAATAATATGACACATTCCAACACACAGTAACATGTTTCTCAATCCAAACTAAATCACGCTCTTGCCAGTGCGTGCAGAGTTCAGCAGAATGTTGCTGAAAGCTTTAGGAGCATTAGCAGCCACGTCGCTGACACAAGGCCTAAATAGTGACCGAAAAAATGGCCGGATGATTTGATCCAGGCCCAACATGGACGCTACGGCCCAGTGAAGTTGCCCAATCATCACATCCATGCCTCACTCCCTATAATAGCCCACGTTTCTTTCCATTCCCCTTCCTGTCTTATGTGATATCCGCGGGCCGACCTGAAAAGAGTCCATCGATGGAAAGCTGTCAAGACTCGTCTGCTCTGGAGCTGGAACCTCATGAATTTATGCCAAAAAACCCAACTTTGAGTTTGAACTTTTGAAATGTAATAAAGCGCCTTTTTCTTTTTTTTTCCCTCCCCCTTTCCCTCTGCCCCAAACCGCTGGCAGATGTGGAGGTCTTTGGTAATGTGAGCCTTCTCGTGTTGAGCTGGGAAAATGGAAGCCAGCACTCATTTTCTAGAAAAACCCCAAGTACTCTTCCTCCTCACAACTAGCCCCAATAACAGCCATGAAAGACAAGCAGGAGGGGAATAAAAGGGTGCCTCATCCGACATGAAAAGACCAAAACAGCTTTGGACCGAGCAAAAAATGAATAACAGGATTTCATTGGGTTTTCATCTTCCTTCGTCTTCATTTTGATTGGAGAGGGGGTGCGCGCTGTGTTTTGCCAGCTTCTTTTATTTTTTCCAGCCATCTCACAGTGTTAATTTTGGCTGTTTCGGTGTCAGATGTCAGACCCGTCTGGACTGAGTGATGTGAAGGGATGTTATGAAGGCTGGGATGCCACATCTCTACACCAGTAAAAGCATCCTCTTCTCCCCCAACTTCCCGACCACATTAAAACATTTTGTAGTGGACGAAAACCACAACCAGAGCAGCGTTTCAACCCAGACTACCCGCAACTTTTTGTCCCAGGAACTACTGAAAAGAACTAAAAGCTTCCTTAAGCCAGTTCCACTGCGGTTTAAAGTGAAAACAAAAACAGTCATATGAAAAAGCTGTTTTTAGACGTCGTTTTTGCACACGACTAGACGACAACCTCTGTCGTCCATCATCAGTGCATCTGTCATGTGCAGAAGCCCAGTGAACAAAGAACAAACTGGCGTACAGCTGAAGATTTAAAATAATGGTGGCTGAAATAAAATGCTGCGAGTGCCTGATCAATCAGAAGTGCTACAAGTCCCCAGAACTTAATTAAGACCCTGATCCCCGTGGTGGAAAGGCACCGAGTTCCCTCAGAGGTTCCTCATCGCTGGGGGAAGCTCAGATCAACCCTGCTACCTTCAAGCTCTGCTGGATCAGCTAGCAGTCCAACATTCAATTTATAATCTGTTATTTCTGCAAATATTTTCATATGGTATCCAGTTGAAGATTATTTTTTCTGCTCTGTTTCATAAATCCTTCCAGGGTGATTTGGTACGGTTTAGATCAATATCATAATGAAGGTGATACTCTCTCCCCCTCCTCTGGAAAGTCCCTGTGCTTGTTGACTGGCTCTCAGCACTCTTTATATGTTCTCTTGTTTCGCCTCTCACTCCTTCGAAGTGTCTTTCCTTCCTGTGACTTATGAGTGAGTGTGAGTGTAAATTATCTCACCCGGCGCTCTCTTTCCTTTGTCTGTCTGCAGGAGTATCTGGACCTGTGCGCCCCGGCCGAGCAGTATTCCCCCAGCTTCCCCGACACTCGCAGCTCCTGCTCCTCCGGTGACGACTCCGTGTTTTCCCACGACCCCTTACCGGACGAGCCCTGCCTCCCCAAGTACCAGCACATCAGCGGAAACGTCAAAACATGAGCCCCCACCCAGCCTCTCTACCCCGGCGTGACCTGCCCCAGTCTTACCCCTCGACGTCCCAAAACACACACACGCGGCACAGACACCCTCTCCGAAACCCCCCACCCCCACCCCCACCCCCATCGCCCCTCTGGCTCCCGGCGGACTAATGGACCCAGATGGGACTGGGCTGGTGGCAGCGCTGCTGTCACACACTCACACTGCCATGCGCACACACTTCATACACTACGTTCTTACATGAGGTCTTAAAGGAGAGGGAAGCTGTTTTTTACTGACTGAATGAATTGACGTTCCCTGGGGACCCTCTTCCTCCTCCTCCTCCTCTTCTCCCTTCATACAAACACACAGACTTTTCATTTTGGTTCTCACGTTTGTACCAAGAGGGTTTTTTTCTTTCCTACAATCGACGACGTTACTTGTTTGGTGATCCCATTCCAGTGGCTGGCATTCCAAGACTGTTATTTGCTCCTGGAGGAATGTATGGACCGATGTGAACTTAAAAAACAAGGGACTAGAAGAGGATGACAAATAGGAAAAGGACTGAGAGACAGAGTTTCAACTAACAAAACAGAGGAATAGAAGGGGAGCACATATAGGAACGGCTCTCCTGTTTATTTTGTAATATTGATGCATTTCTTTTTTCAGTTCTCTTGATAAACCTCCCCAATTATTCTGGAGAAAAAAATACACAGTATAATGTATAGTGCTGGGTATATTTGTAAATATATTCAAATATGTATAAATATATATTATATATTTACAATGAATTATTTTTTGTATGGACTCCGAAATAACCCCGACCCTCCCCACCCTACCTTGAGTTTGAGGCAGGTATGCTAACAGGTTATGTGTCCTATATTTCTCTTCACACACAAGCTCACACACGCAGACATGGATACACACTTCAACGTACACAAACACCTGTCTTACTCTCACTCAGTAACACAGTTGAGTATTGGCTTTCAGGGACTGAGGTAGCATGTTAATTTATTGACTTATGTTTTTTTGAGATGAATCAAAAACTTGTGGATAAAAAGAACAAAAACAATATGGCAGAAATGATGACATTAATGATGCTGATAATACATAAATAATCCATTAAATTTATGGTAATTTAAAATGATCTTTCAGCAGTAACAGAAAAAAAGCTATTTTTAGTGGGTTTGAAAGATCGAGGTTTTGTAAGTTTTATATATGAATGTGAATATTAAGTTAAATTTTAAAAACTGTACATTTTATAGTCAGCTAATCCCTTTCTTATGTAGATGTTGATGCCATTTCTATCCAGTCATTTTACTCTTTCTTAGCTTTGCTTTAGGAAACGAGATTTATTTCTGGATATTTATATATGATTGAAAGAAGAAGATTTTGGAAATACCTACTAGCAATCCGCTCCCTCATTTAGACTAAATATAGACTCCAAATTGACTTGAGAGAATTGAAAGCTGAAAAACAAAGTATTAAATCATTCAAGTGTTTTTTTGTCTTTTTCTACTGGACCAACTTTAAGATGTTCTTTTGCAAGTGTTCATGCCACATTTGCGAAATAAATGATGGAAAAATACACTCTTGTCCTAATCCTTGATTTTCTTGGGTGTTAAAGTTTGACTAAGTATGAAGTTGTACATTTTTGCAGTGAATGGCAGAGATAACTGGCTGAATTGGCTTTATTTTCTTTTAAGTTTTGAAGAATGTGTTATCATTAAATTGCACATTCCTCTGCTAAATTTCTTTTTTGCACTATCTGGGGCAGAAATGGTTTAGCTGTCATTACTAAGCACTCTGGGGTTTTTTTTAAGAGGAAAGCATTCTGCCTGTATTCTTTGAATCTTTACTTACAATGCAAGGAGATTTTTCTGCAGATCACTTGTTATCTTAGCTTTATGCAAAGTTGCTAAGCTCAGCACAGACACAGAGTAAATGTGATCAAGTCAGAGAGTGAATTTACCCCAGTGGTCAAAGCAATTTTGTTAACTAACAGGGAACTCATCATCATCATGATAGTGTGTCTCTGTGTCTCGCTCTGCCTGACAGTCTTTGTTAGCCTCCTGGAACACTGATAGGCACTCTGATTAGCTGATTGATTTCCCTTTTTTCTCTTATCAGAGCAGATGTAATTCAACAGAGTGAGCGGTTGATTTATCTGATTCAATATAAGTTAATCAAAGTTGATCTATTAGTGAATGTGAGTGATAGTTGCAGCCGTGGATGTGGTCATGTTTAGTAATGGCGGTTGCTTGGCTCGGCCAGAGCTCCTGAAGCGACACTTGTATTGATGTGATCCACATTAGCGTTCATTACAAACATTTCTCTGTTGCAGGTGCATGTAAAAAGAGGCATGGGATTGTCATGAGCACAGGCATGCTAGCAGCTGTGTGAGGCTGCACTTAGGCACTAATGCTACAGCTAGGAGCTGCGGTGGCACTGGATAAAAGGTTAAGAGGTCAAAGTAAGCAGGGTTCATGCTGTGGGCACCATGAATGTGCACAAGCCATCTTGTTGAAATATTTAATTCTGGTTCAAAGTGGTGGACAAGCTCACACTCCAAACCAGCAAAATTAGAGCAAAATTATGGGCTCTTGGCAAGTTTACTAGCAAAACTTGTCCTTTAACATAAATCTACGTAGATCACCTCTAATACCCCTCTATCATCAGGCTTGAACTTGTCCTGAATAAACACGCACACACAAACACGCGCACCACACACACACATACACCAGTTCCAAGTATTCCTCCATTAGACGTGTCCCCTCATGTCTCCGGAACCTGAAAAGGGATTGGAGGGAGCAGTCAGAAAACATTCCTCTTTTTCCATAGAATAAGGGGGGAGAGAGCAGCTACAGGCCTGAAGGATTGGAGGGGGATCGGAAAGAAAGAGTGGCAGGATAAACCACAGCGCCATACACCCTCATTAATGGGGGGAGTGGAGAGAAAGGCAGCCGGATATCCACACTGGCTATTGCACACTTTTATCAGAAAGGCTGTCTATTGTGCTGTAGGCCGATGGCACACACAGACATGGAGCAGGGAGGGGTAAACTCCAGGGAGACCAAATAGAGGATTAGTTTGTTCCATCTTGACGAGATGCCCTCTGAGCTGCCCTTGCATTTATGTGAGACAAATACTTAATCTGATGTCAGTGATGTGCCGCAATGGAGTCTAACTAAAAGCAAGCTCTTTCAAAAGACAGGGTGTCAGTCCTGTTTACATATTGATAAAGATGCAGCGGGTAAATAAATAGATGGGTTACCTATGACTACAGTCATCATATAGTGATCATTTGAAGACAAATAGCAACTGATTTAAAACAGACAACTTTCAGCTAAGTCTTCATTTTTGGTGCTTTTGCTGCAGAAGAACGCAGCATATTATTACATGAATGATAACATGCATTTACATCATAAACATTTAAACCTCCCTGTAAAGTTGATTATACTGCACAAGCAATGAATCGTATTTATATGCTGCTCAGTTTCCTCATCCAATAAAATGAAATTTTTAAACGTATGTTCACACATGTCCTCATCGTTTTGCAGAACTTTTATTGGTTAGTTTGCAGCGCAGGTATTGAATGCATTCTGGTGTTTGTTTGTTTTTTCCCCTCAAACACAAATTCCCCAAGGACTCATGGAGCCGGGATACTTTCTGGCCTTCCACTGATAAACATGACCCGCTACACTCAGCTAAAGCCCTAAATGAGTTTTTCATTTGGAGGGCTTTTTGCTCCATGGTTTCCTAATGCCCTCAAGATTAACCCAGTGACCTTCAAATATTAGCTTTGAAAGACTTTAGGGAGACGGGGCAGTAGCTGGAGGACACTGAAGAAAACCTCTTGTTCAGTAGTGTGTGTATTGGACAGAATGTGAGGGACAAATATCAGCTTTTTGCTCCAGAAGCATTGCAGAGATAGTCAGGGGGTAGAACCTGAAGCCACCCGGCGGTGTGACACGCTGAAGAACTGCTGGGGTAGCCTGACATTTTGGTAGTAAAGTGATTTTCATTCTCATCCTCTGTTTCTTCCTGTCCTTCCTAGTCCTCCTCTGCGTCCTTCGTCCCAGCCCTGTCCTCCCTCGCCCAGCCATCTGGTGGGGCCTGGTGTGTTTGCACAAGGCTCGGTCCTCTGGAATGTCAACACAAGGCTTTGTGTGAAGCCAGAGGAGCCCACATTCACTGGAGATAAGACCCCACCAACCCCAGGAGAGGAGGAGGGGTCAGAGGGTGGGTGGCTGGTGGGCGTTGTTGGAGGGTGACTTAGAGTTTAACAAAGCCGCCAAGTGACCGCTATGCCCACGGCTTAATCCTGGACATAACCCTCTCTGCTCACCAAGGTCCAGCTTTGCCCAATCAGTGAGGCTCTCACAAGAGACCCAAAATCTCATTTCTGCATTGAAGACTGCTGGGGTACCCTGCCACCATCACCCAACACCCCCGCCCACCCCCTTCTTAATCTTATGCCTTTATTTCCTGCATTTGAAGCAGATATTTTCCCAAACTCCACTGACCAATGGAGTCGGCGTTTGTGTCTGTCAAGGCTGCGCTCCTCAACCTACCATTTGCATTGAGTAGCAGATAATGAATGGTTCATCGCTAGGTCAGTGCTCATGAGAGGGAGGGGTCTACTTGTGTTTGATTAAGGGCTTGCAAGGCACCGTGTCTGGTTCTGCATGGAAGGATAAACAAGTCGAGTGTGTGTTTGTGCGTGGGACTGCTGTGCGTGTGCGAGCGAGGATGTGTGTGGTTTGTTGCCCTGTGGGATCTTTTAAACATTTACTAATGGCACAATTGTGTCTGAGCAATTGTAATTCACAGAATCCACTTCCAGTTAGTTTATATGCTGACTTTGCTATGTCTAAAGGTCTGAGGTAACAGCTCTTGGAGCGTAATCAGTGGAAAAAAAGAAGAGCTGAAACTAAATTGTTTAGAGGAGGATAACAGGGAGGATTGCCAGAACTCAAGAACTAACATCTTTGAGCAGAGTTTAGACTGCTGTTGTTTGTCGACTAAGCGGGACAGAGGGGAATAATGTGCCCCATTTAATAGTGTTTAGTCAGATTTAAGTAGGTTAAATATTGCACACACTAGGAAATAGTGCATTGTTGATGTGCACTCGCAGAATTTCACATTGCAAAATTATGCTTCAGTCTAAACCGGAGAGGTTTGTTGCATTGGCATGTTTTACGGCTCTGGGTGTGTTCTATAAACGAGCTTAGTCATAATGTTCCCTGCCCAGTTATGCCAATCACAACACTCACCCCATCGGTCAGCCTTATTCCCCCGTGTCTTGTCTTGCAGTGATGATGTCATAGGTGACATCAAAGCCATAAACCCTGATGCGTGCTAATGATGTCCTGCCAAGTGTCAAACATGGGTTTTCCAATGGCAGGATTTTTCGTTCTCTGCACAAACAAATCGCGCCTCATGTAGCAAAGGTTTATTTGGGCTCATGACCGAGCATGTGACTAAGGCAAACTTGAGTTTTATAAGAAACTGAGCTTAAATGAGCACACCAGCAATTTAGTGTTTCACTTTTATAAAGCTAAGGAATGGTCAAAATGAATCCAGCAGAGGCCGCGATGTCCTGACCTCTAATATGAGCTGAATCCCGAAAACACAACACCAATGTCTTTTAAACCGTCCCCACTTCATAGCACAGGCTTTCCATTAAAAATGTGCAGTTGCTGCAGGACAGAGATACCCATGTGGTCATTGAGTAGCTTTGTAGACTTAAGAACAAAAGAAGATACTATTGTCATGCTGGAAACGCGACAAAACTGCAGTTGCATTCACCTTTAATGGTGCATTTGCAAAAAAGACTCACACATATTTACAGATAATAAATAAAACAGGAATGAGAAAGACATCTAAAACAATCTGCAAGAAAAAGTGCAGAATCTGAGCAACATAAAGTATAAAATACAATACAGGGAACGAGGGTGCAGGAGCACTCAGCAGCAAAGTATAAGGTGTTGTGTGACAGACATGGACTGATGGTGTACTGGGGTGCTGAACAACATGTGGTTGGTGTAGAAATATGGCACATAAAGAGAGAATTGATTTCATTTCTTTATGCCTTGAAAGTAGAGGTTTACTTCACGACATCATTTCTATCCGCAGTTTACCCTCACATGCAGTGGACTTTATTTCATGATAGAGGTCATTTATTCATTTATTGTGTTTTATCTGTTTATCTCTCGCGCTTGGCTGACAGCTGTGTTTGCAGCAGAGAGCCTCTGCGGTTTATTTACATCACTAAATTTCTTGGTGTTACTGTACTTTGGAATCATGTATTAAATGTGTCTGAAAAAAAAACACAGTGAATTAAATCAGAGGCCAAGTTTAAAGAAGCAAACTGCAGTTGTTCCCTCACGCAAGTTCAGCTGAACTGGAGGTGCAGTATATTACTGACAGGAGGACAGAAAGGTGGCTGTTAGTGCGTCGTTGACAGTAAAGAGTCTGTTGCCTCCTCTGGCCTGCGTGTCAGGAGACAGGCGGGATGAAGATATATGGCAGTGTGCACTGAGGACAGCTAACCACTTCAGCGCTGTTACTGTCATGAGTAAACACAGGCCCAAGCCAATAAAAAAACGCTTGTAAAAAAAAAAAAAAAAAAGAGTGCCCATAAATGATGTTTAATTGAAACTGTGAGGGCAGTTCGTCAGAGCTATGGCTCCCAGGAGTCCACACACACACACACACACACACACACACACACACACACACTGGTGCCGGGGGAAGTGGAGCAGGCGGAGGAAGAAGAGGAGGGGGAGGAACAGCAGGAAGTTGAAGAAGGGAGGCTAGGATTGATTGAAAAGGGAGGTTGGGGTTGTTTTGGTCTCCAAAAGTGAGAGCAGAAGAGAGAATTGTCAGATGCGTGATTCAGAGCCAAAATTGCTTCCTTAGGAGGCATTAAAATTTTCATATTTAACCTCTAGTCGTTCTGAATAAGATGAATACCTTCCTGGATACATACCATAACGCGATGTTCTCCCAGCATTTCTGGGTCTAACTTTCTATGCGCTGAACACAGTTTCCCACCAGAGCTCAGGAGCAAAGTTTGTGCATACTCAGCTGCAAATGTTGGCGCCTACCTTTGTCAGGTGGACTGTTTTCACAATCTAAATGACGAATGATCGCCCTGACAATGCCATGGTGACAGACAGGGGATATAAATCACATGGGAAATAAATCACCATGAGACCCTCCTCCCCTTTTCACCTGCATCCCTCTCTCCAGCTAACAAGAAGTCCACTGTTTCTCTGAATGCCAACACAGCTCCCTCCACCACCACCCCCACTCGACTCAATTTGTCAATTTCAAATATGCTTTCAACGTCTTGTTGGTTCTTTCTCTGCCTGTGTTTGCGTCTCCCTTCTCCTCGCCCCCTCTTTTTTTTTTTCCTGGTCCCTGCTCCCTCTCTGTCCTGAATGGCCTGAGAGATTGTGTGCTGCTGAAAGTTTGGGGGCAGCTATAAGGGAAACTTCTCTTTCTCTTTCTCCACAGTGCAGGAGGTCATTAAATAAAAGTGTGCAGTGAGTGACGTGCCTCCATACCTGCCCGTCTGCTCAGAAACAACAAGAGCCCGCTCTGTCCTGCCCAGGCAGGACGGGATAATTATAGCTCCCGACTTAATCACTTACCTCAAAGCCCTTTAGTTCTACAGCTTCTTGCCTCTGTGCCTCTCTTTCTCTTTTCAGGTTTGCCGCCACCTGCCAATAGTGAAGTGTTGCAACATTAGGGATAGTTACTTTTTTCATTCGGAGACAATGATGGGTGTGGGCAGAGTGTTGCGGTCGACGTAGTTCATACATGCAGAGAGCGGGGCAAACAGTTCAAGGTGTGCTGCAGGCTTAGACTCAGACACACTGTGAGTTTTGGGTTCACTTGCAGGTTAGCATCCATCTCCTCCAGGCCCGACACATTTGTCCATTTCTCACATTTTCCAGGAAAGAGTTTGGGTTCTCGAGTGAGTTGGAGCCTCTGCAGCGAGTCTCACTCTGTCCTGGATCAATATGATGCTGATCAATAATACACCGCTGCTGTGCTTCCACCTCCTGCACACCAGTCTCGTCCATATTCTGAGATTATGTATACATGGTGTAAGACTGGTCTGTCTGGTGTTCTCCATCTGTCCCAGCTGGGAACATATGAATCCGTAGGTTGAACCTCAGCCCATTTTTGCTGTGAATACGCTCCCTCCCAGGCTCCTTGAGGTGGCTGGCCCCTGGCTGAGCACGGAGAGGGAGGGGGAGCGAAGGCGAGGGGGCCCCTGAAAAGGTGCTTTGTGCTGGTGTAGAAGGGCCCGAGGCTTTAGCCTGTCAGAGGTTGTGGTTCTAGGCCGGCAGCCAGGCCTTCAGACCCTCTCGCTGGCAGGGACTGAGCTACCATCTGGAGTGACGGGCCCTTCCTGAGATCCACACAGAGCCAGGCTGGGCTGAGCTGGTTCGGTTAGGCTGAGACACACCGCAGAGGGCTGCAAAAACAAACCACTGGTGCTTCACTGAAATTCTTTGAGCCTCTGAAGATCATTCCCATAGGAGAGAGGCAGAGTGGCCTCACACCGAGCGGCGAGCACAGGCCCAAACTACTTCAGAAACCTCGCCGCATGGACCTCTAAAACAAACCCGTCAATGTGATCTGGCTTGTTGAGTGTGTTGCATAATTGTAATTATGATAATGATTCAGAAACCTGCTCAGGTTACATTTGGCTGCTCGAGTAGAATGCCCTGACAACTGATGAAAAGACAGAAAAACAGAATAAATGTTGTAAGATGAGTCACTATCATCCAGAGTGATTTGTTATGTTTATGGAGGTCTGTGCCCTGGCTGTCATCGGCAGAGGCAAGTGGGAATGATCAGCACACTATGTGGTGCTGCAAACGCAATTAAGTAAAGAGGCAGAGACAGGCAGACTCCCGACTCACTCGTGCTTTCACGGGGGTTTGTTTACTTTCTGGATTCAGATCTATATGGTGCAGGAGAAGTAGGTCTGAAGTGCGAGTGGCAGAGTGAGGGGCCTTAGCACTCAGACTCATACAGGCTCAGTCTGTGGGGTGCATTTACTGGAGAGCTTAATGCTGCATTTCAGCCACACTGCTACACATGAGATCAAATCAAAGTTTTCCCTTTCAACTGGAAAGTGAGATAATTCATGGTACATTTAGTATGAGCGAGAAAAATGTGAACCATATTGTGGCGGGTGTTGTAACGGGGCAGGTTTCTGTTCCTCCCCATCCCCCAACCCCTGCAACAGAATAAAATTCCTCAGCCTTTCTGGAGCTGGCCCAAGCCAAGCAAATTATGGACCAAAATCTTTTTATATGAACCTCTGTCACGCAAGAACATCACTAAGCCCCATCTCTATCTTTCCTTCTCCTGGAACAGGCCCTGTTTTATCCCATTTCTCAGATCGGGGCCATTACGCTGAATCCTTGAGGCCTCCCTAATCGAAAGGGAGAGAAAACAAACAAAAGAGCAAAAGCCCAGGCCCTGCAGAGACCACTTCAGAGAGTTTGACGCAAAACAAAAAACAAGCAAGTCACGTCGATAGGTCTGGACAATGTAGCCCAATGATTGATCAATATATAACAAAACCATCAGAGTCTCTGAGGCTTTGGAGTTGAGTCACAAGCCTCCCAACAATCACAGCTGGAACCATCATGAGGTCCAAAAAATGTATTTTCTCATCCTTTGGAGGCTCACACAAACGCTTGTTAAAGGACAATTACATTTTCTTTTTAAAGCTTGGGCGTTGTTTTTCTTGTTATGGCCATCATTACCATAAATATGAATGATATACGATATGACACTGAGTTAGCGGTAACATGGCAACGTCACTGAAAAGAAGTCTGATGGGGCAAGAAGCATGAGCAGTCGGAGGATCAGACAGCATTTAGATGAACCCCATCGTTAGCCAAACAGCATGCAACATAACAGACATGACGCCGACTGAGATTCCACGGCTAGCACCACCGTTAGCAAGCTAAACCAGTGGCGGTCAAGTGATCCTCGCCTTGCAGGTCGTAGCGGCCCCTTGAGAGTCACTCTCATCACAGTTTATGGAAGGACTTCTTGGTTCAGCTTTGATCTACTGGACTTTCTGTAGTTTCGCAGTGCTTTTGAGGGATTTCATCAACCTTTCAGAAGTACTCACCTGTGGTTTTCCCTGAAAATAAAGTGGTCTGGATTATTTAGCTGAAAGGCTGACTTGTTTACAACCCATCTCATCATCTGACCAGTTGCGTTTCTTGCTGCCACAAACATTTTTTTTTAATCAAAGTCGTATTTCCAGATCTCAGCAGTTACTTGTTTGTGCAACTATCCTTCGTAGCATCAAAAGCAGCTTAACTCAGGTCCAGATTTTTGGAGAGAGAGCAATTATTTATCAGTAACCTTCATCAGACCACCTTCAGGCTCTGTATGCAGTCAGATCGTGTCCCCCAGCTTTCACCTCTAAAGTTCAGCTTGGTGTGAACCACTCAAACGGCCCTGTTGTTTACAGTAGTGTTAAGTGCGTGCCCCTCCAGGATCAGTCAGAGCCATAATCCCCTCTTCATTCCCACTGAGGCCCAGAGTGTGTGTAAGTGGACATGGGTGATGGCAGACAAGGAACGGCTCACCAGCCCACCCATTCAACCAGCCACGCAGCTTCAAACACACATGGAAAACACACATATTCATTCTCACACACACACACGCACAATGAGAAAGCACTAGCGCAAACAATAGAGAAAGCAAGAGAGCGAACGAGAAAGGTTTTCGTCTTTTCCTGGATATTACCCCCTTCCTTCTCTGTTCTCCCTGCGTTTTTATGTCATGTCACCTTGTAAAAAGGCTTTATGGTCTTTCCAGGCCTCATGGCTATGAGTGTGGTGAGGTGGATTGTGGGAGCTTTAGAACTCCTCCAGGACCAGCACTTAGTGCGAGTGACAAGAGAGCATCTCCAGAGAGCTTTAGCTCGCAAACCGGGAAACTCTTTAATCTGACTTCCTCTCCTATTCCTGATTTTTTTCCTTCTCTTTTTTTCCTCTCTCTACGAGTATAGACTTACAAAATGGCAAAGTCAAGGAACTTCAGTGGCAGTTTACCAAAAATGCAAAGTAGAGCTCCTGGAGCAAGGGCAAAAAGATATCCAAAAGATATATTATACACCTCATGTTTAGGATTTAGCACATACTAAATTTGATAAGAAATACATGTTCAAAGTGACTCCGCCCCTCTATATAATTGTAAATGTAAATCAGATTCAAACAGCGTGACTCTGCTCACCTTTTTAATTCTAATTACTCTCAACAGCCCAATAAAACTGACCGATGACCTACCAAAAAATAAAGACTACCCTGAGGTTTTTGTTATAGTCGTACACTTGCCAGGCCAGACCAGAAGGAAGGCAACAGTCTTCTTAGCTTTACACCATATGGATGAGCGTGAATTCACCTGTGGCTCTGAATTGATTTCCACTTGCTCTGCAGGTCACACAACACGGGACATCATGTGCTACTGAAGTCATTTATATGACGTGCAATATAATATAACTGTTAAAAGAAATCGCCATGAGGGACTAAATGGAAAATCCACACAGCAGAAAGGAGAAAGAGGAAAGCAGGGGTGGATGTTAATCTAATCAGGTAGGTGTTACCCATTAGCACTGGTCTCATATCAACAACTGTAACTTCTTTATACCCCCGCCTTCACCTCCACCTCCCACTCTCCGACTTCCGGTCCCTGTGCAGGTCTGCCTGCATAATGTCCACACAAACCCAATGTGGGGCCTCTCTGAGGCGTTCAACAGCTATGCTTTAAATCATGCAATTAGTGCTCAGCCGGGGGATTTATATTTTCTGGCAACAGCACTTCTTTAGTTTATATACGGCCGTGGGGAGACGACCCTAAAAGGAATGCAACAATAAAAACAATCTGAAAATCCGATTTCATATAACATGACATACACTACTCAAATAATTCAATATGCAATATAAAAAGCGTTTGCATCCAATTTTCATCAGTTTAACGCTTAAACCTGAAGGGTGCCATGCTCCTCTTCAGGAGAACGTTATCCAGTCTTTCACAAAGCTACCGGATAATCTCAAAATTACAGGCAAGCTCAAAACAAAGTTGCTTTTTCAAGTTCCTTAAAAGTGTAGGAGATACAAGGTTTTTTTTTTTTTTAACGCAACAGCAGTAAATAAGGGAATATGTGTTCTAAGTATAGTTTATGTGTAGTTAGCGTATTGGATGTGTTTTGACTATCTTAGGGAGACCCCAAGATTTTCTTTTGTCAGCCCCCCCCCCTTGTTGTGGGTGTCAGTCTGAGCAGTTTTATGTCTTTTCCTGGGACAAATAAACAAGCTAAAACGAGCATAATGAACAGCAAACAATGACTCCACCGCTCAAACTGCTCTTCCCAACATGAATGTCGTCACAAAAGAAAATGGTGTGTTACTAAACTTTGCATGTAAATCTCATTTGCCCCCCCCCCCTTCGCATTTTAATCACGGACATCTACATACACACTCAGAAAAACAAAATAAACACTGGACAACAAAAACACACGCTGTCCTGGCTCCTCACCAGTGCCCTGGTGTGAGAACAAAACTTGTATGGGTAACAAAAGCGCTGACCACAAATTCCTGAGAGTGTCCAGTCATCGGTCGCTGCCTCGGCTCCAAAACCAAAACCACGAAACATGCAAAACCACAGAAAATGCAGCAAAGGAGTCCAATTCCTTCACGGCAGAAGCACACCACACATGATACTGATACTGCACACATATACACACTCTACCGAACCTGACCTGCCAGATGGTTTGTTACACAGAGCCATCTGGGAAGTCGTCCATGGAAACTGTTTGGAAAAGGGCTTGGAAAAATAAAAATACCTGGCAGGTGATTGGATGAACTGATTGGTAAACTTCAACCAATCAGATCGAAATCTTGCTGATGTCAGTCAGACGCATAACTTGGATTCTCACGTCTTGTGATCTCGCGCGGTCTCGCTAGTCCAGGTGCCTCGCGGGGTAGCCCACTACTGTCCTACAATAAAAATCAATAACTCCCCCCTTTGTGTCTTTATCCACACGCACAAAAATGAATTTTCAGTGCAGAGCCAAAGAGGGAGAGACAGAGACCCTTTGCGAAGACAAAGGCGGCCGTCATACGAACAGATTTAGACCAAATTTAATCATCATAATGATCTTCATCAATCACAGTTGGGGTAAATATGAGTTTGTGTTGGGGATGAATCACGACTGATAAATTGAATCCATTTAATTGGGCAGGCGTCCTGAAGATGAGCAATGAGCTGAAGACGTTCCCCAGATTTGATTTCCCATTAGCCCGGTGAAGAGGGGCAAGCCACAGACACCACGCCATCCACTGTGACTGATATGATGTTTATTCATATGAAGAGCGATAGGATAAAATGCTTTATCTGTTTAGGGAAAATGAATAAGGAAAGAAATAGATCGAATTTGTTCTAAATAACTTATAAAACAAGCATTTTCTGATTGGAATCCTATTAATAGAGTAGGTGTTAAAATGATAAACATTCACTGTTGAAACAAAAATCTTCATTTGTTCTTATGATATATGACACACTCCTTTTCCATCCCACCCTGCGTGTGTGTGTGTGTGCGAGTATGGTTTCCTATGTGGCACACTCTCCAGGTTGTGCTCTGGGAGAAAATTTACGACGGAGGATGTTTGGTCTTCCTCTAGCTCCAGGGCAGGAAAAGTTGTGAAATATGTGTATGCAATAAAAGAGACCAGCATGTTGTGTTTAAACGGCGCAAATAGAAACATACGCGCGCTCTGCCTGCACACACACACACACACACACACATGCTTGGCCGAGTCTCAGTCGTGAACCACGACGACGTCGAGGACAAAGAGTGATTGACTCCGACGTGTGATGAGGGAGAGAGAGGAAACTGCAGTGCAGAGAGCGCTGAGAGAGAGAGCGAGGCACTGGGAGATTGAATCTGTGTAATTCTTGGCGCTGTATTCGCACCCTGTTACATTCCTTCCATGAAAGAATGCACAGAGTATAAAAGCCATTAACTGTAGAGGCTGTCCAACAACAGCCTAGCCCATTTACTATGGTATAATTTACTGGCTTTTTAATTATCTAGCTGCATTAAAATACACCATTTTGACCAAAATTGGGACTGGTGTGTTTGAGTGTGGTTTTGAGCTATGTCTGAAAGTATCACAGTGCAAAATAGCTTTTTTTCCCCCCCATTGGTCAGAAACACGTGCCTCTTTTAGGTGTGAGGTTTTGGGTTCTTTTACTTGCCATCTGTGTTTTGCCAGATTGGGGATAGAAACTGCTGAGTAACACTGACAAGATATGACGAAATGGCAGTTTCATGAGTGTGTGCGCAAACCAGCTTGTGCGCTTTCAGTCGTGAGTGTGAGTCCATCGGTTTTAATGCGGCCCGACGTGCGAAAGTGAGAAAAGTAAACGTGCGCGCTAACATTTATCATCCCGCCGCCTAGACTTTGACGAGGTAATGCTTACACACTGGACGCATTGTTTCTTTCGGTAACAGGCCAACTGGACGAGCTCCAGTGAAAACAGCGTAGAGGACGCGATGGTAATCTATTTACCCATTTTCACATTGTCGAAGCAGGGGGGCTCACTTCAGCGCGCTGCTGTGGGGGAAGCCATTAAGAACTTTCTCCAAGCTGATGGCAAAACCACATTTTCAATTTGAGAGCTGCAGTTCTTGGGGTGCTACTTTCGAACAGTTATTGATCTGAAACTGCTGATCATACTGAAGAATGCTGACCTGCGCTGAAACACAACATTTGCGGGTGAATGGACGACAATGTGAGCCCAGGAAAGCTGCTGAAATCCTTTAATGGGACTTTTGGAACCGCCGTTAAATCCCTGTTCACCCCACCTCCCTCTCCCCACATGGCTGATATCTCCACACTGTGGCATACAGTAAAATTATGGCCTAATTAAGTCGGGGGGAGAGGGGGGGCACTGGTGGTTAGGTTTCAGGTCCTAACTGCTGCTGCTGCTCTTGGCGTGATGCTATCTGCTCAGGCTCAGGGGAACATAGGGGACCAACATCTAGCCTTGAACCCCCACCCCCTTAGAAGCCGTAAGCGCAGACAGTTTGGTGCCACGAGGTCCGGAACCAGTAATGGACCGAGTGGTGGTTAATGAGCTCCCTAACGCACAAGTGGGAGCATGTGGTGTGGGCCACATCCCCCAGCCTCTTCTGCAGAGCTTATGGAGGTATACTTACTCACACAGGGGGCTTGGACAGCCACCGAAGATCAGCTTGGGATCATTTTCACTTTTTGAAGGACTTGGTGCTCAACTCAACTAAAACCAGTTGTATATTTGTTGCTACATTATAATTTCAGCTGTATTTTCCCTGAACTACATGAAGAGAACGGGGCAGCTGTGGCTCAGGAGGTGGAGAGCTTCATCCACTGATCACAGGGTCGGCGGTTCAGTCCTGACCTCCTCCAGACACTAAAATCCAAACTGGTCCTGGTGGTCAGGGCAGCACCCTGTGTGATAGCTTGCTGCCGTTGGTGTGTGAATGGGTGAATGAATGGTAAAAACCTTGTAAATCTTTCTTGCTATTGCTGCAGAAAATGAATCACTTCCTACTCAGCAGATGACCAGATGAATAATATCAAACTTCCCTGAAAAGAATACAGCTTGAACCACAGCTGTGGCACATAAATTGGTCGCAGAGTTGCAAAAGTGACATTTATTTATATGAAATCGTTGTGCATCATCAGAAGAGAGAAATCATTTGCCTGCCAAAAGCAAAGAAAAGAGTCCAGCATCCTCCGCTCCTCAGCACGCCGGGCCCGTGGTTTTTAGCGCAAACATAAACTCGGTCACAAAGGGATGTGGACGTCACGTAAGCGCGTGCGAGCCATTTGTTGTATTGCTGACACCCACAACAAGCCTATTCCTTCATCATATCCCCTCTTCAGTGGATGTTTTCCACAACCCCAAACACATCGGTTCATCTCTGACACAGTCATGAGGAATTACAAACCGTTGCTGTGTTTGGGGCTTCGCCGGGCCGGGGCGGTGGGAGCACCACATGCAGCGTGTTCGGAGATGAAGGGCTGACGAGAGCCAAGCTGTTGTCAGAAACAGACTGCGCACTCAACTAACAATGCAGCCACCATTCGCCATATGGTGGCACTTTGTTGAACCCTTTGTCAGCATTACATTGTTTAATTTAATATATGCCTGCTTAAGAAAGGAACATATTTATGTTTACTCCCTTAATGGAATTTGGATTTGTGCAATGGATAAATATTTACAGCCCAGATGAGAAGCCATTCATCAGGTTTATGATGGCTGCTCAGGATGAGGAGGGTTGCATCAGAATAGTTTGTGGCATTTCTTAAACAGAATAGTTTATGAAATAGAGTTTATGCAGAAGAAGTTAATACTGTTTCTTCTTCTCTGTGTATTTTCAGGCCACGTCATTGTGTCTTCATCGCTTCGGTTGGATGATCACCCAAAGCGCTGCCATTCAGTAAACGCCGAAACACTGCTGGACATGCATCAACGCAATTCAAATGGAATGCAACATCCCATTTTAATCGACAATGAACCCAATACACCTCGTACGGGCGCTGTCTGAAACAGGAGCACGCCATCAAGCGGAGGCCCATCAAAACCTGAAGCAGCAATATAGTATTAGGTGAGTTTTAGGTTACCAAGTGGATGATTGTTCACTGAACTAACAGAGAGTTGATTCATTGAAAGGGTAAAAGGTGATCAATGGTCCATTGCATCAGATAAGCACCTGACTGGGTGGCTGGATGGATCCCATCTCAGGAGCTGAGGGTAAACAATGCAGTCCTAGAGTCACCCAAAAGCACCTGAAAATTAAGGGACAATCAGGGCTTTTCAGCGCGGGCAGCGTGGTGAGAGGGCAGGTCGGTCGGGGGTGAGGAGGGCAGCAGAGGCAATAAAGGCTCCGTGATTAACGTGAAAATAACTTGGTTGATGGACTCGGTGGCTGCAATGGGGTCCACGTGCGTGTTTCCGCGTATGTGCAGCGAGGATGTCAGAGCAGTAGTAGCGCTAGGTTTGCATTACACGGGGAAAGTCAGACACTGTTTGGCATTACTATTGATGGATGACGCAGTAATGGAGAGAAGATGGGTTACAGATAGAAGTCCAGATGGAGAAAGCGAGGGATGAAGGATGAGGAGGAGGAGGGTGGAGGAAAGACACCGTGTTCCCCGCTCAGCGCTGTAATGTCTCTCTCTTCAAACCATGATCTCACGAGCGTGAGCAGGAACACCTGTTCAGAGCTGGCATATTGATATGTAGCTCCGGAGAGAGGAGACAAGGAGAGTTGGACTGAACATGTGCTGAGCTGGACGCCGCTCAACAATAAAGCTTAGTGGTGTAAAGTCGCATTAAAATGGCATGAATTAAACACATGAACGTGAGCGAGCTGACACAAAAAGTTAAGAACGTGCAATAAAAAAAAAACACATATGAAAAATAATATAGAAAAACAAAACAGAAAGAGCGATGTAATTTAGTGTTTAGTCTGCGTTAGCCTTTTTGTTTGTTTGCTTAAGCAAGCTTGTGTTCAGGTTCGTTGGCCCACGTTACGCTGGGACTCATGAAGAAACAGAACAGCATGTTATGATCTGAGATGCTGGCTGAACTCCACATGCAGAACACAGACAACGCAGGATTTGAATAATAAGGAGGATTTATTGTCACAAAAGGTGGATGATGTTCGCAGGGAGACGTTCCGAGTCGATCCAGACAGAGAGGGAGCAGGTAGGTGAGGTGAGGTGAGTCAGCAGGTTCTTCAGGTTTGTGGACTGGAGCTGGGCAGAGGCAACAGATTGGACACGCGAGGAGAGGATCCTGAGACACAAGGAAGATAGATTAGTCGTTCAAAAAACAGACAAGGAAAAACTCTGAGGCTGTAGTAAAACACAAGGGCGAGCAAAGGGGCTGAGACTGGTTGCAAGGCTGGTGAGTGCAACAATCTGACAAAGACCAGTGAGGAGATCCCTGTTTTTATCCCGTGATGAGTGTGGATTGGCTGCAGCTGTGGTGGCTGATTGGCGCTGGGAGGAGGTGTAGGTGAGCCGAGATTGGAGGGAGCGCCCAGTCCAGCACACACACACACACACACACACACACACACACACACACACACACACACACACAAAAAAAACCCCCCCCTCTTTGCCCGCAGTAAACAGTCCCAAACTCACACTCCTAAAATACACGATAAACACTATGTGGCCTGTAATGACTCTCATAGGTGTTCGACTCTACTGTGTCTCTGTTTGTCTCTCACCAACTAAATTCGTTCTTACGCGATTACACAGAGGTCTACCTGGAAATCAAATTCTGGAACAAGCGTTGAAATATCTTGAAAGCATATATAGATTAACTTTCAATTATGTGCATACTAACATCACCTGAGTTATACATCATATTAATAATTGGCAAACATGTAAGATGAAAGAAAAATACCACATAGCTGATGTAAATCAGGTTGTTACCACAGGAATACTCTCCAAATGTATCTTCTGACTATCAAATACTCACCACCTGTAGGCTTCTGGTAGCTCTGAAGGGTTTGTGGCTGCTGGGGACATCCTGATAGCTGCATGGTTAAGGCAAATACCACGTACCTGCATTGTATGTTACAGGTGAGACATCATTATCTGTTCAACCAAGAAAATGATCTCTCTTAATCTGTGTTTGGAGAGAAGACCAGAAGACAAGAAGTATGTCTATACTGGAGATCATAGTAAATCAGGAAAATATGTTTTCCAACTAAATCTTCATTGGCAATGCAACTGTTGTGCCTTCAAAGCATCAAATTGATTTAATATTAGCATATAATTAATTCTGAAATATATTTCCACATCTCTCTTGCCATTTTTAAATTTTAAAATTAAAAATCAACAGCCTTCCTCTGTATATCCCCACTACAGTTAAGAAACGAGGACAAAACTCAAACACAAAAGAGCAACAATAAATAAAAAGAGCTACTGACACCGAGTGCAGCAATCAGGCTACAGAGATGAAAGAACTGCCACTTAAACAACAGCAAAACAACACAGAGATGCAAACAATATAAACTTTGTTGAAGCTCAAAGAGGCTCTGCAGTCATTTCAGCATCTAGCATTTAATTAGACCAGTCACCCAGCATGCACCTCTTGGTCACACAACATCTTGGATGTGCTTAATTTGTGTCAATTAGCATCTTCGCCAGGTGGTGCATTAAACGAGTGATTAATTAAGGCAGATGCCACATTAAAAAAAAAAAGTATTTAACAAAAGAACACAGAGGTTTTTCAAATATGTCAGGTCCGATGCTCAGACATGTCAATCAACGAGCTGACTAGTGCACGTCATACATCTCTGTCTTTCCTAGTTTCCTGTCTACCTGTAGGTCCCATCCAATAACAAAGCTTGTCATGTAGTTAGCTTGGACTCACAGAAACACCATGCTAGCGGCTCTGAGGCTATTCATTGATGCTTTGAGCTTAAGGCTAACATCAGCATGCTAACATGCCCCCAATGATGCTGCTAACATGATGAGTGATGAATTAGATCTAGTGTTTCCGTTTTCACCTCTTAGTTCAGCATGTTAGCATGCTAACATTTGCTTATTAGCACTAAACACTTGCTCAGGACCCCTTGGCGTCACTTTTTAAGAGACTTGGTTCCCCTCTGGCACCATTTTTTAATGTGCAGGGTCTGCACTCACTTGGCAATAAGTGAAAATGAAGCTTGCTGACAGCAATAACAGATATGTGGTTAATGTGCTGAGACAGTCATACCGTGGGTAGGTTTGGGCAACAATACTAATTGGCTAGGTTTGGAAAATATCATAGTTTGTCCTAAAATAAGTATGTTACTTATGCATGCAACTGACATACATAACGAGATGTATGTTACCTCATATTACTTCACTTACAACAGACCCCTCACTTTTGGTTTCATACAGGACACAAACCCGAGTCTTCCTGGGTGAAGGTCCTGTGTTTTAACATCCAACCACCCCGCCTTCCTACAAATCTGGACTTTTCTTGCTCTTTCGTAATTTGACACATTGGGAGTGAGAATGGGCTGTCTATAGTAGTCTACACACCTATGATGCATGATGAAAAATGACACTAAAGGGGTACCCTAAGTGACACCAAGAGGTCCTGACCAAGTGTCCCTGTGTGACAAGTTGATGGCACTTGATGAAAAGTTAAGGTACAGCAGTTGATCCAAAGGTCGACATGGATGCCTGTCCCAGATTTCAATGTCAATCCAGCTAGTAGTTTTCAATGTCAATCTCACTTCAGGACGTGTCAGGGAATCACCAAAGTCAAAATGCATTATCCTCTGGAGACCAAACATGTCTGTATAGAATTGCTACAGTTACTACAGTGCTAAATGTGTGTATCAATAGGTGCAAAAACATCCATGGAAACTTCTAAAAATAGTCCTGCAGCATAACCCACAATGTTGATTCCTGCACGTAGTATACTTGTCTTTGCATACGTGTCTGCGGTAATGTATGTACTATATTTTCATAGCTATGCACTTACTCCAGTTTTTGTGTTTTCCTTTCGACTTTGACCTCTCCGTGCCCATTACGTCATGCTGTGAGATCACACACATGTCACACAAACGCTGTATTTAAAGTGTCCGCCACTAAAATGCTAACAACTGCGCTGCAGCCATTGCCACCCATCCACTGCATGAAATTAGCCCTTGTCTTGTGCATAATAAGGATGAGTTCATGATTTTTTAAAAATTCATGCCCCGTTCCTGTTGTATTTGGATCGTCTAAATGGTCCGTCACCCGTTTCATTGCAAGGTGTTGGCAGGGTGTTTGTGTGTACACCGCCCTGGGCTGGCCAGAAGACAGTAGTGTGTGTCATGGTGTGGCCTCGCTTTGCATTCCTTTGTATTATGTCCTTTTAGGCCTAAGGCAAACATCTCTGCGCTCAGTGACACACAAAAGCACAATAACACGTTTCGGAGTGTCCCGGCTTGTGTTTTCAGGGGAACTTGAAATTTTGTGCTCTCACGTGAGAGTAAAATCACTGAAACTAGGCTGTTGGCCATGTGGGAGGAGTGAGAAGTGCAATAAGTTCTTAGGTAGATGAAGACGAAGAGGTCAAGTCGCCTGTGAACACGGAAACATGATCTCTAATCTTGATAAAGGGGTGACGGCTGGATTGAGTTAAGTTAAACCAACAACGGGCTGATTGGAGGAAAGGTTTGTTCACTTCACGACTTCACCGCCTTCAGATGTTCCTGTAAAACCTGCGTGTATTCCTCCCGTGCAGCTTCAGCGAATGCCCTTTCACTCTCAGGACATGTTTTTGTTTTGTCTCCCAGAAGGCAGCGTCTCCGAGCCTCCCGTAGCGCTGACCAGAGCCCTGATGTTTCCAGTTAGCCCACAGTGGAAGTCTCTCATTTTACAAACAGCAGTTTTTCCCGGGGAGCTTTGGTATACCAAGAAGAGAGCCTATCCACATGAAGGCTGACGCTGGCAAACGAAACTTTTACTGATCCCACAAAACACACGCACTCTCTCCCACATGCGGGACGAATGTGATTTACGGCCGCCTGTGTTGTCAAGATGCTCCAAACCAGCTGCACTAATTGATAACAGTGAAGTTTATGAGTGTGGATCATCACTCATACTTCTGCAAGTGGTTTAGCAACTCTCAACAGGGCTGTGTGCTTGAACACACGGGTCTGCACGATTTCTCATTGTTTAATATTATTGGATTTTGTTTTGTCTCATTTTGGAATCCGTCAATTTAAAGGCCTCTTCTCTGAGGGGGATTGAGGTCAGAAAGCTCCTTTCCAACGCTGTGCCACTTCAAATTTTCAGCATATCTACAAATGATCAAATCCTGTGACAACCCATGTGTGGAAAATGGTTAACGCTGTTTCCTGTCATTATACTGTCATGTGATCAGAGAGCAGGTGAGGCGAGGAGCTTATGAAGCCAACAAGGCAAACAAGAGGAAAGCAGAGATTAGAGGAGATGGCCAAGATGATTTGTTCAAGCCTGTGGCCTTGCAGCACAGGACGGATGTGCTGCTAAATGGTTAGTCTCCGCTGCTGCAGTGTGCTGGACTGCACTGGTGGGTATCACTACTTGAACAGTACAGTCTTGTTGATACTCAGCTGCTGTATCATGTGACCAGAATTAGTGTTGAACACGGCAGGCAGACAGATTGTCTGCAGAACAGTAGCCAAAAGGTGCTTACGTGTCCTAATCCACACACTTCTGACACCGGACATCAGGATACAATGCACTGCATTCAACAGTCCCGCCTCTGCCAAGTGCTCTGATGAAAGGCGTGTCCCTCTGTATGAGTCAAAGGTACCTGGCTGATGATAATAACAGACAAGAGGAGGTGGAGAAGGATGGAGAGGGAGCAAAGTAGAGAGTGAGTGGGACAGAAAAACATTTTTACTAGCCTGCACAGTAGATCACTCTCACCCGGGGGTGCAGTCAGGAAAGGTTGGGCCGCTTTATTGACTGCTTGGCAGCTGGCTGTGAGGGGAGGGGAGGGGTGGAAGATCAGATCTTCCTTTCACCTGAAACACTTATAATCCAGCAAGAGTTACTGTCCCTGTCGGCCTTATAAGCACAAGTGGCAGGTGAATTTCAACTACAGAGATTACTGCGACTCAGAGATTGGACGCAGCAGAACTCGTGTTAGCGTGCAATGTAAATCAACCGGTTGAAACATCAAACTGGTTTGAGAGAGAGAATCCTTCTCAGTAAATATATTGTTGCCTTCATTGTTTTTGTCACCATTGCGTTACAACGCGTGAAAACTTTTCTCTCTTGTACATTTATGGAAGCTCATGGAATAAGAAACATTATGTGCTTTGCATTCATGAGCAAGAAACTGAAACCAGCTTAACAAACAATGAGCATAAATACACACTAAAAAGTGCAAGTATTTCTGATCACACTTTTATTTTATTATTTAAGGCAAAGAAATGTTTTTTGGGTTGGAGTCAGGTGGAGTAAGTGCTCAGATCTACTACTTAAGTAAAAGTAGCATACCCCCAATTTTCTATGCATAGTGAAAGTGAAGCTTATAGGGAACCAATCTAAATGCAGATAGTGTCATTATTCAATAGCCTTTATATTCTGCAATCAACATTTACTTCATTATGGTAACTTAAAGCCATAAAAACTTGTCTATTGCCAATTTAAAGTACCAAATGTACATGTACTTATTGTGCATTTCAGATTAATATATATTATATTGCTGGATTCTAATTATCAATGCATTAATGTGTTCGCCTCTTTAATTATGCAGCTGCTAAAGGTGGAGTTAAATGTAATTATTTTATATAATGCAGGGTAGCTTATGAGTTTTCCACCAGTTTTCAATAAAGTCTTGTCTTCTCTCCATCATTTATTAGATTTTTTTTTTTGCATTATTAATCAGAATCTGCAAACTAACTAGTAAGTTAAGTTATCATTTGAATGTTTTAAATATTTGCCTCTGAAATGTGGCGGAGTAGAAGTAGAAAGTAAGTAGAAATAGAACTAATCAAGTGAAGTACAGCTACGTCAGCAGCGCTGGACTCTCCACCACTGGTTGCAATAACCATTAAAAGCAAGTTTCAAGTGTCTGCAAATGTATTTTCATGGTGATAATAAACATTAGCTGAAAATAATAGCTGGAAATGGTCAGCGGCAACGTAAAGAATATTTTGGGTTTCATGGTTTAAGGTGTGTAAACAACAGGCCATCGTGGTCGTGCGACTGTGTTTGAAAGTGCAGTTGCTGCACATTTTGTCTGCCTGTCTAACATCTGTCATAACACTGGCATAAGCTGTCACTGAAAAGCAGAGATGAATGCACTTTTACATTTCATAAGAGCTGCATTTGTTCAACTTACAAGAACACTTACTTTAATGCCTTTTTATTGCTTTCTCCTCTCACATCACCTCTCAGCTTTCATATTGTTTCTTAACAAGTAGGCACACGATGGCTCGCCTCCTCATCAGTAACAGCAGCAGTAATAAAGAAACTGCCGCAAAACAAGCATATTCTTTATTTTAAATGCTGGAAAACTAATAAAAGGGGGAACCTATAGCCTAGTTTTGATGAATCGGGACATTTTTTTTTTTTTTTTACAGCTGCTGCTCAAAGCTGAAGGTGTTTCGAAAGTGGAGGATTTATTTGCTACAGTGAAGTTGCGTCCTCAGCCCCTGGGTAGAGAAGAGGATTAGACAAGGAGTCAGTGTGAAGCAGTCAACTCCACACCTGCTCACTGCTGCATCTGGAGAGAAACTGTGTTACTCAACTCCTTAGAACAACCCTCGTTAACACCCAAACACACACACACACAGCAGACTGAGGTGTTCCAACTTGTTGGGGGACAAACAGAAAAGATTAACACTGAATAGTTGCTGCACACATCCACTGCAGGCTGGGATAATAACCCTGCCAGGCTGGGACGCTGCTAAAAAAAGAACAACTTGAGTGAAGCTCCTCCAAGTGGTTTATTTATTGTCTTTAATTCTGCCCTGCAGCGAGTGTGTCTTCCTGGGAGTGGAGCCCTGTCTCTCTCTGTCTCTCCCTGCTGTTTGGGACCTGCCAAAAAGTCCTAGAGCAGAGACAATCTGAAAAGGCCGCCAGGCTCGCCAGCACCCAGGCATAATGACAACACCCACTGATGGCATGAAGTCATCCTGCAAGACTACACATGCAGCCTCACCAGCAAACACTCACCCAGAGAAGAGCAATACTTTCTCTTTCCCACTGATTAAAAGTGCTCGAGGGGGAGAGAGAGACGCTTAATTGAAGACTTGTCATTGTGTTGAATTGTCACTGAAGTGTTGATTATGTTAAAGGGTCCCTTCAGACAAATCCTGAGGACATATTTTCCTACTTACTCTGAGTATTTTCTTATGTAACATTTTAAATTCAGTGATCAAAATAGTTTTTTAATTTTCTTTTTTGAGTTTCATGAGAAGATTGACGCCACTGTCATGTCTGTATGCTGACTATGTAGCAGCAGCCAGCTGGTTAGCTTAGCTTAGCATAAAGGCAAGAAACAGTGGGGAAACAGCTAGCTCTGTCAAAAAGTAGCAATCTGTACAACCCGTGCAACACTTTACTAATCCATGCAAATACCCAAATGCCTTTATGCTAAGCCAAGCTAGCATTAGCTGCTTCAGATTTAGGGTACAGACATGAATTTGGTGTCAGTTTTGTCATCTAACTCTTGGCAGTTATCTTTATGTGCTTGGAAAATGTGATAAATATATTTACAATATAAATATACAAGTTATTAGTTAATTCCAACTATATACCTTCAAACTGCTGCACCTTTCAATGAGCAGTGACTTTCTTGGTGCAATTTGAATTGTCCTCATGTAGTTATTTCCAGCCTTTGGCATTCCAGTCAGATAAAGCACATGCAAATATTTTATTTTCGAATGCGATTTCACCCAGGGAGTGTTTTTATATACGCTACATATTTATACTAAAGTTTCACATTCTAAGTTCCTTTAGTAAATTGCAGATAATGGTGTGCCAGAGGGATGCTACTGTGTTTCTCACAAGCTAACTTTACATTATGTGAAACACACCACGGAATGCTCTGCTATGCTACATCAAATAATACAACATGTCATAACTACCTGCAGAGTTATTACTGCACCACTTCAAAGACAGATCCCCCCCCCCCTCTCTTCACACAGTTCCTGTTGTTGTGAGAGGAGACAAATGAGTGATAAGGGGAAGAAACCAACAATTATTAGTGGGAAATTTTTCACTAACAGGGAAACCAAACCTGCCGCAACAACGACTGATGGCAAGTTCCCAAATTTACAGGGGCTGATAATCTGGCAAGCCTTAAAAGCAATTTGATTATATATGTTTACTAAAATAGAGAAGGAGACAATCTTGAGAAAATAGGGTGTGATGCCAGCGTGTGTGACAGTGTGTTGATCTGTGTGGACGGATCACCTCTGGGCCAACCGGCGATTGCTTCATGGCCGGGTGATGACAGTTATCCTGGACTGGAGAGTCTCAGGGGAAAAATACCACATGAAACACATGGATACACACACGCTGAGATACCCTATAAGCTCACACAAAGGGCTAAGTTTCCACTCAAAGAAGCACATTTCACACCAATCTCGCAGGCTGAGATTGCGAGAGACTGTGAGGAGGAGTCTGAAGTAGAGGGTGACAGGTAGAGAGGCCAGAGAATGGGTGAAAAACAGAAAGAGACAGACACTTTGATTCTCAGTGTCCTTCAATTAATGAGGTCACGTCAAACACCACAGAGCACACACGATGTACGACACAAACCGCACACATGCTCGCACACACACCTCCGTTACACTCACCCAACTGCAGCCCCTCGCTGCAATAACAGAAGAGAGAAACCCCAGCAGGCCCAGGCTGCAGACATAACAGTAACAGTATATCAATACACAAACATGACAATATACTGGACCCACTGATGAAGGTCTCATTCAGCTGAAGCCCCACAGCAGTGGCTGGGTGGAGATGTCAGCCCATTTGACTGAAATTCAGTCATCAAAATATTTTTTTAATTTTCTTTTTTGCCAAGAGTTTCATGATTGACGCCACTCTCATGCCTGTATGCTGACTATGTAGCAGCAGCAGCTGGTTAGCTTAGCTTAGCATAAAGGCAAGAAACAGGGGGAAACAGCTAGCCTGGCTCTATCAAAAAGTAGCAATCTGTACAACCCGTGCAACACTTTACTAATCCATGCAAATACCCAAATGCCTTTATGCTAAGCCAAGCTAGCATTAGCTGCTTCAAATTTAGCTTACAGACATGATCTGCACCCAGCAGTGGCTGGGTGGAGATGTCAGCCCATTTGATCTGCTGAAGTCCATTTTTCAAAGATTTCCATATGTTTTTTTAGGGATAACCTACTTTGCTTTCCATTCATTCCATGTAAGTCAACATGCGTTGTCTTAGCGGCATAATTCATTGCAAGCAGAAGCCCTTCTCGAAACCTTCCTTCTTCTTAAATCTTAATCCAAAAATGCAATCAATAAACAAACAATGACAAGGATCACGCATAATTTGAATGTTTTTGCATGAAAATGGTGCAAACCGAAGGTGAGAATGTAGCCAAATGCTGTTGAGAAGTCCTGAAATCACTGTAACACTAAACTTATGGGATACTTTAAAATGGTTGGTTTTTATGGCTTAAAATATGCAAAAGCACCGATAATTCATTTAGAATCAAAGATTTAATTGCAACATGTAATAATAACCTTTTCATTACAAAACCACCAGAAAACCACACACAGACTGTTAATGCTAATACTGAGCAAAGGAAGGAGAGGTGACGTGGTTACATTAATCAAACACGTGATCGCCGGACTCAGTTAATTCACAGCCCGACCCCACATTTGAGGTAGAAAAATGTCTGTTGCCCTGCACTGATCTTTTGGGCGGAGACAGCTTCTAGGAAAACAGAGACAGGGACAGAAAGGAAGGGAGATGGACAAATGGCACGTCTGGCATGTATAATGTTTCTGTAGGCTGCTCCAGCCAAATCAGTGATGAGAAATCTCTCTCCGCTCCGCCACAAAGGGAGCTAAAGTTACCCTGTGACTAATTCACTGTCCCTCTTGTTTCCTACACCTTTTCCAACCTTCTTCACCTCCTCTCATCCCATCTATTTTCCTGCTCATTTAATCTCCTCACCTCCCCCAATCTTCTATCTCTGCCTTGCGGATCTCTCGTCCTTATCTCTCTCCGCCTTCTGGCTGGATTCAAGTAGACACGAAACTTTTACGTCACCGGCCACAGCGCGGCACACTTGCAGATGGAAGCAAGCGGAGCTTTGCACCTGGTTGGCAACGGGCGACTGTCAGGCTCTCAGGAGTCGCAGAGGGGGGCTCCTCGGAGTTCAAAGGTGAATGAGATCTGGGCGCTGTGGGACGGAGTGATGAGGTGCATGTGAGTGCTGAACCAGACTCCAGACAGAATCAAGTATCAGTCCAAATCCCTGCGTGTTCAGATCCGTCAACTCAAGAGTGTCTGGAGACGGCCAAAGCATGTAGAAATAGTAAATCTGCTGATGATGTTCAGCAATCTCTCTTTTCCTCTCTCTTTAATTTTGTCTATTCAACACACACACGCACACACACACACATTTCTCTACACATGTGAGGACCATGACTACATCCAGTTCATCACTTCAAATTCTCAACCAAGCCCACTACATCACTGTAAACTAACCTTTACCATAAGGCTTTTAGGGTGGACACATAACAAAAAGAAAATTATTGTTAAATTAAACCATGAACCACTGACGTCACTTTTTAAGCTCAAAGTGTGTCTGGTAAGCACAGTAGCATGGGAACATACTGTACACACATGCACACTGGCTTTAGCTGAATATGGCACACCGATATCAGGGGGAACTTGATTCATCGCACTGTCCTCCAGTTTTAACGTCAGTTCAGACTGCTAGTAAATCAACTCCTTTGGACGCTGTGCGTAGGACTTTGAAACAAATCCCCTCATCTTCTTTAAACTGGTCCACATGGTGGGGTATCTGGACTGTAATATCCCTGATCCCTCTCTTTCTATTGGTGCGTCCTGCCAGTTGTATCCATTTTCACAAACTGAACCATTTTCTTCAAAATCTAAAAAAAACCTTTTGATTGTACATTTTAAACAGGCAATTGCATTACTACTTACTGCATCTGTCTATACTTACTACCAGTTTGCCCACCGCCCACACTCTGAAAAGCTCCATGTTATCAAGTGATTGTGAGTCCCAACAGTTTACCTTCCTGAGAATATAAGGCAGCTCCAACACAGCAGCAGCTTGAGTGACAGTGCGCAGTTTCACATGGACACCTTTGAATGCACTGCTTTCATACGCCAAAAGTGTGCTGCTAATGTCTCATAATTGCTAGCATGTGTATGAAAGCATTCAAGAATGAGGTTGTTCAAGCAGCTCAGACAGCATTTTATAGGCAGGACATTTGTGTAATCGTTTTCAAGTCCACTTGAGAATGTGGACCGGCCAGAGGAAGTCAAGATAACCCAACCAGTGCCATCGTTTAAGACACTTCTTAAAGGAACAATCAGACATTTTGGGAAATAAGCTCAGTCTCTTTTTTTGCTGAGAGTTAGTTGAGATTGACACCGCTCTCCTACCTGTCCATCAAATATGAAGCTATGTCTCATTTGTTTAATCTGAGTAAGAACCAAAGTGTGAAAACAGCAATTCATGGTATTATGGGAGAAAAAGCTTGAGGCCATTTCCCTTTGTTTTCCAGTCTTTATGCTAAGCAGACCTATCCATCTCCTGTAGCTTCATAATTAATGGACAGATCTGAGAGTGGTATCAATCTTCTAATCTAACGAGAAAGCAATTAAGTGTTTTTCCAAAATGATCAACTATTCAAGTTCAATTTTTATGGAAAAGCTTTCTCTTTGATTTTTCTCAGTTTGACCTTCCTCTTGTTATTATTTATTTATTCATTATACTTCCTGTTTACTACCATATTTCTGTCATTTGTTGTGAAGTACTGTATATGTACTGTATTGTTGTCTCGTTTCTAATGCAGCAATCTGTCATATCCTCTTTTTTTGTTTCAAGGCACTAGACATCCTATTAAACCTAGAAAAGAATAAAGGAAAGATAAAAACTGGAATTATCTCCCGAATTTGGCAAGGCCAAGTATGAGACTAAATATAACATAATGTGATAGAATAGAGCAGACTAGAGTTACAGAATAAAATAGTAAAACAGAACAATATGATATAAATTATGTCCAGAAAACAGTTGATCATTGACTTAAAACGTACCCAGACCCTCCACAGTGACACATTGCTTCTCTTTGATTGTTTTCATTTCTGTACGTCTCTGTCTCTACAGCCAGAATGAGCAGTAAATCCTGGCTGGCAGAGACTCTGTCAGTTCAGCTAGCGTGGATCTGTGGATAATTATCTGTGTCTGTACATAAGGAAGACGTCTCCGAGCTGCGAAGAACTGAGGTGATACAGGCCAAAACAGACAGACCAACCTAATAAAATCCCCCGTAAAATTATGTTTATAATGTGTGAAGGGCACAAATCCACTTTTCTTGCCTGGTCCTGATGTTAAACCAATAAAGGTGAGTGCAAGGCTCAGTGCTTGAATGGACATGTTGACCGTCAGTTGCCAAGAATAATGACTCCAAACATTTTCCAGGGCGATCTGATGAAACGCAGCACTTCTTGTATTGAATATATTCCACAGCCACCGGGTGAGAAGGCCGCATACCGAGCTAATTGTCAAGAAACACAATGAGCGTGCATGTCTCCGTTTGTGCGTTCCCATATAGGTGTGTGGCGGTGCGGCCGTTTGCAGAAACCAGCAACCTGATAATGAGTGTATGTGTGAGGTGTGTAGTGTCGGGTTGCCCTGTTGTCTTGGGAAAGCGTCACGTTTCGATCTTCTCCAGGAATCCGAGAGTTCAGCTCAGCGAGCACGTGGACAGTTAGCCGGGAGGGAAAGCCTGCGATTGGCTCTGAGAGTGAAAAGCAACGCTACAGCCGCAGCTTGGGTGACAGTGTACAGTTCTCTCTTGACACAGTTGAATACACTGCTTCTATGCGCTGGCAGTGTATTGTTAATGGCTCATAATTGCTAGCATGTGCACGCATGTATTCAAGAATGGGGTTTTCCAGTTCTTACAGTAGCTTAAACACCAATTTACAAGCAGTGTGAGAGCAGGTGTTTTGTGAATGTGTCTTTGCTTGTGTTTATGAACTCATATCTGTGTGTCTGGGTTTATGTGTGTCACTGTAACCTCCTCCGTGCGATTAGAGTAGGTTTAAGCTACCGGGCCGGTCCTCAGGTGAGCCACCGAGGCAGTATGTGTAAGGCGATCCACCTGAGAACTGCCCAGGGAATTGTGGGCCATTGTTCCGAGGAGAAAGGCAGGGCCCTCCAGCGTGTGTCCGCTGAATAAGAGCCACTTGTGCCATTTTACACAACATACAATAACACCACCACAAGATGAACCAATCGAATCAACAGGCTATTCTTTTCCCCCTGCGCTGTGACCTTGTGTGCAAAACCTGCAATTATCGCTTCCCGACCCACCTTAATCCCACTGTTAAACAACACCAAGGCAGCATATGAACACCACATACCATTGTTCCTCTCCACAAAAACATGCAGCATGGAAAGCTGCACTCTCTTCAGTATGTGTTTTGTGAGGCAAAGAAACTGATGCTTCTTCTTTTTTTCCTAACAAGCACAATAGATTCTTGTGCCTTTCTTGAAATGGAGAGCAAAAGATTATGCTAAAAAACCTAAGAGAGACGCAATTAAGTTATTTTCTTCAATTTACTTCTTTACCATAGAGACTACTTTTGATTTGTCTCATTTTCAGCTTTGCAAACTTAATGACCTTGCTGTGGGTGGCCCGGTTCAGTCCTCACAATGGCTTTAATTAAACTAATGTTTATCCACACGCAGAGACATAAGACAACAATGTGAGATTAAGTGGGAGAACGAGAGACGTATTGCTAAAGGTAGACAGTTTCTACATGACTACAGCTGGTTCTCTTTGGGGAATAAAGCTGAGAGAAGCAGGGAGGGTGGGAGGCTGTACGGCCATAGGCAAGCACATTCTCTGCTATTGAATTTCACATGTTTCCATTTCACGTTCATGCATACTCAGAAGTGCCACAGATACATTTTTGGGCCGTCTTGTCGAGACACTTTCAAGTGTCAGGGGGAACGCTTGCTGTGATGATTTACAGCCGGCTTATAACTGACAGGTAGGATCTATGAGGGGTTTGGGGAAGAGTAGAGAGGCGTAGAGCATGTGTAGGAGGGGGGTCTGAAGGCAAGACCAGACAGATGTGGGTGGAGGGGGAAAGGGAGTCTCGGTAAAATACATCTTTGTGTAGGTGCCAAACACCCCATTGACACTACCATCACACACCTCATGATGCTCTTGAGATCCTCTCTGCTCTGTCCTGCCGGCCTCTGCAGCTACAGGGTAGCTGGGTAGGGAGCTGGCGGAGGGTGCACGCCCTCTGCATATAGACCGACCTTTGTTTCGTGCTCCCACCTGCACAAAGTGCCTGACACTCACATAAACACACAGCAGAAAGCGAAAGATGGAAGGAGAAAGGGGGGCGCCATTAATACCTGCTGTCAATCTCCCCCCCTGACCTCTCCTGCACATTCCTCCCCTTCTTTGCTTATTAGTCGTATATTAGCTTTTCCATTTGTCTCTGCTCCCCCCTGACGGGTTGTGTGTTGTCATACGGGCGCTGCCGACAACCATTTGAGAGGTGGGCACAAAGGTAGCGCTGTTTTTCCAGACGCAAGGCAAACTGAAGCGTTTGTAAAGACTGACAGCAAAAATGGGCTAAGAGCAGGATGTGTGTATAAACATATATGTGTGTGTGTGTGTGTGTATGTGGATGTCTGTGCATGTGTGAACAGTCACCCAGTCCACCCCCCACCCTGCCCTCCCCAGCCCAAACCCAAGCCAGCCAACACCTGAAGCTTATTAAACATAAATCTCCACAGCGCCATAGATGTAACTTGAAACCCATATTGACTTTTAGGGGGAGCTTCATAAATCTCTTTGCTTCTCTCCTTCCTCTCTCGTCAACATTCCTTATATATCCTGCAGAATGCCATTCCAAAATGAAAACATTTGCCGCTCTGCTGTTGACAAAATATTTTAACTTTACAGGGGCACTACACAAACGTAGCGCACAGGAAAACGCATAAATATTGATTCTGTGGCGAAATTCAATCCGCATTCATTAAAAGTGGAAGGGACAGATCATGAGTACTTGCACATGGAGAAAATATGAAACTATTCATTTTGAAGGAATGTGTGAACTGCTCTTATTGCAGTGATGAAAGGGACCAGTGTGAAATGGGAATTACATCAAACCTACCATATGTTGCTGCTCTGCTTTGTCTTTTGTTTGAAGTTGTCAATTGTCAAAAGTCAGCAAAAACAAAAATGAACACTTACTGCTCTTAAAACTGCAATAACTGGTTTTGGTCTCTACCAAATGTTGATGGAAATATCTGGCTGGATGTGTTCATCAGCTTGCTGCTGACTGTGTCTTTGTGCCTTTTGGTGTTGAACGAGTACTGAACAGTAGGGTTTTTAGAGCTCTGTCTCTGAAAACAGCTGCCTGCTGTGACCTGAAACAACGTTATAAGAGCAGTGAGTGTGGACCAGAACAGTAAAGTTGCTGCAGGACAATGAAACAAGGAGCTGAAACTCGCGGTTGTAAGTGCTTTAGCAATAACCGGGAAGAAAAAGTAAAAATAAAGACATTTTTAAATTGTTGTTCATGCAACCCCGTGTTTATTCTTAGTATCAAATAGCTGGTGAAAATCAGAGTGAAACAAGAGAAAAACTGCTAAAAGTAAAATGTAGAAACACCCTGTAACCTCATGTTTATTTCATTTTATTATATATTCTTTAATTACTTTGAGAGACCCTGGAGCATATTCGTCAGCTCATTTCACTTCCTCTCTTTAACTTCTATTACCACGAGCATTTTCTGAGCTGATCACCTTGTTTATTGAAAACTACAGTGAGCAGCGTCTTCCTGCCACAGGAAAGGCAATTTGATGTGTGAGAACATAAAATATGTTCAGTTTAAACTAATGTTCTCTGGATATTTTTCTAATACTAGCGAAAACTAAAATTGATAAGGATACTGGACCCCGCATTCTAATATGTACAGTATGTATCTGTGGCTCACTGAGACCCATAGAGAATGTGAGTCTTTCTCTGGTCGAGCTAGTTGAGAGTGTGCACGTTCAAGACTTCCTCCTTCTGAGCCTGATGACTTCCTGCTGGCACTCCACACACATGAATGACATGAAAACAATTTCATTTAGTTTGTAGACTGTTCTAATCTTATTGGACTGAATGGATCAAATTCTGATTAGACTAATTTTGGGGCGTTTGAGCATTCATTGTCTTACAGCCTCTCTTTTTTGTGACTTTTATGATTGCATGTGGGAAAAGTCCTTTTGTGCCAGTGTGCATCATGTGATGCTGCAGTGTGGCCACTATGCCAGAATGGCTTCACGGACCAAACTATTCCTTGGGAGAGAAAAGTAGACTGAAGTAATCTCTATGCAGTACAGTAACAAAATATTTCCATGGTGTAAACCCCTTTGGCAAAATTATTCACACAGACGAAGCATCTTTGCATCGATTTGAAGTGAAAAAGAGTTACAGATGTATGAAAGTGGTAGCAGGAAATACAGGAAGCGATGCTGGGTGGGGGCCTGAAGGTGCGTTTCGGTTACCTTTGAGATGAATATATCAGCAGGGAATGGGTGAAAATCGACACCAAGACTTGCAAGTACACCAGAGCATTATAATACATCCAAACATCTGGGTGCTATTCCCATCTAAGCAAGAGACACAGCAGCAGGATGTTCCAGACTGGGGGGACCCGGTTTGAATTTGCGGCTGCATCACAGGCTGCCACTGCCAGAGCCCTGGGCTTAGAGCCGCAGAGTTCACGACACTCTTCCCTCCCTGGAAAGAATGAGTGATCCCTGCCTACAATAAAAACCGGGTAGTCTGATGTGTGTTTATATGTGAGTGTGTGTGTGTGTGTGTGTGTACATGAAAGTGTCAGTGGGCAGGATTGGCAGCGGCTGCACAGAAAGGGAATGGCGTAAAAGGAGAGCGGAGCGGAGAAGAGTGGAGGTGTTATAAAGCAGGGACGTGCACAAAGGGCCCTCTGTGCAGGGGTGGCCGGTGGGTCGCACACTCGCTTTCACACACACACACACACACACATACAGGCACACACCTTCCCCAACCTGCCGCCACTACCTCCCCCAGGGGAACCTTCCATTCTGAAGCTTCCCAGCGTGAGCCTGGTGAGCTCATATAAATAACAGGACAAATAAGGAAAAAGTGAGCGTGGAGAAAAAGATGGAGAGAGCGGAGGAAAGACATGAGAGGGAATGAGGGGAAAAATGCAGTGACAGCAGCAGCCTGTTGAATAGAGATTTCTTCTTTCTAGCGACAATGTCTCATTGTTTTTCGGAGGAGGGGTGAGCAGGGGGAAAAACCACTGGAACTGTGGAATGTATGAGCCTCATTCATTACCCCCATTTCTCCTGTTTAAAACATCCCCTGTAATAATAGTTGTGCTCACATACATAAATACAAGAGTGATTTCCTTTGGCAAGCAGAGCACTTATGACATCCACCCCCAACAGGCAGACGAGACACTGAGACTGCGTATGTCTGCGCAGGCTGAAAATCTATGTGTTTATAGACTCTGGCATGCATTTGTGTATTTGTGTGTCTGTGGACGGTTTATACAAGGAACTGTACTTTTTACCTCCTGCAGAGCACAGACCATCTGACAAGGCCTGGCACACAGCGCTTACTTTGCTGCATCTTTCCACAGTGCTGCTGCTATTAAAAACCTGCGCTTAGCAAACATTTTTAGGAGAAAATTATAGTGGAAAAAAAAGAAGAATCCAGTGGAAAAAATTCATTTGTTGCCAGTTCCTTGTTGTTGCTGTCAGTTTTTTTTGGTATTCTCGCAGAACCTGCAGTGTCAGATCCTCTACAGCTGTGTCGTTCTTTTAGTGGCATTGTTTTTCGGAGCGGAGCCCCCTCCAAAAACCACACCAAAGTGAGGCTCCGAATCCAAACATTATGGCTAGAGTCATACACCAAAGAGGACAAGCGTCCAGCAAGCGGTACTGGCCAACTAAACAAACAAACAAAGCACGGGATAAACCGCAGGAGAGTGGGAGGCAGGCGTCAAGTTGAAAATGTTTTCTAACTCTGCCTGTCAGGGACAGGCCGAGCGGAGCCTTTTACTCTGCCAGACAATTTTCCATATGGGGCTCCGCTAACCCATAAAGATTAACTATCTGATTCTCTCAAGAGAATCCAGACAGAACGGTTTGTGATGGGAAACACACATGAGAGGTGGGATTAATGGAGCATTATCCAAGGACTGCAACAATCCAAATAGTGCTCCATTTACAGGGCTCCTCCTCCTCCCCCACCTCATTTTCCTCACTTCCGATACAGTAGGCCTCCACTCGAGAGAGACGGACATAAATATTTACAGTAATTTGATGCATGCATGTAAGGACAAGACTTTCATCCACGAAACTCAGAAACAACCGCCGCGGGTGGATCAAAATTTGAGTAAGTTCGACAGTTGATGTGGACGCAAATACCCTCTTGCCATCCAAATTGAAATGAGGCAATCAAATTACGTTAATTCACATCGCCCACCTTTGTTTTGAGATTTTGCTGCAGTGAAGATTTAATTTTGCTCAGGAGTCAAAATAGGAGCAGGTGTAAATTCCTGGCTTCACTGAGTCCTGCAGGTGAAGACATGCTTGCAGCTCTGGTTTAATCGGTTATTTTTCTGGATGAATACACCTTAGACTTGCAGGGTATGTCTCTGTCCAAGGCTAAGAGGCAAGTTGCTTCATTGAAGTCTTAATTGAAGGTTGACCTTTGACCTCCTACCAAGATGTTGCCTCACATGTTCCCCCGCGGCGCTCGGATTCAGAGTGTTCAAAGCGAGATCTGGAGGAGAATGTAGAAGTAAGAGCCTCGCCTCGATAAAAGGGCTGACATGTTATGAAACAGAAAGGCGAGGGAAGAAATAACTAGCTTCTGATGCCTTACTTGATATGTAGCGCCAAACGTGCCAATGAAAAGTCACTTGGCCATGAATCAATGCTGCATCACAGGGGTCCTGGTGGCAGCGGCTCGGACGCACAAAGGTTGACATGAGCAGAGGAGACAGAGGGTATGTAGTTTGCCTCTTGGGGAATGTTTCACAGAGCTGGCCAAAACACACTCAGCTGTGGTGGTAAGCAGATGGCTGCCTGGGCTGATGCATGCCTTTGTGCCTCGGCTGATTTCCTGTTGCCAGCGCTGACAGGAAGTGATCTGGTGATGCAGCCTGAGTTCGGGACCTCTAACTGATTCTGACAAATCTGGAAAAAGATGCTTTCTGCCTCTCATTTGGATAGATAAACACTGGGCTTTGTTAAAGTTGGGTCTTTTTTTTCTAGTTTCGGCCATTCTGTCTATTGGCCACAGGGACGAAGGACTAGGGGAGAAAGAGTAGGGGGTATACAGGGGCCTCATGTGAAGAGGGCCCACGAAGATACTAGAATGAATAGTCATGGATGCAGAGAGGAACCCATAGAGAATGCCTAGTACAGGGTCCAGAATTTTGTGCTACACATCTGATTAGCTATAATAATATTGTGCTCACCAAGTTCATTGGAAACCGTGAGCCCACGAAAACAAAGCTGGAAGGAGCAAGAAATGAGGGATCAGAGGATCAGACAGGTTCTAAACAAGCCTACACTTCAGTCAGATCATCTAAACCACATAGATAAACCTGACAGTGAGCTCACCTGAACTGTTGGAAAGAATGCTTCAACTGCACATGAGAACTACTTTAAGCATGGCAGATCAAAGCTGATCAAGGTTCAGCTTTACTGTCATTACACAGTACAGGACATCACAGTGAAATGGCCCCTCCTGCTATGTGCACAGAAAATGTATCAACAAGTCAAATGCTTTAAAGGAGATAGCATGAAACTAGATTACATTTACAAGATGCAGTTATGTATATACATGCATGTACATATGTACACACATATACATTCAAAAATATTTATATGTGTAATAATGGTGCAAAAACTTGAGGTGGCAGTGGGAATGAGGGTTGTGCAAAGGGAGTGGTATCATGATAAAATGTAATCTACAGTAAAACATGGATCATCTGTAAAGCTGAGGAAGTCGGTCTATAAACTAAGATGGAAGCCAACAGTGAAAAATCAGGGAAATGATTTAACTTTTTGCCTCTGTCATAAATCAAACCTGTTGACTGCCTGCTTCCCCCTTCTCTCATTTCTCACCTCACCTCCTTTTTAGCAATGCTGTCACATTCCCAGATCTCCTGAGTTCATTTGCTGAAGACAGTGTTGCCTTTGCTGATAGGCCTGATGGTAAAAACTACAAAAATAAGACCAAAGTTTTTAAAGGATTAGTCTGGAAACCCCAAACCCATTTGTTCCTGCAGAAGACGTAAATCAAGTCAAGTCATCTTTGGTTTTAGTCTTTTTATGGGATGTTTGATGATAACAAAAATATAAAAAAAACACCAGACATCTTCCTTGGAAAATGTTTATGCTTTTCTTATTTCTCTGCCTCGTCTGCAGAAACCCGCCAAATTCGCCGCTATAGCACCGTGAACTATCTGTAAGCCGATGAATCAACCTGTCTTTCTACAGACACCTATGTCGTAAGTCATTCCAAAGAGTGTGGCTGGGCTGCTTAAAGGAGAAGCTCCTAATCAGGCCGTGTGTGCTGCGGCTCAGCCTCTCGCTCGCACCTGGACCGGCTCCAGGGCCCGAGCTTTAAAGAGCTGTCAGTCAAAAGCTTAAGCCCCTGTGCGCTGGCTCGGGGCACCACTTAACCCCCATCCAACGACTACACCTGACTGAGCTTGTGCAGCGCCGCGCCGGCTCATCCCGTACCTGCCGGCCTGTGTGCCAGCCGCTGTGTCGCAGAGGGAGACGGAAACAAGGGACAGCTGAACTAGCGCTCTGTCGCTCGATGATTTGTGGGAGAAAGAGTTGGATGTTAGAGTGGGAAAGTGCTTGGATATAGCAACGCCTTGCAGATATCTCCATGCACTCCCATTGCCCTCATAGATCTTGGCAATCCCTGCCGAAGTGAGATACCGTAAGAAAATAAAACATGGCCCTTACAGCGCTGGACCCCAGCCCCTCTCGCAGAGTCCGAGCGCTGTGTGCTGCCAGAGCAAACATGGTGGCTGTTATTGTAGAGGACAATTACATACAGTTAAAAAGCATACTCCTCAGCCAACGCCGGCCTGTTTTCAAACCCACTGTGAGTAGAAGAACAAACACAGAAAGTACACACAGTACACACCAAGTGGGAACACGCAGCCGCACATACACACACATGTATCCGTGCATTTGCCTTCAACCATCCGTGAACTCCCAGGCATCCACTTTCACCCAGCCTGACTGTTCGTCTAGCGACCCCGCTGTCCGGCGTCCAAATGGCACAATTATCTGCAATTTATGCTCAGACAAAACGGATCACTTCCCCGGTAAATGAAATTCCCCAATTAGGAAGAGCAACAAGGGGGGAGGAGATAAGGTTAGCAATACTTTCTGCGGTATGAGACCAGAGAGGGCACAGGCCATGCCCAGAGCCACACCGTTCCCAGATGTAAAGTCATACAGATGCATCGAGGATCGGGTTTTCCTGAGGGATTCCTTTTACTTTTTTTCATTCCTGGAGAAAGAAAACTTGAGGATGAAAGTAGAGGTGGTTCTGCGATGAGAGGGTGGAAAAGCTCATTAAGAAAATCCTTAACATGCCCTCCCCCCTCCCCAAGAGTCACAGCCATTACACTCAAGCTAATATCTCAGCAAGAGACTTGAATGGCCTTCTCTTAATGATCGATGAGAAATGAAAAAGCCGTGCAAATCCAACGCTATGCTTGGATCCAGCTGCATTTTCATTAGCTTTTCACGTATCAATTAATCACGTTAATGAGCCCGGAGACGTCAGAGGCAAAAAAAAACAAGAGATCACTGAGACACTTTTTGTAAATGCCGGTGAGGGTTATAAAGAGCTTTGGCTCGTCTCCAGCTCCGCTCTGACCAGGAAACAATAACAAGTGTATCAAGTTGACTCGGTCTCTATCACGTTGACACTGCAAACTGCACTGAGGCAATTGTTTCGAAAGACTACAAGTGAACGTATGTTGGATTTCTTCCCAATGTGAATGTCTTGTTAAAGTGTTATTTATGACAAATAAATGGCTCCAACTCAGCAGTCGTTTTTACGAGGCATAGCTAAGTTGCTCAAGCCCCCCGGATGCTTAACTGAATCCCGAGATCTTGATTCAACTTTCATCTTGCTCACGTGTGCTTGTCGGGGCTTGCAGGCTTTCAGCTTCTATATTCCTGGACGTATGAAAATGTACACAGACATGAATAGAGATGCACACCTAAAAGGAAAATTCCGTCCCTGGGCTCTCTTCAAGTGTCGTAAGTAATCGGCCTTTTGCTAAGTGGGACGCGGGAAGTGTTGCAATTTTCTTTTCAAGTATTCCCGCTTCGCTCCACCCTGCCTCATCTACGGTGTGACTGCTGCTGATTATTCCCAACGTTTCCAAGAATGACTCTGACAAACAAAGTATGGGTTCAATGGGCTGAAGTGTAGGCACAAAGAACAGCAGTGAAAGCAATAGCATACAGCGACAGTGCGCTCATTATAGAAAAAGTGACAGTTGTGCCCATCACTTTAAAACAAAATGTGCACTGTGGCTGCATTGCATTCTGGTCTTTTAGGCTCCTGTGGGTAGAAAACATAGTATTTCTAGATTTCAAGCTCCAATCACTGTCTTACTGTTTAGCATTTGTGCGTAAAAATGGGCTTTAAAAAGATCTTGCTCTTTAAATCTACATTAACTGATTTGGCTACTTGGGCCAGCAAGCTGTAAACACAAGTTCATATAGAGAACTTGGGAGAAAACAGTTGACTATTTACACATCTTGCAGCTATGGAGCAACATTAGAATTCATTTGGACTTGTGATCCTGGTCACCTGACGAATTTAAGTTCAATACTCATTCTCCTTTATGCTCTTTTTTGGTCTCCACCACAACCTGAGGGAAATATCTGCCTCCAAGCGGTTAAATTCAACAGCTACTAACTTTCTGCACTTTGGTGCTGGACAGGTAGCATGAAGGAGGTTTTTAAAACTACTTCAGGGGAAACAGCTGCTCACTGATGACACCGACGAGAGCAACGAGAGTGAAGCAAACATTAAAGGCAAGGGCCAGAAAAACCAAAACAATGAGTTGAAAGATACTAAAACACTCCGTAGAGCTAGGGAACGGCAGAGACAGGAAACTATCAGGAAACTACACGGCATTTAAAAAAAAAAAAAAAAAGCAGCACAATCCGGCCTCACTTGTGAATGTGAAGTCAAATTCGGAAAAATAAAAATGTTCTTTAACATAAGAATATCAATGCACATATTCACATCCACGCCATCAACAGCCCTGCTATGCAAACACACCTGGAAGGGCACAATCGTGCATGCGCATACGTGCGCGTGGATCCCAAGGTCACCTGCCTATGACAGATTAAGAGCATTATGGCTGCTGTGTGCAGCTCTAATGACTGATCTGTCATCAGTTTTCATTAAGTGCCCCGAGTTTACCAAGGTGAGACCGTTCTGTCTGCACGGTCTGAATCGAGACGCCGAGCTGCGGATTGTGGACGAGAACAGAGGGAATCTTTGGAACAGCAGAGTGACCCGACTTCCAGTAAAATACTGGAGCAGCAAAGACGGTGGTGCTGCGTGCTTGGCATGTGCATACAGAGCCTTGACTCGGGTCGCTGGTCCTGTGTCCTTAAAGGCAAATTCCAGCAAAGTCATCATTTGGAAGAAAAACAACACGCTTCATGAATTCCAGAGTAGTCTACAAGATGTGTTGCTTGGACAATCATGTGCCTGTCCAATCAGCAGGCAATAATCACAGATATGAACCAAGTTTGTGCCATAACAGAGAGAGAAAGAAATTGAAAATAAGAAAACACATTTCTCTTCCCAAATGAGCCACTTATCTTTGAGGCTCAAAATTAAAAACCGTCTTATTGCCTGTGGGATGGTGCAGAGCCAGAGCCAGGGACCAGGACAGGAACCAGAGCCTCCAGAGTGTCACCCCAGACAGAACACACAGCAACACGAGGAGATCCTTCTCTGAAGCCCAGGAACACTGCTGACAGTGTTTAGACAACCGCTTAAGTCTCCGTTTCCCGCTATAACTCAGCCTGCCTCCTCTTTCCTCCTCGCCGAGGGAACACGGAAGGAAGGTGCTGAGATGAGCATCAGAGACGGATGGAGAAGAAAAAACAGATGCATATGGAGATTTGACTGTGTCACTAGATGGTGCTGGAGTCCTCAATGACTTTGTGAATTAAGTGTCAGGAGACGTAATTTGTAAATATATTTAAAGATGGCTGAGAGGAAAGTTTCCTTTCACTTCCGGTGCTTTCAAAAGAGAAAATCCTGCAATAATTCAAGGACGTGTTCGGATTATCAGATCTGAAGATGTGTTTTTCCCACAGCAGTGCAAGATAACATTAGTCTCAGTGAGATTAACACAGATTTGAGGAGAGCCATTTCCTTCTTTATTAAACATTCAAATCGCGGGCAAATATACAACATAAATGATTGATCTGGTTTATCACAGTCAAACAAACAGCACAGATAGCCATCTGGAAGAGAGACTATCCTAGAACGCCCTTTCATAACTGCACTTATAAATAGCTTTGAATCAAATCCCTGAAAGAGCCAAAAAAAAAGGAAGGGAAAACAACCAGAGAGTTAACATGCTCCCAGTTCCAAGAATAGGCTGTACCACAAGGTCCAGGATTGGATTTTGTGATAAGCCAGCCATATGAGCCGCATTCTCTATCTGCTCTGACCCGGCTGCATGTGAGCCGCAATAACAAAGGCTCTCAGCAGTGGGCCCCAGGGTCCGTTTACTCAGTGGTGTAATGTTTGTGCTCCCATGGCCCTTGCAGCAGCCGAGCGCAGCCCTTATCAGGGGCCCCGGCCTAGCTCGCCATGGCCCTCTGGAAGGCTGCGGCTACAACGCGCTGTGTATTCTACCACTGCAAACAACCCTCGCACAAAGGCGAGAAAAAAGAGCAAAGGGTGAGGAGGTAAAGAGAAGGATGAAAAACAGAGGGATCTGATGCCTGGGGTCTTGGTTGCTTTCCATAAAGGGGCCTCCATCCCCGCTCCTCTGGAGGGAAAGAGGAGAGGAGGGTGGAGGGTCGGAGTGCATTCCTCTCTCCTCATGCCCTAGAGGGGTGTCGACTTTGGCTGCAGAACAGGGAACGAAGGCAGGCCTAAGCCCCTGCAGACACGCAGGCCTCGGCTGGTTAATGCCGTCTTGGCCTAACAGCAAGCAAGTCAGAGCCCCCCAGCCCAAAGATCTGACTGACGAGAAGGCCTCTCCGGTCCGTCTCTCTCATTATACATGGATGTGCGGTACAAAACCAATCTCGACTGTGAGAATAAAAGTGTTATTGTCAGAAAAGCAAGAAAACAACAAGGGGGAAAGTGTTTATAGAAAACATGTCCTGCTGCGAACTGAGCTGAACTCATTTCAGTTGTTTGGTGAGTCACAGTGCCAGTCCAGCCAGGGGAGAAATGGACTGCTCCATATTTTCCATCCTTGTTGCTGCTTTTTGGGCTTTTCCTTGACTGGCAGGCAGCAGGCTGGCATGGCCATTGTAATTTCCAGCTCTGTCCTTTCTCAAAACGCCTCAGAGAATAGTGCTTAATGTCACTCTTAGGCCAATTCAGCCTAATTGGAAAGATCACATCTATAAATACCTTCCAACCGCAGCAGGGAGAAAAAAAACGAATGGTTTTCTTGAAAATAATCCCAGTAGACATGGCGAGAAATCAATCATTTTGAAGTGGTGATGATGCCACTTTGAAAAAGAATAACTTCCACATCCAAAATGAAATCAAAATTTCCTCTGTGGACTTAGCTTCAGCTATGCAATGCCAGTGATTGATGCGGAAATCTTCCCAAAACCCACCAAAAAACCTGTTCCAGTTTAGCGGAAACCATCCCACACTGTGACCAAAAGAGGCCTTCCTTCCATCAAGCAGCCAACCCACCAACCCACAGCTCGCTCTTTCCCTCGTGCTCTCTCTGGTTTCCCCTAAAAAACAACAACGAAATAAGATGCAGGCCTGCGGACTGTTTTGAATTGCACCCATAAAAAGGACAGACGGAGGGATGTTGCGCTCTTTTTGGTCCCCAAAAGTAGAGGAATGTTAAGCATATCCCTAAGAAGATTAGGGGTCTCCTTGGTATAGCACACAGCTTTCCCTCGATGTGCCAAAGGACCCGTGTAGATCAAAGCCGCCTTGGACTTCCTCGTCATTAGCCGTGGCTTATCCCCAAATGCTTTCACCCTCTGATACTGACCCCCCTCATTATCCCAGCACACCCATCACTTCTGCTGGCTTTGGAAACACAGCGCAGGGCTCTGGCACAGGATGTGATCCCCCTCTTAAAGACCCCCTTCCTCCCTTATTGAAAAAGTTACACTCACTCAGTCAAACTCAGACATAAACAGCGCAGGCACGGAGGGCCGTGCACGTGCATGCGTCAGTATCTGCGTGGACTGACGCGCACGTGCAGCGAATTCTGTGTTTTACAGCTTGTGTGCAGCACACACACTTTATGAGCAATATCTATTTGTCACCTAGAAATCGATCATTAAAACATACAGTGTTAAAATGACTAACAGCAAACTTATGGAAAAGATTTCACATGCTTAAGCCAACATAAAAGTAAAGCCTAAAAGGAAAACTGGAGAAGAATTGTTTGTTTTGATATTACTGCTTATTCTTTTTCCTATTTCTCTTCCTTTGTTTACAATACTAAATGTGAATTTGTTAACATTCCTGCATTGGTCCGTTGCCGTCTGGAAGCCATTAATGTCAGGAGGTTGCTTGCCAGGAGGGTTATAGGCATATTTATACACTTATGGCTCCTAATCAAAACAAAGACTGGCCATCTGAGCCAAACATTTACAGTATATATTGTTTGTGAAACAGAAATACTTTGTATTTGTAATTAGTATTCAGAGCAGTCACAGGACAGAAGAAAGTACTATTCACCAGCTGCTGCTTTGCGATCCATAAAAAACGAAGCAGTAATAAATTGCAACGCGCTCGGTTCAACCCGCCAACATCCGTCTAAGCAGCCCCTATCACTAAAGTCAACAGAGCTCGATTAGGCGTGAAGGAAGCAGGTTAAGAATGCTTTTGTTCAAACATTTATGAATACGTTCCTCCATACTGTAGATTATCCAGCCTGTCATATGGAGATGGATTTTCTCCTTAAAGCATATAGTGTAGAGCAATCCAAGCATGCAGTGTGTTTGCTCAGGGCGTGTGAGGCCCGCCGTGGCGGAGCTCGCTCCGAGTTGCTGGGAAGGCCACCTGAGCGGCAGAGAGCTTGCACACCTGTTCTCTGTTTGGTCAACAGCGCAATCGTAACCCGGTCACGCAGCACAATGCTATCGCTGCTGATCTGGAGAGCAATCCGCCGCTTATCTCTTATTGGCTCTGATTGCAGCCATTCAGGCCAATTAGGAGCTCTCCCTCCTGTTCAGTGGGTTCCTGCCCTCCAGCGGCGTGGCCCCGCCGCACGGCTGCCACGGTTCCTGGACCGCTCCGAGCCAGCCGGGGCACTGAGGGAATTAAGATTTAGGCAAACATCACGGGACGTCAGTTCCCACATATGGATGTGTTTGCAGAAAGGAAAAAGAAGGTGGAGCAGCGGCCGTTGTGACAGTGAAAACCCTGTCACAGCAATTACCTAAAACTGTTTTCACAAAAATAAAGCTGCTGCTGAGTGGTTTGGACTTTTTCATGGATGGTTGGGTGCAATTCACTGTAAGGCTCAGAGGCGAAAAAAGGGATTCTGGCTTTTGTTTGGACTGAACTTGCAACCTTTCAGTCACAAAATTGTGCAGCAGGCCAACAAAGTTATACTGTCTGTGAAACCTGTGCTGTACCCACACAGCACCAGTCACACAATTATTAAATTAAGCTCCCCCATTGCCCTGGTGAGGATCAGTCTAGCTAAACGTGGAGGTTCTGCCAGTCAGATTGAGAGAAGGCAGGGTGCTGGACTCTACAAAAGCCTCAAGGTGCCAAAGCGTACCCCACCAAAGCCCTCCAGTCTGGATGAAGAAAGCAGAATCTGGCATTGACTGTCTGTTCACACCGCTGCCCGCTTCTCAGGAACCAGAAAGAAGGGAGTGGAGAGTGGACTTTGAACACACCTCAAAATCCATGCGCACACACTTGCTATTTCTCTTGGACGGTCTCGCCGGCGTACGTCACCGGCTTGGCGACGTTTGACCATTGCCATGGAGACGATTCACAGTCCAGCCATTAACACCACGGGGCCACTGGAAATCTTAACACAAGCCTGGCAACGTGAGCATATTGTCCACGCACATATCCTGCATAAAAACCCTAAATCAGATGTAGGAAATAGAATCGATCTTTTCATGCCTGAGAGCTGAGGCTGCGCCAGTGTGTGACGCCAGCATCACGCCGGCTCACCGTGTGTGTGTGTGAGTGTGAGTGTGAGTGTGCAGGTGAGAATGTGTGAATCACACGAAAATCTGAAAATAGCCAAGTGGGCATGGTTCATGGAATCAAGTTAATGATTATTTTCTTTACAGGTGGAGTATATGTAAGGGATAATGTAGAGAGGGCAGGTTCCTACGGAGAAATAAACCCCGACAGGATGAGATAGAAGCCCGACATGAGGCGGAGGTCTGGGTTCGCCTCTCAACTGTCCCAACAATCACCAACTCTGGTTCGACTGAAATAAACCAACAGCAAAGAGTGAAGTGAGCAGCGGTTGGCAGCTGCTCAGGATGCTGTACAAGACCGGCCTAAACACAGGGTGGAGATGTAGCACCACATAGATCACAGAGGTGTTGATGAAGAGGAAGAAGATTCATCTCACCTCTTGATCTTCACCTCTGCTTGGCAGAGCTGTGCAGCATCACTCCCCGACAGCTCAGAGTGCTAGCGGAGAGCGCTGGAAAGACATGAGGCTAGCCAGAGACAGAGAGGACACTGGATATAAAGAGGGGATTTAGAGAGAGGGGAGACAGACCTCCGTCCAACTCCTCTACTCCTAATAATGACTGTGTGTGTGAAGGGAATGTGTGTGTGAGAACACGCTCGGTGGACAGAAATCCTGCATAATGCTGAGCATGTGTGTCATATCATTTTCAACATGCAGCAGCCCTAAAACAGTGCATTTCCTTGCCATGATTCATCCTGAAACACCTTCCGGGAGGTGATTAGCCTAGCTTAGCATAAAGACTGGAAGCGGGGGGAAACAGCTAGCCTGGCTCTCTTCAAAGTTCCCAACTACGGCTACCAGCTTCTCTCATTAACATGTTATGCATAGAAGTGTTACAAAGGTTATACGGTACTTTTTCTTGATGATTATACAGTTCTTTGAAGAAAAAAGCTTCAGAGCAGAACTCCCCAAAAGAACATACACCGACACTTTTACACGTCTGCTTTTGGATTAAATGCACAAGGTACAACATAGTGAGCTTTAGATTAAGGCCAGCTGCTTCCCCCTGTCAGAGCTCTATGCTAAGCTAGGCTAATTGCCTCGTGGCTCCAGCTCCACACTTAACACACACAGGGATGAGAGTGGTATCAATCTCACCAAACTCTCTGAAATAAAGCAAATAAGCACATTGCTCAAAATATTGAACTATCACTTTAAATCTTACTGTATTACTTTACTATAAATACAAAATCAGGCAATATAAGGACAAAGATAAAGTGAGTGACAAAAAAAAGTGATAAAAGTTAGTGACATTTTATTTTATTGGAAATAACAGAAATCTTGATCAGCAGTTTGTTACAACTGATGCCAACACCGTCTTCATATTTTTAACCAGTAATGACAGGTTGACCTTATCAGCACACCTGCCTGTAATATAGCACTAATTAAAAACCCCATTAGGACCTGATAGTGTGCCAATTAACAGGTAATTAAAGACAGAGATTAATGACTTTGTTGGACCACTTTATGACACCCTGTAATTATCATGGTGGTAAATGTCATCTTATCACAGAGAAAAGTGAAGCTATTATCTCTGTGAGGAATCAAACATTGCCCTGGAGAGAAATTGCCAAAAAAAATAGAAAGTGTCAGCTAACAGGATCAAAAGGCAGCGAGAAAGTAGAACTGTGCAGAGCAAGAACTTTGACTGAAAAACATCTGACAGACCTATTTATATGTTTAAAACGCCTAGTTAGAGTGATCTATATGTTGGCCATTTGCACAAAGATCCAAAAATAAAAAAACTGATGGTCCTGAACAGTTCTTATTTTACTTATAATGATCCCTCACTTTTCCCCATTTTAGGATATTTTTTCAGTGATTGTGTTGCTCGAGATTCGCAAAAATGCTCAAACAGTGAGTGGTTAGTGGTGTGGTATATCTAGGTCAATTACAGCCATGATACTGAAGCCGTCACTGAAACACTCAAATGACAGGGTAGAAAAGTCCAAATCAATGAGACGCATATGACTAACAGAGTGCTGGGATCTGTAGAGTCATAGATCTACTCCTCTACTCATGGAAATTATTCTTGGATTGCCTTGAGAGGCAGCCAAGCCATTCCACAGTCACTGAAAATCAAACATGCCGGGCACGGTACATATGAAAGTCTTTATGGGACCCTATAGTGTGCCTCATTCTTTGTTTCGCTCACCCCTTCCTTCTCCCTGTCTTGTCATCCTCAGGGCTGTGTAAGCTCTGTGGTTTTGGCAAGCCGGTGCAGAGATCCCAGTAGTTCCTGTTGTGGGGAGAGCCACTATTACAACCCCGCTCTGCTACAGGTCAAAGAACAATTATCATAATTATCATTTCAGCAAACAGAGTTATGATATCCTGCGATGCAGCGGCCATGGTTTTGAATGTCAGCTTGATATGCCTCGTTCTGTTTTGCAGTCTGCCTTTAATTTAGTCTCTTTCAAACTCTGTGTGTCTTTGGACGAGTGGCCACTGTGAGAAATTTATGAACCAACCCCTTTCTAAAGTGACATACAGAAAGATATCACGAGAAACACTTTATAAAAATAACGAATGCATTTGAGCTGCCAGATCTTTTTTTCTTCCCTTTCCCTCTACACATGTGGCACGTGCACAGGCGGACCAACGCCAGGCCACGCTGAGAGAAAATAAAGAACAGCAGAGTAATGAGCAGGGGAGGAGAGCAGGAAGAGATGAGGCGTCCACTTGTCTCCCAGGCAGAGGCAGAAGGGGGAAAATGTGAAGTCAATAAGGGTTAATATCGGGCCAAGATGATGCTCGCATCCGTCCTCCATCTCCATCCAACCAGGCCCTCTTTTCCCTCAGCCACAGTGACTGTCGGATATGACCGTGACCTAACCGATACGTGCAGCGCTGAGCATGAGACACCAGCATGTCTGCCATTGAGAGTCAGCATGCCGCCAGGGGTGAAAGGTCACATCTGAGCATGGTGATGGGAAACCGCTACAGCCAAAGGATGGGGGTAAAGGAAAGACCAATGCAGGGTGGTTCTGTGTTCACTGGCAAAAACGGAACGAGAAGCAGTGGTTAGCCAGAGAAAAAAGGGATGACATTGTAAGTAGAGGTTTAGACTTTGTGTATGTTCATATTTCCTCTATGATTATTGGCCTGCCATCTGATCCAAATCACACTTAATTCTTTGGAGGGATCGGCCTTCCTGTTTAGATATCAATTCAAAAACCTCAGGCTGCATGATGGTGAGTGTCACAGGGTACAGCACGGGAGCTTTGAGTCAAATTAAGCTCTGGGGAACAAAAATGAATGCAAAAAAAAAAAGAAAAAAAACACATCATAGATGAAGAAACAATCGTAATTTGATATCTGCATCAAGCAGGAAAAACCACTCTGTAAATGAAAGCCATCATTTTCAAAAAAGAAAAAATAAACTGACCACATCTGCAGTCACGCAATCAGTTATTATCTAATTATTGTATGAAATATCCAATTGTCTGATCTTTTGGCTGCTTTTACATGCTTTTTTTTGTGTGTTTTTCCACTGCTGAGCCTGTTGTGACATGGGGGCGGGCTTAGTGCCTAAAGGCCACTCACTAGTGATTGACAGCTGATTGACCGATCCCTATATAGGCTAAATGAGTGTAATGTCTGTAATGACCCAAACAAGACGACATGCTGCTGTGCTGTTATATGGCTCTTACAACAAACAGGACAATCTTACTGACGTTTTCAGGACAGACTATAACGTTTCACATGACACAGAATAATTCATTTTTAATGTGTAACAATTACAGGACCTGAATGTCGTTTTAAGCTCAGCCAGTTCAGGTGTTCATCATGCTGTCGCTACTTAACACAGTCCAAAACATAACAGGAACATGTTCATGTTCATGGTTTAGATTCCTGTCATGCATGTGATGTTTTTTTTTTTTTTTTTTTTTTTTACATTTACATTCCTGTGACGCAATAGCTGCGGCCTGCAACTCTTTAGGAGAGTTAAAGAGTAAAGGAGAATACCACGGTCAAGGGAGACTTATACATAGACACACCCACACACTTGATATTTTAACATATTTACACTCTCTACCCTCTCCAATTCCGAACTCTTCCACTCACTCACACTACATTTAACAGCGTACTCTTGCATACTTGTGGCAGCTGTAAGTCCCAGTGAAGCCACATTTCCTTCATTAAGATATATTTCACCGGCAGAGTTCTGGGTGCAGCGTGTTTCAGTAAGACCCCAGCAGACTCAACATGGCTCATTTATCACCATTAAGGAAGTGCATGGAGCCCAGGACAGGTGCTGAAACCTGCTCGCAGAAAATTCCCCTTATTTTGACACAAAACACCATCACTGTGTATTTTTGCACTGTGGCTGAAGTATTTACAGCACAACTAATAATGAAGTGGACAGCAGCACCACAGAGCAGGCCGGTTTCATTCTGTTACAGACCCATTAACTGCAATTGTGCCCCTCAAAAAACAGTGGAAAATATTTTAATATGAGCCTTAAGTAGCCTACATAGCTGCAATTATGTTGCTGAATTTAATTCCGCAAATCTAATACTCCAAACATTATGAAATATGTGTAAACATTAATTTGACCAAGGTCTTTACTTGAGCTGTTACCCGATCCTACCCTGAAAACCAAAGCAACCTGGTTTCCATTTAAACACTTAATTTAACTACATAATGGGTCCTCAATGCCTTAATCACTGCAGCTCAAGATACGTTTCTCAGAAAACAAGCCTCCGACTTTGTAGCCAGGCGTTCAAATCCGACTGTAGAAAAATCGGCTCTGGCTTTTCGAGCATCAATGACTGACAGGATCCAGAGGTGTGGTACAGTTTAAGGAGGAGCAGCCTGAAGCCTCTAATGTGAGGAGCTCATGTCACAACTTGTGTCTTGTCCTAATTCTCATTATTCAAGCTTGAAAAAATAATTTCACTGTTTGTTCTCTTTTCTTTTAGTTGACTAGACCTGTTGAAAAGTCTAAACTTGCTGTAATACCCTTGGCAGACAGTGTGTGTGTGTGTATGTGTGGATATATGCATGTGCATGTCAGGGTCTTGTCTGTGGATGAAGCAGTGCCTCGGGGGTTACCTCCTGGGCTGAATGTGAGGAATCCGCCCCCGCTCTCTCAGTAAATGTGCACCCAGTGTCCTTCTTCATGGCAAACCTCACCTGGCCCAGGTGTGCTCTCTCCCCCAGGGGCCACCGGTGAAGCCGAAGCAGCGGGCCTGCTGGGGTCGCCCAGCCAGCCAGTCCTGCTTTGTAGCTCATCTCCTGGGCCTCTCTCCTCCTCCTGTCCAAGCAGCCATGTAATGAAGCCCTAATGAGCCTGTCACTCCAACTGTCACTTAATCTCACCTGAGAGACACAGTGATAGACGGGGAAAATCAGGGCAAGGAGGCGAGACAGGCTGAAAGTGGCAGGAAATTAAAGAATTTTATCAGGGAAATGTGAGGATTCAATTCAACACACACACACACACACACACACACACACACACACACACACACACACACACACACACAAACAAAGAAACTGAAGAGCAGGCCAAATTAGTTAAAGATGAAATCTGTAATTTCGTAGCATATAAAGGATTATTACAAATAGATCACTTTTTTCACACACTTGTTTTTCCACACCATCATTTATTCCATTACAAGTAAAGATGCTGTATTTCTAACACCATTGACTTAAAGGCACGCATATTATCAGCTAAATATACTTAAAATATTAAAAGTAAAGTACTAAAGTAATACTTGTTCTGCAGAAAAAAGGTTGAATCTGATGAATAAGCAGCATTTTATTAGTGTAGCTGGTTAAAGGGTTAGGGTTAGGGGTTTGAACTTCTTTATATAGTATTTTAGTATAGTGTAGTGTTCCCCAACCAGTCACAAGATAAATATGAAGAGGTCATGAGATGATTGAGTGGGTTGGAAACATCCTGGGCACAAATCTAAATTTGTTTATTTTACATAAAAGATCAGTTTTACAGCCTCAAAAATGAAACATTTCAATGAAACAAAACATTTGGGAACCACTGGTTTAATCTGAGCAGTAATCTGAAAAGTAACTAGTTACTCCACGTGCCAAATAAATATTTTGCAGTAAAAAGTTCCCTGTGAATTGTAGTGCAGTGGAACTATTAAGTAGCATGAAACAGAAACAGTCAAGTAAAATAAAAGTACCTCAAAATCACACATAAGTACCTGAGTATATCTACTTAGTTACACCGATGCATATGAAGATACAGTAAATCGAAGGCTTGTGTGAGCTTCATCTCTACCACTGCATGGAGCCAGTGAGCCATTTCCCCTGCAGCAGGCAGAGAAAGCGTTACAGAGAAGGGGCGGGAAAGAGCGAGGAAGAAAGAGAGGAGGGGGAACAGTGTACAGTCGTCTGGCAAAGCCAGAGACTGCCTGATTAAAAGCATGTGCTGATCCCCCGAAACTATGACAGACAGACTGCAGCAGATACAGATGCACAGACATGAAGAGAAAAGACCTCCAGGTATGAACATGCTATGGACGCACATGTTTGGCAGCACACATATTCACATGCTTGCAGAGACATGTTTGGAGATGATGTAGGTGGTGCTGGGGTACATTCGCAGGTGAGGTATGAAAAAAAAGTTCAGATCTCCATCTTCTCCTTTTCCATACTGATTACACTTAGGCTACGCCATGATTGCACACGTCTTCCTGTCTGGAGGGCTCCTCAATGACAACAAACACACTCTTGAGAACCAAGAGAGGAGCTAAAAAGAGGAAAGGTGGGTGCGCGTCCCACGTCCGAGCATCACTGGCCCGTGACGTGAGGAAGTGAAGCGAGCCAGGGGAAAGCAAACAGAAGCAGAGAGCCGGAGAGGGGCTCGAGATTCAGGACGAGCAGCACAGCTCAGACTCTGAGAGGAAACACACACCACACAGGCCTTCAAATAAAATATCTCTGAGAGCAGCAGAGCTGGGCAGCAAACGCAGCTCCAAAATGACAACGTGCAGAGACTCTTTTGTTCTCCAAGTGGTTGGCTGAGATGCCAAGGCTTTGAAGCCGACAACTGACGAATCCATACAGAAGAAACAAATTGGGTTGAAAGAAATCCTGACCTTAATAAGAGAAAATCACATATTTTTTCTTTATTTAGACTTTGCATGCATTTTCTGTTTCATTGTGATCTTTCACCATGCGTTTGGTGTGGCCTGGCTTTGGAATATTAAATATTTATCCAATCCCTGGAACACATCGCTCAGTCTTTTCTCACTAGTGTGGGTTTCAAAAACACACATGCTGACTAGTTTACCTCTAACAAAACATTTTCGAGGGAGGTTGGGGGGCTGGCGTAAGAGTGTAAAAATACATCAATCTTTGTATGTCAGCGCTGCTTTGGCACGATGGGGATTTCAAATGGCACGCAGCGTTAGCCAGCAGCAGAAGCAAGAGCAGCGCTCACATAGGAGATGTCGGATGGTCCGCATCCAGGGGAAGTGGCCACGTCTGGCCGGGGCTGCCTCGTCTGGTTCCCCCCCCTTATCTTGTGTTTATCTGGCTCTCAGAAGCCGCTGCCAGCAGGACGGAGGCCATTACAGTTTCCCCATCACGACTTATTTATGTTAGCTTTGATTAATGGCCTGTGCATTTGCAACGAGACACACACTGATTGAGATGTGGAAGAGGATGACTTGTTTAATTTGAGCAGGAGCTTAATCCATTCCCCCACTCCTCTCGTGACATGTCAGCGGTGCACTGCATGGACAGGAGAGGAGGCCAAGGAGTGCGGCCTGCATGCTACATCTGTAACCGAGCCCAAGCAGCTGCATAGCGTATAGATCCGAAGACTCCTTAAAACCTCTCGTCTCTGCTCATTCGTCAAAATTTACATGGAGACAGATTAGAGGTGCATTTCTGAGCTTTCCAAGATAAGGAAGGATGTTTTTTTTTTTTTTTTTCCCCAAAACCTTAATTTTTCTGCAAGTGGAGCAAAATGCTGCAGCTCTGCGGTTGTTTTGAGCACACTGTAATTTTGCAAAAGTTTCTCAGACATTAATTTGCTGCATTAAGCAGAATCAGTTTTCATAACAAGGGGAAAAAACTAACTGCAGCATCTGTTTGAAGCCCAAAAAAACATACAAACTGTATTTATATCCATTTATGGTTTATTTTTTCCTTTTTTCCTGTCCAGTAAAGGCTCAAAAACAAACCAGAAATACATCTGTTACAAGTGATTTTATTGGCATCGTGAAGCAAAGTGTGAAATCACAACAGCCCATTTCAACAAGAGCCTCTCCTGTTCAGAAGCCTTGCTCAATCCTGCATGGAAACCCAGAATTCCCACAACTGTGTTGCACAGTGATGGCTCCGCTCACCTGTGCCAGCATGAATTGTGCTGACAGCGGCGTGAGCCAGTAAACAACTGGCCGCTTTTATCTCGCCTCGGCGTCGCTATGAATATTTTACCAATACACTGTGTTACTATGGCCGTGAGCTAGCAACTCCCAGGAGCGTACAGTAAAATTAATTGCCAGGTAGAGACGATGCTGTAGGGCGTAGCGTGCTTCAGCATGCCAGGTAAGAGAGGAAACGCTTCCAACACAGTGTTGCATAAGATAACTCTCGGTTAGAGTCAGAGCAGTGGCGGCTGTGTGTGTGTGTGTGGAGCCCAACTGGTCAGTGCAGCTGCACCCCAACACACACACACACACGGCTGCTTCACATTATGGTATTCCCTCATTCCCCATTGTGAAATTTGTTATCTATCATGTGACTGCCTGGATTCCATTAAAGCTCACACTTCCACCCTCCATCCGTCCTTCTTTCCCCTCATCTCCACCTCCTCCACTGATGGGGGTGACGGTGACAGATGGTGTTTCTCCCCACATTTACAGATCTGGACTGATGTTTATTTGTGCAGCGGTGGCCTCGGTGGGAGTCTACCCTTTCCCTGTTTGTGCCCCCCATGCATAAGAGTAGCTGCGCGCATGTAAGCTATCTATAGCGAAGTGACCCAGATTCCCCATATTTCCCTGTGTTTGCACTGTATGTCGTATCTATCAGCAGTGAGTGAAAAGCTGATCAAATACATTAAAAAGACATATGCCCAGGCTTATCTGTGGAGCTCAGTGCAGTCATACAGTAGGTATGCAGTAATGCACATTCACGATAACCCAAATGTGCACAAACCTATTGGCCTCTGTGGACGTGATAACGAGTTGGCGCCACAGCAGAACTGATATCACACGACAGGATGAGTGATTGTGAGACGGAGAGAGTCTGTCAAACATACGACCGAACAGATAACTCCAGCTCTCAGCTACGCCTCCATCATCCATTCTCTTTATCAACCACCCCACCACCGCTGCCCCTCGCTCCCCTTCTCCTTCCCCCCATCCAAGCCGGGGGAGAGCTCTCGCCGGGCCGCAGCACTTTCCGGACACCCCGCTTCCACAGTGCTGTGTTCCCAGAGTCGGGGTGATGGAGAGGAGTTATCAACCCAAACACCTCCCTTTTCTCCCCCTCCTCCAGAGAAAAGGCCTGGGAAAGGAGTGAGGCTGGAGGGATTGAGCTGTTAGCCTGGTGTGAATAAAGTGGAGCAGTTAGGTTGATGGAGAACGAGCTGTTTAGCTGTCAAAGTGTTAGACTGAGACCGGGTCTGACACCGGTATCAGTCAAGCGAGTACTGCGTGAGAGGCTCTTCCACGGTGACGTATTGTGCTTGTTCAATATGGTATTAGTAGACTTTAACAGTAGCTTTAAAGCACACTCATCCATCTGTTGCATCTCTCAGAACTGCTGTGACAAATGTTGGGATTATAGCATTTCGAGATAAAATACGTTTTCACACAGATCCTGATGCAAGACTCTCCCCTGGAGCATAAAGGAAGACAAATGGCGAGTTATGGAATGCTGGAGACCTCAGAGAAAAAGCGAAACACTCCATCACTGAGAGTTTGAGATGACAGCATGTATGTACTTTCCTGTTGCAGAAAAGAAGAGAGGGACAATGTTTCTGCGTTTCTGAACTTGAATTTCTGAGTCATTCTGTTTTTTTTTTGGTCAGATCGTTCAACATTTACGGGTCGGGGCTGTATCCTGGAAAAGCAAAAGTGAAGTCCAAGAGCAACCACCTCTTCTTGTTCACACGCGCACGCACACGCGCAAAGGTCGTCCAGCTGTGAAAAGAAGCCAAAATACACTTAACTAATCTGCTTGATCTAGCTATTTATTGACGATGAAAATTTCAAAAGGGTTGGAACTTGAGCCGCATGCGTCTCCTAAACCATGGCCAATGCAATTTCCACTGGCAGGCAGGCGGGGGGAGGGGGGGTTGTGGTGGGAAGGGCCGGACCAGTGTATGGAGCTTTATTGGTTGCATTCGCCCCGGCATAAAACTAATTCACCCTCGATGACAACCCACGGCGAAGGGGCGAAAGACGAGATGCATTCTTTTTACCCCCCTCCCTCAACTACCTACTTTATTAGCTGGCCTCTCTGTGACAGAGCTATTCATTCTCCGCCCTGCTCTACCCTTTCTTTCTGACACACATGACCCAAACGTCCTCCTTCACACACACTTCCACACACACCAACCAACCCAAACATGTTATATTACCGGCTGGGAATTTATATCGCTTTCAGAATGAAAAAGCAACTCGGCCTCAGTCTGGGAGCAGGGCTCCATCATGTGCTCGAGCTGCCCTTTATGGCTGCACAGTAGTGAGGCCCTTCATACAAACTGGGCTCAGAATACACTCTAAGCTGTGACACACACAGGGAATTGCAACAGGGGACACGAGAGAAGAAGACCTCTCTCTTTGTTTTTCCTGCATGTTAATGAATGAACAGACAGGAGAATGAGGATTCTGAGCTCCAAGATAGTCGGACATCTGTCTTGGTTAAGTCATTTATTCATCCCATCTGGAGCAATAACTTATCAGAGTTCAAAGTTAAATGTCCTGCCATTAGTGAGCTCCACCTCCACTTCACTTACACTCCTGATAGCACCATAACTCTTCGTGGATGTCTGAAGAATGAAAATAAAGAGATAGCAGGAGCCGCACCAAGAATTCCACTTTCAGTAACACCTTGTCTAGTCCTGCCGCTGAAGCTCCGTCTCTCCCGGGGTCGCTCTGAGGGCCAGGAATGTGACCCACCTCAGATCTCCCAGGGCTCCAATGAGCTCCACGTTGCGCTGAGGTTAGGTGCCCGCAGGTCCAGCTGGGCTTTACTAGCTCGCCTGCCTCCAGCAGCTCTGCAGGCCTATCGAGTTACTCCGATTTCGGGTCAGCGAAGCCCTCCTGGTTCCACTTAGAGCCCTGTTTCATTATTTCAGATTTATCACTGCCATGTTTGCCAGTTGCCATGTTTTCCCTCCATACGTCCCTACGTGTAATTCATAGCATCTAATAATGCACAAAGCAAGACATTTTAAGGGACTGCAAGTTGGAGTTGTTCCCAGGCTGGAGGGATTAGGGGCTCTCTAGGGGCTGCTGGGTAAAGCAGTGAAGTGTTGCCCTAAGGAGAGAGAGGCCAGTCCCAGTGGAGTGAACATTGCTGGATATGTACCGAGTCATTGCGTGGCCCGAGGGTCTGGTCCTGACAGCCACCCGCACCCTCCGTCCAGCGTGGCATCGTGCAAGGCAGACCAAGTCCCAGAGGAAGGCACGATGGCAGAGTAGAGTCAGGGATGATTTCCAGATCTTTGAAAATCTCTCATGCTGTGTTCCCGCTATTGTTTTCCTTACTGAGGCAGAACTTTCTTATTGTATCATCGGCTCATCTGATGTTGACTTGCAAACAATGACCAAGTGATAAATGTGATGAATTGAAACTCACAAGGCTGTCATGATAAACTGAAACTGTTGGGGACTCATATATCAGCAACAGATTTGCTATTTCACCACTCACTGTATCTATGCAACAGAGGGATTTTGCGTATAATCTCCCAGGGGCCTCTAGGGGCCATTTAACTGTTGTGTTCTTGTGCCGGAAGCTCTCTGGTGGGGGCGTGGGGACAGGAGACTTGGATGGAGCAAGAAGGGGAAGAAAGCTTGGATTCATCCTCCATTACCATAATAGAATTACCGTGGCGAACAAAGCGAGCATTAGTGCGCCCACGGTGGCATTTGGAGAAGATCCATCTCTCTTTCCTCTGCGGGCCGGCCCTCGCTGTTTAAAGAAAATCTACCCTTTGTTCCCCCTTTCATGAGCCTTGCCGGATTGCAACAAGGGCCTCAACGGACACACACGCACGCAGACCAGCACAAGCACACGCAGCATGCATGTCGCACATACGTGTGTTTGTGGGTGGCGCGCCTGCGTGTGCACGCTCACGGCCGGCCGGTGCCTCAGCGTTCGGCGGGCAGCTTGACCTGCCCATCAGAGGGGATTACATCTACATAACTCCAACAAAACACTGTCAGCACCCTGCTCCTCCCTCATCCACCCTTCCTGCCACTTCTTCTGTCATCCTGCTCCTCATCACTTTAACCTTTCAGTCCTTCCCTCCTGCCTCTCTTTCTTCTCCCTGTCTGTTAGACTGTCTAGTCTGATGTAATACAGTTCCAGCATCTCTCCCAGCTACATCAAATATCATCTCATAAAGCCCCCTCAACGAGATTAAGCAGGAACAGTGAACGGTGACCTCCAAGTATTTATCATTCAGTGTCAGCTTGGCATACCTGAGCCACAGTACGTGAGCAGCGGCTATAAGGAATAGGTGCTGATTCCCAGATTAGGCAACATGCTGCAGAGCTGGTGTCAGATCGTCTCTGCGATAGAGGGAACATGGCGCCGTCATGCACAAACACATCGAGCTGTTATGAAACGGACACGCAACTTCTGGTTGGCTCTGTCACCGCATGACCCACTAACACACACCTCAGCCAACAAGAGGCACGCAGCAGACGCGCTGGAATGTGACGCTTTTCAAAAGGGACTCAGGAAACGATTCTGCGGCCTAGTTAGCATCCTGCAGGGAAACAATGTTATCATGTTGAACTGAGTGAATAAAGGGGATGAACTGCAGAGAGCTTACTGAAATGCGTGCCACATTTTTTATTAATGAGGATGATCCTGTGCAATAACTGCAGAATGGATAACAAGTGCTTTGAGCACGATCATTATGCAGATACATTTTGTCATCTCTATTAGTTGCATCGATGGCTGAGATTATTCTGATTTGTAATCCATGTACAGTACATCTGGAAGCCCCAAACATTAAACTAGGAGTTATGCCTGAGCAGGAAGATACTCACTACCTGACATGTCACACATCTGTTCTCCAGACCTCTGCCGCCCCCTAGTGGGGTCATGATTAAGCTATCCATACCTATATCAAAACAAGTATACACTGTGTATTAGTATTGATAGTGCTCCCCTTAGGCAGTTGGTGTACAAAACATGAATGAACTGTACCTTTTTCACAACAGAGAAGACATAAGTTGACAAAATGTTAATCAAGCTACGACTTTGAAACAATGCTGCCAGTGTCAAATCTGCTAACGCCAAAGAATCAGACAGTAAACATCCTTTGTGAGCATTTTCTACTTGATTTGTTTGTGTCTTGTGCTGTCGCTGAAACTGTGACACCTCTGTCCATATTTTTTGCTCTCAGTTGCTGTAAACAACCCTCCATTTTTGTGGTGTGCTGCATTGTGGGACATCAGTGTCCGTCAACACTGCACTCAAAAATCCTTTTGTCGTTCCTTTCGTCTGAGCGTCCTGCTCGAGACATGGTTAGAATTTGCAGAATGCAGCTGGGACACGGTGCTCGTCTCAACTGAACGCAGTCAGGAAGTGCAGCCATCAAACAAAGCTTACGGCTTTGTATCCTATGCTGTAGATGTGACTACTCTGTGATTGACTGCCATCTCAACTCAACAGTGCAGCGGATGTTTTTCTTTGGAAGCCACGGGAGAAAGGCCGAGCCTGGGCCTGGTTCTCTCTTGGCAGCGTAGCACGTGCTTATCCCCAGGAGTGAGGGCCTGCACGGGCCGCGGCAAAACAGCCCACTGCTGCTGGGCCTCCAGCATCCCCCCGCAGCCCGGCTCTCACACACAGGGCCCGTGCGTCCGGTCGGACTACACAGAGAGGAAACACACGTACTCCGCTCGACTAGCAAGAAAAACACGCAGCTCCACGGGAGACCCAAACACAGCGGGACAGCCTCTGCATGCTCACAGGAAAGAGGCCAGGGCAGTTAAACTGGGATCGCTCTGTACATTCAGACACCGAGCACGTATTCACATATACGGCTTCAGATAAACACACTTACGTGCACATATACACAACCAACAATGCAGGAAATTGGTCAGCTGCAGCACAGGTATCCTTTACATCCTCTGCTGGCTCCCACTGTCCACCGATGAAAGGGAATACCCCCGTCCCTGCAGCCCTGGGCCCGGCTGGCCGAGCATGCAGCGGTTTATAAGAGGCCATTTCCTTCATAATCATCCCAGCTTTCCCCCGCTCTAATCTCCCAAAGGACAGTGGCAATTAGCCCGCGGAGGGCCTTGCTGTAGCAGGGGCATCTGTGGCATCTCTATTACCTCATGACCTGCCACTGAAACACACACGCATGCAAGCATGCACGCATGCACGCACGCATGCACGTACACACACACACACACACACACCAGGGTAGTTAAGTATTTGTACATCCACGCCTTTACCTTCATCATATCTCTGTTTAGCTGCTATTAATTTGCTACACAGTCATTAATAGGAGCTCACTGTGGTGTCTATTTGTTAATTAGAAAATGACATAATTTAAAAAAACACACACTGTCTGGATGTGGTTTAAGCTTTGTCAACAGCAGTTGGGGAAAAGATCTTTCTGTGGTGTGTCTCTCCAGCTTGTTGACATGGCACTCAGGATTTCTTATTATACATGCCGTTAATATCAACAGATAAACCTCAGACTCCCAGTTTGGAAATTTCCCCAGTGCAGTAGGTTTGTCAATCTACTGAAGTCTGCACATCCCGCTGTCTGTGCAAGTCTTAACCTTGTTAGCAAATCATTTCTGACACACGGAACCGTGATCATTCTCTGAGGATTAGCAGTGGAGGATCACGTAAAAGCCTGTGCAGGAGGCGCAGACCATGCTGCAGTAACTGACAGAGGCAGCGCCGCGCGTCTCACACAATGCACTCATTGATTCCTCTTTGCTTTTGTAAATAACAGCCCAGGCCGCAACGTGCACGCGTGGAAGCCACAAAAGAGTTGTTTTAGAGATAGCAGGAGCTTTTTAAAAAGATTATTCTGTCCGCAGAGTCATTACAGGGGCTCGATAAGAATGTGTCATCGTGTGGTAATGTTCCAGGAGTTCCCCCATGCCGCCCCTGGCCTGCCCCTCGTCCCCCGCGTCACTCTCTCGCGCTCATGGCTTTCTTAAATGGGCGCAGTGTAGTGTTGTGGCGAGGTGAGGCCACGGTCTGCTGAACGCTGTCGACATTCAGCGAAATGGAATCAGATAAAGCCGGGGGCCTGAATACCTTCAACATAAACATCATCTGGAGCCCCCAGCAGGGGCCCCGGCACTGCTGGGCAGCCAACCGGTGCCTGCAAACATCAGGGCAAAAAGGGAGTTCGACCAATAGCGGAGGCTGAACGGAGGGAGGGAAATAATTTTTTAACTAATCTGAGGAAGGGCCGGCTGCAGGTATCAGTTGAGATCAGGCCTGTGGGTTCCTTCCACGCTAGGCGATACCCCCAGATGTGGGCGAGGGGTGGTGATGAGGGATGTGAGAGTGATTGTGTGACAGGAAGAGATCTAACCTCTACACGTGTAGATCAGGTTCCCTGTGGAGCGGCCTGAGAGTAGGAAACTGTTGATAACAGTGTGGAGAAAGGTGAGAACACAGGCAGCCTGGCTATAAGGATGAGGGTAAACACAGAGGAAAGCATGTATATTTAATGCTATTCTACCTCACTTTCAACACAGGTTGAAAGGACAAGAGCGAAACAGCAATCAACATACTTCCACAAATAATTATCCTCATAAATGCAGCAGCCTCTCGACCCGAATATCATTCCACTACCTGGAGTGTGAGTTGCCTAAAGAATGCTTCAAAATGTCTGTGGAGGGTGTTGAGAAAACAATGGAAGGTGGGATAATTACAGAGAAAACGAGGGATGAACTCAGTGGTAACCCTCAGGGAGGAGGGGGAAAAACACACTGCAAAACATTTCAAACAAACGCAGAGCGAGACACGGTGGGTTTTCAGTAAGGCGTGCGAGCAGGCATGGACCTGCCCGTCCTGGATAAAGCTATCTGTCAGCACCAGAGGAGAACGCGCTCATGGGAACCGGATGACCTGCCGTACTCCGCTGTTTTAACACCACGCAGACTGTGCAGCATGGGCTCTGCCTCTGCTCGCTGCACATAGAGGTCTAGTTCGATGGCTACTTATACAGATGATTGAGAATGCGTAACAGAGAGAAACCGTATAGGATTGATTTGGAGCCGGCTGTTAAACTCTCGCCGTGTGCAGCATGAAAACAGTGAATTCCAGCGACTTCCATCTGTTAAATGAACACAAGTGCTCCTCACAGCTATGGATCCAAGCACACTCAATCTTGTGTTTCTGACACTACTTTGAGTCTGATTTCTGGGGGGGGGGGGGGGGGGGGGGGCTGAGAGGTGAAAGCCAAGCAGCAGATGGAAACAAGGCTTCCAGGAAATTAGTGGAGGTGGGGTGCTGCAAGAACATGAGTTGGCATGGCGTCCGCCTGTTTTCTTTAGGTGGAAGAAAAGCAGGGACAGATAGAAAAAAGAGGGATGAAGTACATATAAGGTGGAAAAGGGAAGTGACAAGTGAGGATGGCTGGATGGGGGTCGCGATCAGAGCCGTTTGGCTAGCTGGGTGGTAGCCTAAGTATAAGCAGCGGGACAGAATGGATCCTGTAGCGAGGCCCTGCATACTGATGACCTGGCTGTAACGGCTGGCTCGGCTCTCCGGCAGTTATTCATTAAGCCATTAAAGGAACACAATCAAGTCATTTGTGTGGCCTTCTGTTTCAGACTGTTTTTCTTCCCTTTTGTGCTCTGCTTTTCGCAGGAGGGAGAGAAGAAACAGAATACATGTCAATGAATAAATCTGAGGCGGAGAAAGGAGTGAGAACGGTTAGACCTGGGCCTCGAGCTGAAGCCAGCTGTTGGCCCTCCTTCTGAGCGGACAAGAAGTAATTAATTGCGGAAGCGACTCATGCAGGAACTAATTCGCTTTTAAGACAGTTTGATAAATGAACGAACATTCAAATTCAATCTACCTGAGTTGGAATTAAAGTTGGATAATTGCAAGGAGCACTTGATATAACAGGTCTTTTCGCCAAAGTGCCTGCCATTAAACAGGAAAAATCCACAGACACTTGGCCTCCTGACGAGGAGCGAGAGCGCCCTCTTGTGTCAACATCTTCAGACTGGAAACAACACACTGAAACTACAAAGTTAATAATAGTGATTTTATTGCCATCCATATATACATATATCTTTTTTTCTCTTGTAAGATTTATATAGCTTAAAGCATGATCACTGTGTAAACAATGAACAGAGAACAATGACAAAAGGCTACACGTTTGTTTAGTTCATCTAAGTACAAAGAAAAGCAGCGGGTGAACTAGTGCCTAATCGTAAAGAGGCAGTACAGTACACGTTGCTCCCACATTACTGCAAGACGCGGTCTGAGGAGGACACAGAATCGGGTAAACTACAGCTGATTATCTGCTGGGTTGTGTGACTCTATGCTGGCTTTCTGTGAGATCCTACAGTATGTCAGTGGAGCTCTGTCAAATGGATCTACATGAACAACATGTAGTCTCCTAAAATAGGCCTGCGTTGCCATAGTGACAATGTCTGGGGTTAGCTGTAACACAGGACACACACTGACACACTCATTGAAGGTCCCGTGGATCGACTGTCTCGTCTCGGGACAACAGAACACATTACAAGGCAATTCAACACACAATCACTGAAGTGTTGGCATTGTCACACACATGATTTTGATGATCAGTAGATATTGACGATGTAAAGATGAGGCAAAAGCAGCAGAGCCTAATTTTCCTAAACTGCGTGTCAGGCTGTGCAATTGTGACGTGAACAGCGGGAGCAGCACAGATTATTGTTCGTGTGGAAATGATCCATCAGAGGTCTGATTAAAATGAGTTACAGCACGTTTTGACAGCTCTTCCTGTAATACACGCACGCACACACACACACACTGGAGAACAAGCTCATTATACCAACATCAAAGAATACAGAGAGCAAAGCATCCTCTCAAGTCTTCACAAAAGTAGAAAATTGAAAATTCCAAATTGGATTAATGGGATGGATTAATGAACAACCAGCATCTATTTCAATGGACTGAACTCTACACAAGCTGATTAAATGGTTTCACTGAGGTGGCAGCGGTCAGATTCCTCTCCTCTCTGTGTGCAGGGAGATAATACTCTAACAAGTGTCTAATAAGTGCAGGGTGGCCTGGCTAACTAATTATACTGCCGTCTAATGGTCACAGCTGCACAGGCTTGTGCAGTAGCAGGCTTTGGTCAGTCACTTATACAGCACCACCTCCTGTGGATAAAACGTCCAGTCTGAGTGTCTGTCTGGGGCTGTATTGTGTCTCTGTTGCAGAGAGGCTGGAAGAATCAGTTAGCATTTAAATAATGTGCTGTTTTTGGTTAACCCAAGAGTGCAAAAAACAAATTTTGGACTTCAGTCATGGAGTCTTAATGGGGGCCTTCTATAACGACAGCACATTTCCTAAATGAAATAAGGAACGTATCATTTTAAACTCATTCTGCCACATTTAATCTCAGCAGCAAGAAGGCAAATTAAATCTGTAACGCTACGACAATACTTTGACGTTATTAATACAGGCACACAAAATAAAGCTTAACAAAAGGAGTTAAATTCATGAACCAACAAAAATCACAGACTGGAATCAACAATGTGTAACACTTCACTTGACGGGAGAATCAGGAGAAAAGTGTGTTTCTTTTGGGGCTGTTACATGCATACACATATGCACACAAACACACACTGGTCATACCGAACATTAAGAAATGTCATTACAGCCGCAGACACAGGCAGACTCCGGTGACGGACTGAAAAGTTCACATGGAGGAAACCTCTCTTCTCATGATGTGGAAACAATGATCAGAATTCTCCCGGATGCCGACACAGAGTTACGGTTATGTTCCTGAAGCTGGACTGAATGGACGAGCCGCGATTTGCACGTTCTCTTACAAACCTCCCGTCTTCGAGGTCACTCTGTGCTCTCCTGGCCCAGCTCCACTTCCTCTTTGCCAAAAATGGCTTCTGGCGCGCCTCCCTCTCCCTGGAACAGCTCCTCCATCAGCTGCTCCCCAGCGCTGCCGGCCCGCGATGCCCACAGAGCAGCGCCCTCCCTCAGGCCCAGAGTGCGTAGCAGCCGTGCGTAGTCCAAAAACGCAGCCTCGATGAGTTTATGTGCAAACGCAGGTCAAGGAGAACTCGTAATGCTTCATAAACACACAGTAAGCCAATGAAGGCTGTCATCACTCAAAAACACGCTTTCATTAAAAGGTCACACTCTTCAACTGTCAGTGCGGAGTGACATCAAGCTACCAGACACTAGGCAAAATGAAATGGTGCAACACATATTCCCTTTAAAAGTGCGAACCAAGTCAATCCAATGAGCTGATTGAAGGTGGATTCTAAAAACATGATTGACATCAAAATAGCTGCATAGAAACAGGTGACAAACACAACACATATGAATGCAGATGCACCCATGCAGGCTAAAAGGGGTCTCTAAATGATGCAAAGTGAAGTTTGCAGTCACCAGATCTGAGATGCTGATGGAACCACACACTCAGCTGCAATGCAATTTTGGGCAGCTGTCTCCTTTTTTTGGTGCTTCTGTAGTATTTTCCAGGCTCCAAATGGACCTGCTTGCATTAAGGTGAGAATAGTGGCACAGCTGGGACCGTCTTTTATGGATTAGGCAGAGCAGTTACCTTTTAGTGCAAATGTTCCCCCTCTCAGACCAGATCAGACTTTTCATGCGAACATGCAGAAGTGTTTGCAGCTTCAGCGGTCGCACACATCTCCAGGATCAGTGAGGGCAGGCTGAACACTAGAAACACTTGAAAGCAATACGATAAGATAAAATACAAACCATAGCCAACAAAGTGACTGTAACGTTGAATCGACACCTCTCTAAATCAGCTTCAAAATACAATGGACAGTACACAATTGATGGGGGGGGGGGGGGGGGGGGGGGGGGGCACTGTTGTATTGACTGCATTAGTTTTAGCTACTGTGAGTCAGTCTGAAAATGAGATTTTTGTACACTCTTGAACAAAAGCTTGGCCTTGCTCAGGTTTAGTCTGCTGGTCTGGTCTCCATAATTCATAAAAGCAACAACAAACCACTTCTGACCAATAAAGAAGCCAAAGGGGGTGTCTTCAATTCAGTGTGCGCACAACAACTAAACATTTCTAGATGAAATATTACTTTAGGATGAATCTCATTTCCTTAATCTTTTCTTTTGTCTTCTTTTGTTTGTAATGTTTCACAATGTTGATTATAAATATAAAAACACATTTCCTAGAAGTTATTTGCATTACAAATGTGGCTGGTAGAACTGATGTAGCCCCGCAGCAGTTAATTTCTCACCCAGTTGAGGAGCCAATGAGATAATCTCAGATGTAACAGCATAGTAACAGTGAGACACTACGGCCTGTCCTTTCAGTTAGACAGTCGACACATCTGAGTGTGATTAACTGTGAACAAACAGCACAGACTGACCAACAGACTGCACCCAACTGGCCTGAATATCTGCTGGTTATTCTCTATATCTATGGTCGAGATGCGATAGGATGTGTTTTCGAAGTCTAGGTTGTTAAAGCTATTTTCTGAGTTTGCAGCATAACTGAGCTCTGTGACCACAGTGCGATATTGGCTATTGGGAACATGTGAAATATAGCACGATGTGCTCGGTGGAGCATCTAAATTGACCTTGATTGAGAAAAAGCTCTCCACTATCGGGAGCACGTCTGTAGTAGAGATGGACAGAGTTAGCGACGGAGCTAACTCTGGTTATAAATGGCCCTCAGAGTGCAGTAATGGGTTTTCAAAAAGGATATTGGAAGAATCGTTGGCCTCCATCACCCCATACTTCAGACAGGCTTCGATGAAGAGGGCGGCACGATCAAAGTGCCTCATACTGCCCAGGAGACAGAAGGAGGAAGAGAAAGGCACAGACAGAAGGAGGAGGTGAGAGCTATTGTCAGAAACCAGCACCATCCCTGCCTCGATGTTAAAGCATACATCAACCCTGTCGTCCTGATGCCACTCTTATTCTCTGCGAGAGCATTTGTCGCCCGAGGTGTCTCATAACACGAGCTGTCAAGGAGGAGGAGAAGGAGACCAACAGCCGATCGATGCTGCCGTTAAAAATACAGGGTCAGACCATACACTGTGAAGTGTCCTTCGGCGTGCTTGGGGGGAAAAGGAGACGAGGGGACTGAGACTTAAGTGCTGATGAGTGTGGATGAAACAACACTGGAGTAAAGGAGATGAAGGTCAGGCAGTATAAAGTCGCAGGGTAAATAAATGGAATTTGAAGAAGCTGTGTTTGTGTTTCTCATTCTAAAACTCAATACTTTTAAAGACCTCAGTCTAACTCTTGCACATTTTTTACAGTCTGAATCTATACAGTTGGCATCAGTCCTGCTTCATACCTGTGGAGCATCTCTCCCACTTTGTAAAAGCAGCCCAGGGAGAGCAGCACCAGGATGGCTTTGGACTTGTGGTTGACCTGCGTGGAGCACAGGTGCTCCGCCCAGCGCTTCAGCACATCTGAGCTCTCTGCTGGGCTCAGCCGCACCTGGAAACACACGCAGCAGAAACTCAAGCGTACGCATATACAGTATGTACACCCACCCGCCACTCACATGCCCACACAATCACAAACTAACATTACACAGTATCCGATGTTTCCCGTTGATGGACGGCGTCATGCTGAGTTACCTTAGCCAGCCAGGCGGCGCGGTTCCACTCCCCGTAGGTCTGCAAGTAGCGGCAAGCATCCGCCGCCTTGTCAATCAAACACAGCAGCTGTACTCCCTCTGACGGACAGCATAAGGGGAGAATGTACAAAGATGTGAGACTAAGAAATGAGGGCGATCACAGTGCAAGGGTGATGATTTCATAATAGACTGTAAATCTGCTGCCAGTAGCCACACTTACTCTATAATACATGGATCAAGTCCAGTCTAAAATGCTAATCTTAAATAAAAATAGCTAAAAAAAATAGCTACAAACATTTTAAAACCTTTATTAAACATATCTTATTTGAAGTTCATTTAAAAGCCTATTTAAAGATATTTTCAGGCACTTCCAAGGCTGCAGACACCCACATGATGAATGCTCGTTGCTAACTGCTATCACACACACAGTAGCACTACCTGCTAGCTTGCCGTTGGCAATCATGTTGGTGGCCACTAGTTTGATGGTTGATTGTGAGGGTCCCGAGGAGGTGATGGTGGTCACGAGGCAGGCCTTGAGCGAATCGCAGTAGTAGCTGGGGTTGTCTGCGCTCGTCTCCAACAGCAACTGCACTGCCCGGTCCGTCTGAGAGCGACAACAAAGAGATGAGAATGTAATTACAGAGGTAGCAGAGAGAGAGACATGGCATTAGCAGCTCAGGCAGGTAACCACTGTGTGAGCTGAACAACACAGAATAACGGGGGAAATTATGTTTATTATCGTGCTTTTTATCTGCTGGAGATGAAGGCTCGCGCCGGGGTCGGCCCAGACTGTTTGTTGGAGGTCTGCACCTGTAACTAACAGCCGGCTGATTGCAGCCTATGATTAGAAGGAGAGTGGTGACATTGGGAAGGGAGAGGTGACTCCGGTCCCCACAGGCTGACACACCAGGGAGGACAGAGGCAGCACTTATCGTCCATCTTGCTTCATTAGGCTCCACAGCACCAATGACCCATTTGCCATGATGACAATTTGCCCATATGCACAGCTAAGGAGTGTGAAGGTGTTAGTGTGCATTTGTGTGAGAGAGGAGGGTAGCACATAGTCTGGAAGATGTAAGTTTGAAACAGGGAGGTCTGTTTAAGCCAAGAGTTCATCCATTCACGTGTGAGATAAGATTAGCGCGTGCTAACCACGGTGATGTCGACCATAAAAGACTCTGCGCTGATCTGAAAACTGGAACATCTGAGCAGGAGCTCATCTCATTTCACCCCCATATGATACAAATGCAAACATGTGTGTGTCGCCCCCCTAGCAGTGTGGGTAGTGTAATACTTACTTGACCCAGCAGGAGGAGCTGGTCAGCACATTTCTTAGTGTGTTCATAACTGGAGCGCTTCACCTCCTGCAGGTGAACCCGATCCAACTGGAACTTCTGTGGAGCCGTAAAGGTGGAGTCACATGTTAGTGTACTGTCTTTTTACACACATTGCTTCCAAAGATCCATAGTTCAACCTTGTATATGTATGTGTGTGTGTAAGAGAGAGACTGAGATGCAATGAGTTGGCACACATGGACTCTACACTAAGGACATTAAAAGAATAGTGATGAACAAAAAGGATACAGAGGACAATTATAGAAATACAGAGTCAAGAGATGGAGAGTGTAATTATAACATCTTTAAAATATTCAGGAGATTTCAGTGGTGCCAGAGACTCCCATACTGCCTTTCATTACTGGTGGCTTTTTCCACATGAATTTATTACATGTTCCCAGATGGGAGATCAGATTTCTTTTCAGCGGGCAAATGATAGGCATGAAACATGAAAACAGCAATAGCTATTTCAAAGTGTGAGAGCTCATCAGCTTTATAAGAGGACTAGAGGGGGGAAAGACACAATGAGGGGAGAGATAACAGCATAGGAGAAAATTAGTTACATAGGCTGCATGTGTGTCAGTGTGTGTGCACACCTGCGTGTCTATATATAACACAGAAACTTTGCTTTCTTGGCACTTTAATATGATGAATTCTTTTGTGAGTCACAGCCGTGGGCATAAAATCCTTGCAGAGATACCAAGCGAGTTTTGCAACTGTGTGCTCTGTACCGGAGTCTTGGATATTAGTAATTACAATCAGACTTCTGCCACTGGAGCTGCTTTATGACAACAGGAGCCGAATGTAGCTGCACACTGGCTGGGTAGCTCTTTGACAATCTTAACTTTGTGATCACTGCATGGTCCCTCATTAACAGGGAGTAGAACTTTCTCAAAAACAGAACGGTGCATAATCCGTTAAAAAGAAAAAAAATTACAGGCTCATTTGAGACTATCGACTGAACTTCGACAGTCCATTTAAACTCTGCTACTTCAAACTTCAATGCTAGCTAAAAGCTACTTGACATTTTTCAAAACTGACTAATCATCTGTCATCCAAAAAGGTGAATGTTCCCTCCGTCTCTTCTCCTCTGCTTTCTTGGGTATATTGATGTAGCCTTGTGGGGAAAAAGACCAAACCTGCTAAAAGCCAGAGAACGTCTGTCTTCACTTGCACAGTGTGCCAACTTTTTAATTACTATCCACACTATTCCTCTAAACTGAAGTCCACAGATGTACTTTCTAAAGCCTGGGGACAAAAACAACGTGTGGTACATCACAGCCACAAAACGGAAAACATAAAGCTTTAACGAAAAACTTTCACATTCACAACGGCAACATGAAGGTGGATGACTTTGTTCAACGGGCTTTGTGGCTGCCATGCCGACGAGCGGAGTGATGCGGCAGACACAGCAGACCAATCAATGAGCGTCTTCTGAAGAAACTTTTCTAACACCAACTATGTCGATAATTGAAGTTGGGGGGGGGGGGGGGGGGGGGGGATCCGAGCATCCCGGCGCGGGCTAGAATCGCTGTGAGGAAATGTTGGGGGAATTAAATGTAGTGAAGGCGAAGTGAAAGATAGGTTTGACCTCAAAGACTTGAACGTGTGAGCTGTGAGGCTGAGACTAAGTGAGAAAACAGAGGAGATACAAAATGTCATTAATAATGGAATGAACTGTGTGACTGGGGCGATGCTGCTGACACTGTGGATGACAAGGGACAGGATGCTGTTTGTTTGTGCGTGGTCTGACTTGAAGAAGGTCTCTGGATGAGTCGTAAAGGAAGGTTTAAATGTTGACTGCTGGGATTATTGTCTCTGTTTACCAAAGAGAAAAAAAGCAACAAACAAAACACACTTTGCCTTCTCCTCTTGTTTCACTGACCTGGAAGTACGAACTCTCACACAGGACATCGTGGCAGATGTCCAGGTGGTTCTGAGGAGTCGGCTGGGTTCCTTCACTTTGGGCCTGTCCCTCCGCAGTTGACACACTCAGCTGACGGGCCTGGGCAAACGACTGGAGGTAGTGGGACGCCACTGTCCAGAAATGAAGATCCGACTCATCCCCGAACAGCCTGCGGTTTACCACAACAACTGATCAGCTGGGCCCACGGCGGATAATGCTCTCTCTGGAGCATTCAGTCAAATTCTTCAGCCCGAATCAACGTGCTGCTTGGTTCTTCTAGTAGTTTGCTCACTAATGCGCTAATGGACCATAGTTCCTGCATCTTCCAGCCCACGCCTTGCTCTTTCAGCAGGCCCCCCCACCTCCCTCTCACCATCCTTCTGCCTTTTCTTTCCAGCCTCCTTTTAACACATCTGCACAAGCACACAGCTGTTGCTAGGCTACATTGCCACATTATCAGTGGCATGAAAACTTGGACAGACAGATGCAGAGACATAATCGTGAGCTCTCCATGAGAACGCGGTCATAACATTCGCCTTACAAATATGGTCCTCGGGACTTTCCAGGTAAATCATGACTTTAATACCAGGATGTAAAAAGGGGAGGGGGAGGTTGAGATATTGCATTTCCGCTCAGACTGGCTGTTCTAGATTTGTCAGATGCTCGAGGGAAATGAGAACTGGAGCAGAGACGAGATCAGAGTTGCTGACACCAGCTCTCATGTCTTTTTTGGCGGAGGTACAGAATCGTGGCTGTACAGTTACGGCAAACGTAAACCCAGTCATCTCGGCAGATAATTTGACAGTTTTAAAACCGAAATGATTCGACTCACAATATGACATCACCTTGTTTATCATTTACAGTTAAATCACATATGCAGAATTAAGCAAAGTAAAAAAATAAATAATGGCTGTGAAAGATATTGAAGAAAACCATTGAGCACGGATTTCTGTAGCGAGATCACTCACGATCACCTAATCACATCCTGCTCGGCTGAATTATATCCTGAGCAATCAGTGAACAACAAGGTTAACAAGCAGCTTGATTGCAAACCCTGTTCAGCTTAGTCATTGTTACAAATAGACCCAATCTACTGTCGACATTAACATTCATACTGACAGGAAGTCAGTAGCAGAAGTTAACATGTTGAGTCAAAGACAGGTTTAACATGTGTTCAGTGATATGCAGTGATTCTTCTACATTGGAGGGATAGCAGCTTGTTATATATTCTTTTACAGCTTATAGATATTATGCTTTTGTCAGCACTAAGTATCTACAGACTTGGATGTACTGCAGGTGTACTGTATGAATGTTACCAAATCAGCCCTGCTGTAGCACCAGTGAACCATCATTAACACAGTACAGTCTGTGCAGACAACAAACTGGCGACTCCATGCTGAGTTTTAACTCACCGTGAGACCAGGAGGCAGCGCTGAAGCAGGCCGAGCTCCGGGTCCTGTAACACACTCTTCATATCACTGGGGAGCCAATCAGACACAGACAATCAGAACACAGTGAGAGCCAATTACACTTCTCAAACACAGCAGGCCCAGTGTGGCTGTTAGGGGAGATTCCTCTTATCTGTCAACCCGCAGACAACATGCTCTTTGGGCCTGCTGTCTAAACAAAAAGGAAACTGGGACACGACTGCAAGCCAAAAGTACATAAACAAAAACTGATACTTGGCACAGACACACACATGCATCAACATCTGATCGGTGGTATTTGCATCATGACAATAATGTTACATTTTCTAATAATGTGAGCTACAGTACAGTGTGTAATCATTACCATTAGACAGTGCAAAAACTCACTTTGACAAGGAGTTGAGCTGCTCCTGGATCAGGCCTTTTATCTCATCTTTCTCATTGTAGTCTCTGAAAGAGAGGGATCAAACTCAGTCAAATGGCTCCGCTCACGTCTCCCCAAAATAAAACCTTACATGATATTAAATGGGAAACTGAGAACCTGCGGAAGTTGATCTGTGCTGTCAGGCAATAACAGATAAGTCTACTCTTACATTTCTGCTGGGGCCAGGTAGCACCCTGCGAGCTGTTAATATAGCTGCCTGACTTACGATTAGACAGCTGTGTGCGTTTAATGGAAGAAAGAAAGTGTCGCACTGAGGGCTCTGTTTATTGGGGGCATAATTACATCAGGCTATAGTTAAATACAGATGTAACCGTCAGAAAAAACAAAAATTCAACTCCTCTCTCAGGGTAGCCTCTATCGGCTCCATGTTGACTTGTTTACAAAGGTGACTTGCTTGCAAATTGGATACTTGTTTTTATGAAGGCAATAAAGAGGGTGTTTGGGTGGTTGGCAGATGGTATGGTGGTATAAGAGAGCACATCAAGTCTTACACCTTGATGGTTGGTAATTCATTCAATATTTCATTGATGCTGATCCTAGAGGACAATTCAGTCTTTCAAATCTGCTTTACTTACAAACAAGTTTGTAACGTAAAACTGCACTAAAATCAGCCTCACTGTGACTAAATAGCCTATAACCAGGTCTACAGCAAAATTAATAAAGCAAAACAGATAACATTCAGTCTGTTTGGAAGCTTACCACTTCTTACTGATGCATCAGAGTTTTGAATGACATACTGTCTGCAACTGTTGTTAACGTCGACACAAGATTGACAGCCTGTCTTCATCAAAGAGTTCAACAATGTGTGGTACGTAAGTTAATATGCAGTTTAACCTAAAGCAGCTCTGCTCAATCACTTCACTGATGCATGCTGTGTGCATATCAATAATTGAAGCCCCTGGCCACTATCAATGTGCTGCTCTGCTCTGCTGGCTCGCAGCAGCCTCTCTTTCAGGATACAGGCAGGCACCAGTATTTGGTCTTTATCTTACAGCTGGTAAGATCGCCCCAATAAATACAGGTTTGGAACTGGTTCAGTCTTTACATAGCTGATACAAATAATTAAAAAAATGCAGCGGTCAGCCCTGATGCTGATTTTGCAGACTGGCTCAGGGCATGTCGAGCAGCACCAAAAAGTCTGCTCATGCAGTGCTGTTTTATTCTTCTACAATTTTCACTGATCAGGTTGCTTACAAACTGGTTTTAGCAGAGGGCATACAGTACAAGAAAACAAGAAACAGGCTTATAAAAGATCTTAACAAGGTCATGCCATGCATTTTCCACTTTGGCCCCAGTGTGGCCTTCATGTCAGACATCTTCTGGGAGCTCTTGAGTTCATCACACAGTCCAAAGACACGCAGGTCAGCTTAGGACACGCTGAGGTTGAAGTAGAGTGGACACACTCGCGGTGACGCAGGCAGAGCTGAGACTTACACTTGAGTGATGTCCATGGTGAAGGTTCCTGACCAGGGCTGCAGCAGGAGGAAAGCCTTGAGCGTGAGGGCAGCTCGGGGCAGCAGCAGGTAAGGACACCACACTGGATCTGAACATATCCCCCACAGATCGGAAAGAAGACGACATTAGGCCATGGCTGTTGATGCCATCATGAGGCGTGTTACATCATGTGCTCTTACGTAATGTGTTATTGGACAGATATCTAAAAACCAAATCATTTCTTACGAATGAATCCTTCATCCAATCCACTTCGTCAAACCTCTATATGCAATTTCTCTTTCATTCCTTCACACTCATTGTTCCCCGGCTCACCGGTCAGGTCTTGTTCATCCATGCGGTAGCTGGCGGACTTCATGGCCATCTCCAGCACTCGGATACAGCCGTCGTCGGAGGCCAGCACAACCTTGTCTGAGGTGCACCAGTCAATATCCAGGATGCGGTAGTTCACGTTGCGACCGATGCGCATGCTGCTCACCATTTGAACCTGCAAGAGAGGAGATATATTAACCTTGGTAGTTCATCCCAAAGTGTCACCTAAAAACCTGTTTTCAAGCATCTGCAGCAACTCTAGTGGGATGGTGGGAAAAAGAACATTTCTCTACACACTCGAAAAGGGAGAAAAACACAATACAGGACGATTTTTTGATTCAACAAAAGCCTGTTGTATCAACAATGAGGCAGCAACTGTAAGCTAATTTATGTTGAGTACAGCAGGATACAGAACGGAAAGCTCAGTGGACAAACATCCTTTTCAAAAGGTGTTCTCCAAAACCTCTCTCCCTCTGGCTTTTTATGTGGCTGAAAGGGAGTCAGTGCAACGGAGCTGTCAGGAGAGCACTGAAGCATTTCGGAGATCCTCTCCTCTCTCACTCTCTCTTGCTCCTCCCTCTCTCTCTAGCCCTGTTTTCCCCAAATCTATGGCTGTTGCTTGCTTCCCTCTGCAGCTTGATCCATCTGTTGTCTGGCTTTCACAATTGGGGACTGAAACTGTGCCTTATCTCGTTTCCCCTAAAGAAAACACATTCAGACAATGGTGCTCCGGTGGGAGCCTCTTACTCCCCCGACGCTGCTTAATACTCCAGAGCATCTATCTGTGTCCCCATTTATCTGCTTTTCAATTTTTTAACACTTTTCTTTTAACAATTGCTAATAGGTAAGCTAACAAATTGTGGCATTGGTATGGACAACAGCATAACCCCCCACCCAGAAAACATAGTCCAGTCTGTGACACTGGATCAAATGATGAACTGGAGCTCAAACTAGCTGCAAGGTTCCTTAAATGAGGTAAAATGAAGACGGTGCAGTGAGAAAACTTTCTGGATGATCACGACTTCGGTAAATAAAGTTAGAGAGGAAGCGAGGATGCACGCCGCTTACAGGAATCAGGACCATCCATCCTGCTACGGCAGAGCTTATATATGTCAGCGGAAAGCTTTTAAGGCTTGTGTATGTGTACTTATACAGTGCACTGTAATGATTCTTTAATAAAACAGAACAATTACAGCGGATATGCTATTACCACAGCGTTAGTTCGAGAGAGGACATTAAATATACCCCACCGCAATATTGCGGTGCTTCAGTGATTACAGTGCAAGAGAAACACATTAATTCTGCCACAGTAAATCAGTTAGAATGCAAACCGCCGCTACAGTAGGAACCTGCAGACCGTTGCAGATTCTTTCCCTTTATTTGAGTTATGCTGAGCAGTCCAGTGATGCATGCTGGGAATTTAGAATGTGTTACAACAAACCAGGGAAAGAATCGTTTGTCACGGTGACATGTCACCAGCAAGAGTTGGTGTGTGGAGGCTCACCTCTTTGGTGTCCCAGACCTCTGCTCCATCTGTGTACATGACCAGCAGCTTCTGGTTGCCCTTCCCCGGGGCGAAGCGAATCTTCTTCACCCAGCCACGGTGTGTCGGTATTCCCCTGGAAACATCCACAGCATTGGTAGTTTTGGGACAATTTATTCCTTCCATCGACATTTCTTTCCCATTTATTTAACCATTCTAATCATTATTTTGGCTAACTTTGTTTACCATGCATATGTGCAGTTCCAAACATAGATCTTTTCCTGCACGGCACAAAATCTTTAGGTTTAGCTTATTACATTTTAAAAAATCTAAACTAAATGAATATATAAAAACCAAAACAAAGCACAAATAGATGCACAGCATCTATAGGTACGGTACCGTGCAGCAAGTGGCCTGAAACTTTTAGCTGTTACCTGGACAAACGAGCCTTGAGGTCCCAGAAGTTGAGATTGCCGTCCACGTCCCCAAGCACCAGGGTGTCGCCTTTCCAGGCAATGCAGGCGATACTGCCCATACTGCCCTGCAACACAAGAAGAACGCACGTATTCAGTGAGAGGAGCGAGAAAATAACCACGCATTTGTCCTCTGCTGAAAAATGGCTCATTAAGTAGTATATTTGTTTGGGTTTTTTTTGCATGCATGGATTATAAGCATCTGGCCTTTAGGGATTATTTTTCTTTACAGACACAAAATTCTAAGAATTACACTACTTTCTACTCATGTCACTACTGAGTTACTGTAGCTGTATCCTTCAAGTACTGAGATAAGCTGTGTCAATCTTGAAAAATCTTCAGAATTCCATGATCTTCCTCCATATAATTATAGGACAGACATAAAAACAGTGATGTCGTGGTGCTAATAAATCACGTCTTTAATACAGCCACCCGATGGGTAGCTAAAAAGTGCAATCCCAACAGCATAAAACACATTTTTCTTTAAAAACATCATACTGACTGGCACAGGAAAATAAATTAAAAATATATATGTGGCATCCGAGCGGCGCACAAGCACGACATCAGAGTTTAAATAAGGCTGCGCCACAAGACAGAGCGCTGATGTGAAGACATTTAGTGTCAGCTCACCTCCGCTGGTGTGTACGCAGTAGATGATAGGACAAAAGTTTTTAGGAGAGTTTCTGTCAGTTTCCTGACAAAGATGTGAAGATCTTCTATCATCCTTAAAGGACTGTAAAACCTTTTGGGGTATGCAAATCTGTGAGCAATGAATCTGCAGCCGTCACGAAGATAAGGCTTTAGAATCCCCAGGTGAACCTCTAGTGAATAGATGCAGGTAGTGAGGGAGCAAAACAGAGTCTGTCTAACAATCCAATCTGCTGTTTAGAAATAGACTTGAGAATCTGATAAACTATGGCGGTTTTCCTTTAGAAATGCTGTATGATGCAAGATTTTGCCATCTTGCATGAAAAGATGAAATAAAAATGGATGCATGTTAGTGAGTAGGTATGAAAATGTGCTGCGTTTGTTGATAGAAGTGGGCAGTCAACAACAATCAACAGAAGGCGCTACTCTGTAACATGATTCAGTCTGACACAATTACAAGTAATTACTAGACGATGAGAGGGAGAAAGTTCCTGAAGCCAAAGTCTTCCAAAGCACTTCTCCAATAATAGCTTCAATTTTATGGTACTTATAAGAGAAATGGATGCTTGTGCAGCTAAACACATGACTTTAATCAACAATCAAATGGTTATTTGTTACTTGTAAAGTAATGAAAACATGCTGCTGCTATGATGTTACCACCGCATACTGTAGTCATCCAGGGGAAAAGAAATGCTGTCTTCTGTAACAGCTTGTTTCTGTTTACCAGCCTGGTCATTTTGCTGTCAGAGCAAATTCATAGCTAGATTACCATTACAGGTAAACACAGTTTGCTTTTTCCCCTGAGCCTGAGTCAGGCCCTGAGAGAACACGTGCAAAACCTTATCTGGGACAAACTAAACTGTAGAATCTGTAGAATTTGGTTGAAAAGCCTTCACCTTGACTGCATGCAGTTCATTACTAATGAGTGTGGCATATTAGCTCGGCCTCTTTCTGTTGCAGAGCCAACGTCTGTATCATCCCCCACACAACTGCCCCCAAAAAACCTAAAGGACGCACTATAACAGAGGCTGCACAATGATGGATGTGGAGCGATGAGTGAAGGTGAAGTACAGCGTAGGTTACAATACTGACGGAAAGTATTGACTGATAGATTTGACAGATGACAAATAGGTGTATATAAGTATACATTTACAGACAGAGGAAAGGAGAGAGTCAGAGGTTGCAGTAGTGATAGGAGACATAGCTACGTCTGCAGAAAGTAAACAGGGAAGAGAGATTTCGATCTCCGTGTACAGAAAGGATTAAGGCAACATGAAATCGAATGGAGAGGGAGAGCTATCAAATGGGTAGGAATAACTTTGTGGAAGGAGCAGTGTGGATGACCTTGAAGTGGTTCAGGATGATATGAAGCAAAAAGAGACATAAAAATGACACATAGTCTCTGGACTCACATCAGGGGGAATTCGTGCTCCATCTTTGACTGTGTTGCCCTCCACGGTGATGTGGTAGACCTGCCCGTCTGTGTCAGTGAATACAAAATGCTCCCTGGCTGAGATGGCCTGGCTCGTCTCCGACTTGCTCTCTGCATCTTGCAGGAGACTGTAGTGGAGAAGCAGGTCAGGTTTTTTTGCACTTTTTCCAGTGTGAAATATTCTGGCTGGACTTCTTGGTATTCTGCTGCTGACAGTGGCAAAGCCAACCTGGGGTAGTTGCACCCCAGGGAGATTGAGGTTGAAATTGATATAGTTAACTAAAAGTAAGAGATAAAAGTTTGTAATAGATTGCTCAAAGTATCCTCGTAGATACATTACTAGAATAGATAGCTAAAAGTAACAGTTTGATGGCTAAAATAGCTAAAAGTTATGAATAAACGGCTGAAAAATCCAGCCTCTGCCACTGCTACAACTGTAAGCTTGACCAACCTGATCTTAACAGTGAGTAATCAACTGTTATATAAATGAACAAGCTTGGAACATGATATTCCACTGACATGTGTGGAGCTACATTAGGTAAAAAGGCACTCATCCAGCCCGTGTTATCCATTTTTGGGGCCGATACTGATAAACACACACGCTCACATGCCTGCACAGAACATTTGAGGGATCATTTTTGTAATGAACTCTCAGAGGATTTTACATTTACTGTCCAAAAAGACATCAGTGCATTCAAATAGTCAATTTCACTGGGAGCTGAATTAGATAATTATCTTTTTCTTCATTATCTTCTGTAATTAAAAAAAACAAAAACAAAACAAAACACTATGAATCTACAATAGGCCAACAATCAGCAAATAAATTCGGCCACAATATAGCAGGACATTGGATTACCTGACTGTTGATGTTTGCGAACAGATGATGAATCGATAAAACATAATATGGGGAATAGGTATGATTAACTGTTAAATAAAAAAAAAAAACATTTCAGATGTAAGTGTCACCAGTTGCTGTCTACCACAGTGTCTTTTTTTCTATCCTTAAATAGTAGCTTTGAGCCACTTATCTACTGGGTCAGTTTCAAAAAAGTGCACTAAAATTGGCTTAAATAATATATTGTTTTTACGCTACGACAAAGGATGTCTACTAGCCTTTTGCCAACATGTGAACAAACCAGTATATAAGGTAACCATTTCTACTACTAGTTTCCACTTTACTACATGACTTTACCAAAAGATTGGATTTGAAAATACAAGTTATCGTGGTGGTGGTAGTGGTGTTGGAGGATTTTACTGAAAAGTCTGTCTGAAAGACTTGGCACTCTGCCTTCAGGCTTTCTGTCCTGCCAAAAAGCTTCACAGAGCAACATTTTTCTCTTTCTAACGCTGACCTGATGACTGAGGATTCAACGCTACTCTGCTCAGCGTCCGACACCGTCTGCCGAGCCATGGCCTCCCTCGCCGCCATCTGCTTCTTCTTTAGGCTCTTCAGGTTGTGGGACGGCGACCACTCCTGTTCACACACACACACACAAAGAGGGTTGCCGTTACAGCGACGGACTGAGACAAAGATCCAGACACAAACACATTAGCTGACTTAACCGCAGACCATTACAAAAAGCAGACGCATAGAGACAGAGGGAACGGGGAAGTGATTTGCATGTACAGTGGATGCTCACATAAATGAAGCTAAGGCCCACAGGAGAGCTGTTTTCCCCCGCCCTCCTGTCTAACTTCGGGAGCACCACGGCTGTAGCCTGGCTGACTCGAGGTTGTAATCAATATGGAAATGAGACAGCAATATGGGGCTGGGGGAGGCCAGCATGTATTATTAAGGTTACTGGCATTTTTATTTGCACTGTGGAGGATTTTACAACCCCACTGTAAAGTTTGTCCAGCATAACTCTTCTTTTATGAGCATTTCTCTGGTCTAATGAAGCCACTGTTCTTTGCTGAGCTTGGGGAAAATTTCCAGACTAATCTTTCAAATGGCCCACACAAACACAAGAAGGGAATGGGGTCAAAAAGTGTAAGAGACTATTAACAAAGGGAAGAGTCAACAAAGGGTGCTACTACAGCACTGACTGTGTGTCTTCTTACAGCAAATATGGAAACTGGAGATGCTCAGATATGTCTATATCTAAACACCTGTAATTTCTACAGTATTCTTTGTATTTTTTTCATTGTGTTTCACTAGCACCTCAGATGTAAAGATTGGTAAAGGCCCCGGCTTTTATTAGTGGGTAGATTTGTCAGTACCAGTGCAGTAACAGTCGGGAAGTTCTTTGCCATCTCCCGGAGAAGCGTCCCCGTCCTGATGTCCCACAGCTCCAGAGGTTTGTCTCTGAACACCACCACCAGGTACTGTCTGAAGACATACATCACAAACACACGCATTCAATCACAACATAATCCTGCCCACTATCCCACTATAAGGTTTGTGGTTTTTACATCCAAAAAGTGTCAAACTCTGGTTGCCATGCGGCTTGGAAGCCTAAAATTAGCAGTTAATGTGTCCGATTACCAATTCATCTCATCATGTTTCAGAAAGAGCCTAAAAGCAACAAGGATGAGCTTTGTGTTTAACTCATTACTCATGTTCCTTGTTTACAGCAAGGAACAAATGAGCAGCATGAACAAGAATTTTCTTGCACACACAGTATTAAATTATTCAATATTACATCTTGCAGCCTGAAGTTTGCCACTCTGTATGCCCCAATGAAACTAAATCTGGCCAAGTAACAGGCTCCCCTTCTTAAAAACTACCATGCAATTGCTCAACAGTAAATATCTAACCTTCAGCTGCTGTAGAGGAGCAACACAGAACTGAACAGTGCAGAAACACTACAGCGCTGGGCAGCTCCTCAGTGAGCTGCAGCATATGAAAGCAAGCTACACTCTCTCTCTCTGGAACTACATCCCCCCAGGCATTTGTTATTATAAGACTGGAATCTGTGGCACCCTAGATAATGCAGATAAAAAAGATTGATATGATACACTGCCGAGAAATTACAGATTTGTTCACCTCCTGTTGCCTCATGGTGTGAGGTGCAGAGTGGAGCACTTCAGCTGCACATCATACATTCTACTGTTTATCTTACAAGACTGCCTGGATTTAAGCTTTTAAAGTAAGACTACGCAACTGTTGCCGAATAGCAGTCAATGTGGCCATAGCGAGTTATGGAATAATACTAAATGTTAAACTATTAAAACTATGATTTAACACTGAGTCGCTCAACTGGAGATGAGTCATAAAGTCAGCAAATGAAGCTAACGGACACACCAGACCCAGCACGGCTTTAGCAGCAAAACCCCTGAGTGTACTGAGCGGAGCAACAGCGCATTCCATCACTTCTGAACCGTGGAGGTACTCACATCTTTTACTTCTGTTAAAGTGGCAAAACCACAGTGTAAAAATACAAGTAAAGTAAGTGCACTCAAAATGTTATTCAAGTAAAATTACAAAAGCATTAGCATCAAACTATACTTGAAGTACCAAAAGTTAAAGTGCCAAATGGCCCATTTCAGAATAATACAGTATATACATCATATTAATGGATTAGAATTATTGATGCACTGACGTGAGCAGCTGGTAAAAGTGGGCCTGATTTTAATTACTTTATATACTGTTGGGCAGCTAAATCTATTGTAATAAATCAAGTTAATAGCTGACTTTTAGTTGACACTAATAATTTTAATGCACAAAGTCACTAGTCATAACGAAAGTTATCTCATAAATGTAGTAAAAATGTATTGCAGTAGAAGTATAAAGTATAGTTTAAGCATATGGCTTGTACGCTGACCCTTTATTACTGTATTGTATTGTGTTGTATTGTATGTATTCATTTCCTGCAGCACAGCCCACATATTTTTTAGTCTAGAGAAAGGGACACTTGTTGCTATTAGCGATCAGAGGTGTCACTTTGCAGGAGAGCACATTGAAGAGAAACTTTGCTGATTTCTAACCACCTTTGCATCATCACAATGTGGGCAGTATATGTAAATGAACAGTGAGCTCCCTGCTCAATTGACACTGACTTTCGCCGTCTATAGGGCTGTTTTTCAAACTATAGATTGTACGTCCACATTTGTGTATACCCGCCTCCACGGACACAAAGAGTAGAGAAGTCAGACTGAGAGAGAAAGCCACCCCTTTCTCTCCTTTCAGATCGAAAGAGGGGCGGCTGAACACAAAACTCAAACCAAAATGTGAAACTAAGCAGTGTTGATCAAATATGAATTCAGATTCTGATACTGCATTGCCTGTTTGTCGTCTCAAATGCTTTCAGAAACATATTTTAGTGGACTGTTTAGCTGTGATAGGAGAGAGTGTGTAACCAGGCTACCCTGGCTGGAAACCGAGCCAAAACCAGCAAAAGATAACACCACAATCCTTTCTCTGTTTTCTCTGATCATGTTACAGCAACTTAACAAAAATATTTGCATCTTTCTACTGCATAGACACCCCACTTTTATGAAAGGAACATCTTTCCAGCAGCGAAATACCCCCTTTAACCACCTAATCATATTCTAAATGTATACACAAGGGGAGGACTTGACAAGAGCTCTTAGCAAAATGTGGTGCTTTCAGCATGTCAAACACACTGACAGCAACTGAGAATACAAAAGACAGCTGCTATCTGATAACCTTCGGAGTCGTATAATTTAGCAAAAAAATGTGTGATGACTGTAAATAAATGCTCTTTCATTTTTCTGAATATCACAGTTCCATTAAGAGATGCAGCAATGATAAATACGTCAATAGAAAATTGCTGAACCAAAGCCGCACAGCATGAATGTGTGAAGGCTGTTGGGCACAATAATAAATACGCAACATAATTAATGCCAGATCGGTGCTTTACAGGACTTCGTGCAGACTATTCATTGGGTTCTAGTCAGATTATTACAAGCAACAGCAAACAGCCCTTGAAAACAATGTGGGGTTAAAAGTTCAGAGACGGACGGACAGAGAGACAAAGGTGCAATGGCTCCAGGCAGGTACGGTGAAGGGACGTGTGACGGTGCAAACGGTGTATGTAAATGTGCAGTTTGTGTTTAAGTGTGTGTGTGTGTGTGTCTGCGTGACGTTGATGGTATTTGGTTTTGTTGGTGGCAGAAAACTCACTTTAGATGAGACACTTTAATCATCTCAATGGGTGGCTCATCGTTTCCTCGCTCGCCTCGAAATGCAAAGCATCTGCCTGCAAAACACAACAGACAGAGAGAGAGAGAGAAAGAACGTGAGGAAGAGATGATGGAAGGCAGGAGACGGTGTCTTTCCTTACGCCTGTGATTCATCTAGTCTCACGTAAGTGCCAGGGCGTCCCGTTTCATCTGTTTTCGCCGGAGAGGGACAACCAAACTGCAGACAACTTGTTCCCACCACCTGCTCGAATCCCTGCTTTTCATTCGCAACTACCGAAGTCGACATTATGCAGAGCATCAAGGTGCCCCTTTAATCAAAACAAGAATACCCTTCAGGTGTATGCTATCACATTTGCCTAAGGAAGTGCTGATCTGATTTTGAGGAGGACACAGAAGAAGGTGGCCTGTTTAAATGCACAAGTGACAGATCTGCTGGTGGGTCGGGGGAGTGATGGGGGTGACCTCAAACAGTTGTGTTGAGACTGCAGTTGTTGTGTACCAGAGGGGACATAATAGCAAAGCATATGGTGGAGAGAAAACTTGGAAGACCTGTGGTTCACTCAAGGCACACGCAGCCCTCTTCACCATTTCCTCTTTTGTTTCCTCAGTCATACACAGCGGGAGGAGTCGCATGATTGCTGAGTGTCAATTATGGCGCCTCACTCGACAGATCATCAGCCTACAGGCTCTAATAACGTGAGGCATGTCTGTCTTCACAAAAACAACAGAGGTGATGTGATTACTGGAAATACACTACGAGTGTACGAGACACCTGCCATGATTATGCGTGGATAAATAATAACGTTATTCGAAGGTGTAATTACCATCTGCACACATACTAAATATTTATACTGTGTGTGAGCAATGCAAAACCGAGTTCACTATAAATTCTCAACACTAGCATCCCACAGTCACTGCTACACATAACAAATCCTCTCATAGATAAAGAATACATCCATCAGAGCAGCTGCTATCGTTGCTGCAGAAACCAGGTATCAGTTCTCCACATCCTATGCTTCAGCTGTAAAGGCCACAAGGTGTCTGCCTTAGTGGATTAGTCCTACAGGTGAAATAGAGAATCCTTAAGTACAGAACTTACTTCTCTGCTCTTCTATTTGAGAACTAGTACATGCTAACTTTCCTGGAATAAATAAGAAACTCACAAATGCCCGTCACAGAAAAACAAAATTGTGCAAATGCGCCTGCTGTCTCACTGAGTCTGGTCCAGGATGTCGAGGTGTGGCAGAAATTGAAATGCTGGATAGTATAACTGTCATTTAAACATGTAAGTAGGCAGAAAAGCAGTATCCCACAACTGTAAAAAAAAACAAAAGTCTCATCATTACGTGCTTATAAAAATACAACGTCTTGTTTGTTTTTTTATTTCTACGAGTGTAGTACAAGTAACCTGTAAACAAGACATCTTGAGAGTTGTTGAAAGCCGCATTTTTCTGTTTTGATGGAGCTTAGCGACTTGTTTCCCCCCGCTTCCCTTGTCATCTTGGTGCTATGCTAGGCTAAACACGTCCCAGACCTATTGTATGTCTGTATTGAATACACACAGATTAAATTGATATTGATCTCTCCATGTAGCTCTTGGTAAGACAGACAAAAAAAAAATGTATTTCCCAAAAATGCTGTGACTGTAGCATACACACAATGACACACACCTGCGTGCGTGCGTGCATCAGAGATGCAAGGCACGACACTGAGATCCCCAGGGCCTTTGTGACGCTGCCGACAGCTACATTTGCAGTCAGGGCACCTTGGAGGATCTCAGTCACATAAACTCGCAAAAAAAAAAATAAATAAAAATAAATAAATAAAAAAATAAGTATATGTGTGTTGGAAAATGTGTGGCCCTGTAACAACAGCTAATGTGATGGACTGTTAACTTTGATGACCGTGGTGCTTTAGAGAGAGTCATTAAAGAAGTGCCTTACCCTCCACATTGTCCTGACAAAGGCTCTGTGACCTGTGACCTCTGTGTATACCTTTCAGTGTGCCCATGTACATCTCTCAATCCAAACACATTATGTTTTACATTTATGAAGTAGACATGACACATGACAAAAACAGGAAGATTTCTGAAAATGATAGAAGTGCTAATTATTAATTAATATTCAAAATTGCCTATATATTAATTCTCATCAAGATGATGTCATGTAAGTCTCATATATTCTAACAAAAAGAAATCATTTCTCCTCCTGACCTCTTATTACTGCACCTTCAGGTTACTTTCCAATTCTGCTCTGTCTTGAAAATGTAGCACTGTATACTTCTCACTCCCCGGAGGAGGTAGAAACACACAGTGGCCACCGCTGGTGCAGTAATTCTATAGACTGATGGGTCGATGGGCTCAGGCAGGGATATAAGTCGCTCTGCAGGAAGTCATGATAGGATCTCATTTTCAGAGCTAGGCAGCCCTTGGTGGTACCCTAACACTGTTTAGTTTGGACCTAATTTGGAGGAGTGTGTAAGTATCCCTTGGAGGAGAACAAGAAGAGTCTATTCGAGAACCACATAGACACAAAGAGAAAAAAAAGAGAAAGTCGGAGAGACTGAAGAGTCTATTTTCTTTGTTGTTAAGGCTGCAGGAACCCAAAGCAAAACAGACACCTCAAGAACAAAGGTCAATGTAAAAGTACTGGCTGACACCCTCAGGTACAGGTGATCAAGTATGTGTGTGTGTGTGTAGTTGTAGTATGTATCTGTATGAGAACCCATTTGAGTTTTAGACCTTTCAGACTTGGCTTTAATGGTTAGGTTAGAACTAAGTTTAGGTTAGGGTCAATGTGTGTGTTTGTGTGTGTGCAAGACTCTTACCAGTGGGCAGATCAACATACTGCAGCTCATTGCGCACCAGGCCCATGTTGTTGGGAGCAGAAGTGGCAAAAGAGAGGAAACTGCTCAGACTCACCCATTCAATCCCCCTGTGGAATAAGAAAGCACACACACATACACACAAACACAAACACACACACATATATATATATATATATATACACATATACATACATACGCACATAAGTTATATTAATCTATATTTGCAGTGTAGCTGTAAAATATTCCTCCAAATAGACACCTAAAACTTTAGAAAGTGAAAAAAAAGCACAACGAATCAAGCCAGCAAGTGTCAGATATGAATATTTTTGAGAAGTAGGCCCAGCTCAGGGAGCACAAACTCTACCATAATGAGATGGTAAATAGCCACATGATTAATTAGTCAATTTCCCCACTAAATGTAAATGAGATGCTAAGCAGCCAGGCCTCCTTTGGCTTGGCTGTGCTGGGGCAAGGGCTGGTGGGCTCATTTCCATAAAGCACCTCTGCTCCCACCACCACAGAAAACACACAGCTTTGAACTTAATGTTGCGCGTCACGGCAGTGCTTCGCACGCGCCTAAGCAGGAAGATGTAAAATCCAGCGGACGCGTTTTCAAGAGGAAGCCCTGATCTAACGACACGACTTTAATGTGAATGCCTGGTCGAATGCGCTCGCACATGAGTGTCTTATTCACTTATTCCTATATATTTGTCCTTTTCATGCTCTGCTTTTGATAAGGCCGTTTAAGGAACACACGGCAAATACACCAAGGCAGTGTGCTGCATCAAGCAACTAGACAGTGTGTAAGTGCTTACATATGCTAAATATTACATGCAGTGTGTCAGGATAAGGTAGAATGGTGTTGGGTGAGAGATGATGAGCAGATGAAGAGACGGCTGCCGAGTGTCATGACAGTAGAGCAAACTCACAGTGACAGAAAGCAGGGAGAGAAAACCATTGGCTGCTCACTTCACTCCACACATGCACACAGGCAGAGGGAGCTACAGACATTTCAAGTAACTAGTGCTTGTGTTGCATTGCTCATTAAAGTTTGTTGGAGTTCTGCATTTGTGGATACCAACTTCTCTCATTAAAGGAAGCCTGGCGCTGCTTGAACGGATGGTGTTTGCTCCCAATCAATCTCTTAACAGCCTTAATTGATTCAATCTCGTGCTTAATTAATCCTGGTGAAATAGTATTGCCGCTCATTAGAGAATACTAACTAATGAAGCACAGCCTGCTCTTTGCTGATGTTTGGGCTGTTGCACTGTGGGACGCTCGGAAGGTGCTGCGGCGTTCTGAAATCACCCCTTTTCAGTGCGGTCCGCCGCGGACCATAATTAACCAATTCATTGTGTAGAAGCACAGCAGGACAACAGTTTGTACAAAATAAATGCACTGGAACAAAGGCAGATTTAAGGCAAGCACATTAGAAAAATTGATCCTGAATGGACTCATTTTGTCCTAATTAGAGTAAATAACTTAAATACTTGATATTAATTTTGTATGCTAAATGCTTTTTTTTTTTTTTTTTTTTTTACTTGATATGTGATGTTGGGCAAGGCCAAGTTTTATGAGTAATGTGGACGTTCTGAAGCTCCCGGCTTTGTAATATCATTTTCTGGGCTACACAGAGAAAGATATGGTTTAAATTTTTAATTTCGGGATCAAATGCCTGGCTAAAAGGAGGAAGCCTCCTAACATAGACCACTGCTTTCCCTGAGCGGCCCCTTTGAAGCGTTATTGACAGATTCATTAATTAGCCACGTAGACCTGAGGGAATGATGGAGCGTTCAGAGGTTATAAGAACATTACAGGAGAAGCCTGAGCATTTGGTTCGATTTCCACCATAAGGAAAGTAGGTAATTTATTCCAAGTGACAATGGAAAATGATATTTATATGCAGCATGAATTTCACCCAGAAATCAATAGTCCGTTCAGTCCCAGCAGGTATTCAGACTCGTCATAGCAAGAAAAATGCTTTTGAAACTAATAACATTAACAATGGCTCTGCTCTACTCAGTCTTTCCAGTGAGCCAGCATGCACAACACCACAGCCCTACATCAATGTTATTAGTTTCACCTGTGTTTTTCCTGCTATGAGAAGTCCAAATGTCTGCTGAGAGAAAGGTAGAAAATGGGCTTCTGTACTTTTGCAAAGGTAACAAGTGATTTTTTTTTACTTATTCTACCATATTCCTCACCTTTCACAACCTACAGATATCTGCAATTTTGTCATCAGAACACATAGGATGCTGCCCTCATCTGCTGCTCTTCCTGAGGTTTCTGCCATCTTTTCCTTATTATAGGCCTTTTTGAGGGTTTTTTCCTCATCCAAACTGAAGGTCTGAGGACAGAGTGTGTCTGACACTGTAGAGACTGCGAGGCACCCTGAGGCAAATTTTGATATGTGAAATTGGGCTATATAAATAAAGTCGACTTTACTTCCAAATTACCAGAATTGGCAGATAGTATTTTTTTTACTATTGACTGAGCAAATAAATCACTACATTTAATCTATAGAGGTTTCATCTGCTGCTTTGGGTAGATACTGCATCTAACATTGGACATCACTAATCTGACACATCGTCCTCGCTTTGCCACAAAAAGAAAGAAAAAAAAAACGCACGCAGAGTAAATATAGGCCTACTAATGCCATTTATTGGGTTGTTGTGATGAATTGATTTGGAGGGTACGCAAAGCTGGCCCTGTTTTTTCATGTGAATCTAAGCTCCCTCTGTGTTCACCCACACTTCAGGAAACAAACTCACAATTCAGTTACTTGTTGGGATAAATGAACGAAAGCAGCTCTGCGGTATTTTCGGCAGCTCCTGCAGACTGTGTCGTGTTTTTTAAATATGCTCTGGCATGATCACATAGTTTGTGTTGCCAGGATTTCTCTGTCACCTTCCCCACTGTACATCATTGGTAACCAGATTGACACTAAAGCTGCATTTCCACGGCATGGTGCGGCTCGCCTCGACCCGCTTTTGTTTCCCGGTACTTTTCTCTACTTCATTTTCCACTGCAGATGGTAGTCCCGCAAGGTAGGCAGGATTCTTAGCTGATCGTCATAGCAACGCCGTGCCCCCTTCACTTTTCCAGTGGTTGGGAAACCACACGGAAGCTCTACTTTGTCAGTGAATAAAGGCTGCAGCCCCTCAAGACCAAACTGTATTCACTGCTGAACTGATAACTTCACTGCTAACCTTTTCCTCTGCTCGCATTCACTGTCACTCTCCGTCAACCACACAATCACTATGCACATAACGGCGCTACACTACTCTCATAAGGAGGATATCAAAGGCATGGTGCACATCGCCTTTAAGTATCAGCTCAGCTTGTTTTTATTTTATTTTACTCTATTATCTTTATTTTATTTTATTATCTTTCTTATTACCTTGTTTCAAACACGAGGGTTGCAATGCAAATTTCGTTGACATGTCCATGCTCAATGACAGTAAAGGCTATCTTGAATCCTGAATCTTGACTCTTATCTGGGTCGAGTGGCGGTCGCTGTTGCTGGTAGCTTGGCTATTTAAAAATGCTGTGTTTGTGCAGAGTGTCCCATGGTCCCAGGTCACACGAGTGACGAGTCCCCCTGTCCAATCGGTGTTTTTGTTAATTTGAGTCAAGCTGAGCATTACCATGCAGTGGAAAAGACCTATGACCTGTATGATTTAATTAGCCTACACTTACTTACTACCATCTTGATGTCTGGCCTTAAGCTAAACTAAAATATGGTGATCTGGATGTTTTTGGTAAGGTTTGGTGTCCAAACCTCGGGTTTCCTTTGCAGGATGCATTATTCAGTATGCAAACCTTGTAAAAATCTAGATTGTAATACCTTTAACCACTATCTCCATGTCCATTTGGAGTCTTTTCATTTTGCTTGTTGTGCTTTTGCCTTATTTCTTTGAGCCAAGAGTTCTCAACTCAGCTCTAAGAAGATATTCAGATAAAGCCCCCATAAAGCAAGCTAAGGAATTCATTCTCTCACACACAAGCTGACGTGGCTCTCTAAATCTCTGATTGCCCCTGCAAACTCTAATGGGCCTGAAAACAATCAACAGAAAATCAATCCCCCTCGAGCTGACTACCAGCAACAGGAGTTCATCTAACGAGTCATTTTACAGATACTTCATCCAGAGGGTACCATGAGTGAATACTCTTGCTCAGCAGTGGGAAATGAACTGCTGATGGTGGAAATGCTTTGTTGCACAGATGTAAGTATACAGAAGTAGAGATCTTACCTGACTTCGCAAGAGTGGACACTGAGTTCTTTGTGGAGAAGACCACTGGTCAGGTTATAGACCAATACAGAGCCATTACTGGTGCCTGAGAAGCGGAGACAGAGACAGAGAGCAGTGCACAAGATATATGAGATAGACTGACGCAGAGAGACGAGAGGTCACAAGCCATACAGTTACTTATCTTAGCAGCATCTACCCTCCAGCGGGATCAGAGAGACGCTGTGTCAGTGTGACACCTCTGTCTGTTCCCTGTCACCGCAGTAGGTGTGGATAGAGGCAGCACATCAAACCCTGTGTCACTCAGCCTGAAAACACTGCACTGTTTCATCTGCTGCTGGGGAAACAGCACAACAGCTCCATCCCTCCCCAAACTCCCCCTGATTAAATACTGCTGGTGACATCTGACACTGTGATCAGAAGCTCTGAGGCGCTCTGACAGAGTGGTGTGTTTTCCACATTTGTTCATACCGAACTGTAATTTTTTTCTGATGTTTTCCAGTTTCTCACTACAAAAAGTTAAAATCAACTTAAAATCTACTTACAACGTTTTTTAGCCTGTGCAGGGAACACTGATGCTGTGAATTGATGGCCGGGTTCACATTCAGAGCTGAAACACTTTTATCTCTGTGCCTTGCTCAAGCGTATCCTGGCAGTGATGATTTATTGATGTATGCTATCCATAAGCCAATACCTTACTCAAATGCGCAATTAAAATGATTAGAATAGCTTTTTCATGGTTTTACAGAATGCCGTGTGCTAATTTTACATTAGTGGGAAGACAAGCAGTTGTAGAAAGCACCAAACAATTGAGGTTATAACCTCAGAAAGTAAGCTAAAAGACATACCAATTAAAATATAATTGCTCAATTCAAGATCATGGAAAACAAAACTTTGTAGCAGATGTGAAAAGCAAATTAAAAGTCTATTCTTGTAATGTCTGGAAAGTGTTAAGCAAGGATTGGGGGATTTATTTTTATTTTTGTTGTGAATATGGACAGGAGCACATTTATTTCTGGAATTATCCTGAGTGTGATGGAGTTGGGCGGATGTGTCCGGTCCCTCTGCAAAGGAATGATCAGTCTGCACTGGGCTCCAGCGAGACGACCACATGCTGACACAACATCTGGAGGTGGCGATAGGCAGTGCCGCAGAGGCATCTGTGTGTGTGTGTGTAGCATCCCCTCCTGTTCTCTCTGTAGCTGTTAGATGGCATGTAGTGTGAGACTGTAGGATGTTTCAGCAGGAAGTTGGGTGATCAGGAAGTGGGTGGATGGAGATAAACATACGTACTCCTATCCCCGAGTTGCCTCACAGCCATGGTTTGCTTACTTTGATCAAGATGATCAAAAAGATGCTGCCCCACCATATGGCCTGATGAGGCGGGAGATGAAAATCACTGAAAAGACTTAATACTCATTCTGGGAAAGACACTATAAATATGAAAAGAAATACACAATGGCCTCTTTACCCACAACCAAGGACATCAGAATCAAAAGCACCAATTCAGGTCAGCCAGTCCTCAGACAGATCAATCAAAAATATGAATTTGTGAGGGGCACTGTGGAAGCTACCAGTGTTTGGCAGTTGTTAAGTTGTTCCTCCATGGTTTACTCCAAAATATTAAAGGTATTTTTGCAGTTTCGAGTCAGTAGAAAAGATTTAACAATAAATCAGTTTCTACAAAACTGCATTTTAGCACTCACTTACTATATTGAATCTTGAAGATTGACACGACTCTCATGTCTGTGTGGTAAATATGAAGCTACAGCCAGAAGCCTATTAGCGTAGCTTAGATCAGCACCAAGAGTGGAAACAGAGGGAAAAAAAGCTAGCCTGCCTCTGACAAATGTTAGAAAATGTCCTGCCAGCTACTCTTAGGGGCTGTGTCCACCAAAGCTCTTTCCCAGCTGAAACTGCCAGCTGTCCGAAAACACCCAGCTGAGACGTTTTGGTTGCTGTGATACGGCATATCCTCAAAAGTGTTATTAGCAAAGGGGAAACGGGAGTTCATCATTATACACTGAGGTAATGATTTAGTTATCTCCATCTAATAAATTCAACAAACCACTTAAGGTGTTGCTCACCTGCGGGGCACCATACGTCTGTCCTGTATCTGTGGTACATATTCCATGATAATAAAAACACATACAAGTCTGAAACCGATGACATTATTTTTGTTTATTCCTGATACTTGCAGTCTGACTTCATTGAATATTCTCAATTGAAGGACTGACTGATGAATTCCTTTAGAATAGCAGAAATCCTTCTCCCAATGATAGGGATGCTTTTCTTGCATCATTTGGCGTTTTAAAATTACATTTGGCACCAATCTAAAATCAAACACATTTCAACAGACCGGTACTGCTGTCAGTTGAACCCAGCTCTACAAATAAGCACGAGGTGGAAGAAGATAATGCGTCCTCTAAAGTGGAGGCTTTGAAAAGCTCATCTGTGGACTCTAAACGTAACTGAACATCAGTCCATCTGATAATTGTTTTGCTTTTTGAGGTGCATGCCTGAGTAGCTGCCTTCACATCAGTATGTGTTTATTCCCCACATATTGCAAGTGACAAATTTATATTTTTGCTGTGCTGATACTTTATTCTACTTTTAATGCGGTTTCACTTTGCAGATCCAAACAATGCAGCAAAGAATAGCTGTCGGGCAGGCACGGATAAATAAATTAGGCATGCCACCATCAGATGATTAGGAATGGATGTCAGCTTGTCAGTGTTTGTCTACATGTCACCAAAAAGGAAGGCTCTGGGCCTTATACCTATCTGTAATGGAGCTGTCAGCTCTCACACAGATTACAGCTTTTTAGACAGGACACCAGGAAGCATTGCTTCTGGGTATCTAGGCTGGCTGCACAGCTTTCCTGCGGAGGCAAGGAGCAGGGAAGGCTGGCAGAGGGGAACAGTGAGCGATGGAAATAGAGAATACAGAGACGGGAATCCCTGCCTTCTGTCTAATTGTAATGAAACTGTGGATGGCAATTTCAACCCCCAGTGCTTTCACACCATCAGCAGTGAGCTCATGTCTTGCTCTATTTGCACCTAGTGGAAGGTGTAAAAACTTGGCTTTTCCTGTGACGGGTGTCGCATCACTGAGACTCAGTGAGTCCTCCTTCTGACTCAGCCACACATTAGAGAGAAATCTAATGCAGACTGGAACACAGGCCAAGAAAGAGACTGTGCTGCATGTGCCAAGCACTCAGGGATTGCTCTGGATTTAGTGATCAGGCATATTCTCTGGCCCTTTGTAAACGCGAGAGGTGACAGATGCCAACACCTGCCAGAACACCTGTCACAGCACCAATCTTCATCATTACTGAAGGAGTGACAATTGCAATCGCAACCCAGGAATGTTTTCATTTTCTAAAGCATGACAGTGAGGTCAAGTACCAGATTTCTACGATTACTGTAACTTCTACCTAGTTACAGCAAAACATTTTTTTTTTTTTTTTTGGGGGGGGGGGGATTTCTTTGTTATTTATTTTTCTTCTTTCTTCTTCTTTATTTTTCAGAGTAACTTTGCACATTCAACTTTAATTTGAACTGTGAGAGCAGTTCTGAACTTACCTCTATCTTACCTTGATTCTAGTTTATATTTTTATTCTATTGTATTGTTCTATCTAGTACAGTAGTTTCAAGTATGCACGTGTATACATTTGTATAATTGGTTTTTTCTTACCTACCTAATGTCTGCTTAGTGTTAGCATCATGTGTTTTTGTTATATGTGAATTGCTGCTGCAACACTGCATTTTCTCTTTGGGGATCGATAAAATACTCTATCTGTCTAACTGTGCTAATATGAGAAACTGGCTATAAATGGGATATGCCACCCTCAAGATACCATTTTAATTAAACATACGTCAGCTTTTGAATCACCTGGACATCGGCTCCACCTTTCAGCAGAGGCGTGTCCTCCATCTAAATCCCCAATATATATCCAGTGCCCCAAACTTACTATTCACAAGCCAGCCCACAGGAAGTGGAACAAAAGGCACATTTCAATAATGCAGCTAGAGACTGTTTAACAACTTGACTCTGCAAGATGACTATGGGGACCAGACAAATGATGTGCACAGAAAACTCAATCGGCTTATTCTACTTTTAGATTCAGAACGCCACTGGGTACCAGCTGTGCCGAGTCAACCCCACACCATCTGCGGTGTGATGGGCTCCTCCTGCACCGGCTCCAGAATTCACAAACTGATTGGAGAAGAAAAAAAAAAAAAAAGATAGGTCTCTGCCTGGAAAGTGATGTTGAAATCAATGCTTTGGAGGGAATGGTGGTTGTTGTTCTTTAGGTACACCTGAGATAAAACTGTAAATAACAGATGGGCGCCAGCAGTGCGTGTCCCTTTAGGCCTTTTAGAGCTATTGCACTCATTAAGAAATAATGTGCAGTGAACTTAAGAGATCCCTGCGTCCCACCATGGTGGATGTGATGCACATATCAGAGAGACAAAGAGAGCCAGTGAGAACGGCTGTAGGACGCGTAGGTTAAAAGTGTTATTATTCATCTGCTTGTCTGTGGGTCTGACTGAGGCAATGGATCTTTGAGGTGTGATTAATTCATGTGGGCCATGTCAGGGGACTGAGCATAGCCTATTTTTCAGCTTGACAACTAAACTGAAGGTTTGCCACGTTGGGGGGGAGAACAGCAGTCTAAGCCTATGCCTTAAATGGAATTTGGTGCACAGGCAGGTGGGTGCACATACGCAGTCATATACACACACACACACACACACACACACACACACACACACACACACACACACACACACACACACACAATGCAACAAACAGACATATTAAAACAGGGACACAGTACGTACACGAGTCTGCTCTTAATTTCCCATTCAAATTGAGGCTTTCATAATTTTATGCATCATTACTGTGGGGGAGATATGGGAACAGCTTTTGAAGAAAATTGCTATGCTGATCTAAAACAAATAAATCCAAACTTTCCCTGCCTCTCTCTGTCTCTCGCCTAGCAGCTGTCTCGGGGGAGTAATAACAGAGGCTGATATTTCAGATTAACTCTATGCCTTTTGCACCGTTTGCTGAGACTGCACAGTCAGATTCGATGGACTGCCGCTTACTTTCTGCCTCAAAGAGTCAAATTCACAGCAATCATTTGTATATTCAGACGTACTGATGTGTGCATTTCATTTTTCAGCTCAAAGATGAGAATTTGCAATGCGTCCAGAGGGTTCAACGAAAGTGTCAGCAAGTTTAAGAACACTTTGCAACTGCAAAATTGCTTTGCTGCAACCTTAATAGTTCACATTAATTGGACTACAAAGAGAACAATAAAAGACAACATTTAAAGCCAAATATTCATTCACACTGACAGATCCCTTAGGCAGAGCATATGAATGAGTATATCTGATAATTGCATCGCTGTTCTGGGTAAAGACCTGCTTGATGTAATGCTTGCCTTTATATCAGTATCTTTTAATTTCCTGTTTTGTGATGACATGATGTTTGAGGTCTTGCTCTGCTGCTATTCATACCAGTGCTTATTATGTCTTATTTTTTAGACTCAAAAAAAAAAAAAAATCCACATTAATAAAGGACCTGGACGTGCAGGCAATAAAAATGTGTAGATGCAGCTGTATGATCATTCAGCCCTGTGACCCTGCAAAGCTCTCCTCTCTTGCTGCATGTTTTGCTCACTGGGCAGCAACATATCATGAATCAAACCAGACAAGCTTCTTTCCTTCAATGCACAAATCTGTGGTTGTTACAGTGATGACATGATGAATGACAACCACTGAGAGAGAGCACATTTGGACAACCACGGTTTAGAAAAAAGACACAGTTGAACCGTGACAGATGACAGATATAGACCACACACTCAGACCCAGTTCTGGCCAAAGAACATCTCAAAATATCCATACAGAAAAGCTATTTTTATGCTTCAACTATTCAAATATTAAACATGGATGCATTTTATTTTCATCAGTGGGGGGAAGCAAACAAGTTTACTCAAGTGTACTCAACTGAATTACAATTTGAGGGTTTTGCACTTTACTTGGGTTTTCCCATTTAACTTACTTTACACTTCTAACTCTAGTACAATTCAGAGGACACTATTGTACTTGGACTCCACTACATTGTAATATCTAACACTTCAAACATCATATATACATTATATACATATAAAAAATTATGTTTATATATATATATATATATATATATATATATATATATATATAAACAGTATTTTTGATTTTTTTATACTTTTTTTATGTAATGTGCATAGCCTTCTACATATTTTGTTTATTGGTATTTTTATTGTCTATTTTAAATACTTTTCTCTAACCTGCTGTTGTAACAAGAGCATTTCCCACAAATGGGATTAATGAAGTCTTATCTTATCTTAACCCACAGAGAAATGAAAAAGCTCTGATTGGTCAGGTGGTAGCCTCTGGATTTTTAGCCACGCTAGTGGATGGATGTTGGTCGACCAGTGCATTTAGATAACTTCATCTAGTGCATCTAGCAAATTTCAGTGTGTCCAATACTTTGGTTTGTGACCAAATAACTGCAATTTCCCATCAGCCTCATCTGAACTTTGTGTTTAGTGCTAATGTTAGCATGGTAATATGCTAAATCAAAAAGGTGAAAATCATCATGCTTGCTAAAGATTAGCCGTTTAACATTGTAACTGCGAGCATTATAGCAGACTGATATGAGCATTTCCCTGAAAGCACTGCTGTTACTGAGTATAGCCTGACAGTGTGCATGCAGACTCATAGTTTTAGTTTGGTCCTGTAATGCTATATTAAGGCAGTGCCTTGCTCACTGCTATTTGACAACTTATGATACATGTACTGTATATGAATACCATTGAGACAATTTCATGACAACTTTTCCGAACCTCATCCTGCCAATTGTTTCATAGGGGGCCGTTCAAATACACATTCTAAACTGATTAACCTTCCAACTCGATGACTGCTTGAAATGCTGGTCACAGACGCGAGACTTTTCTCCAATGCAGATAAACTGATGAGTCTTCAAATGTGATGACTGATGAAAACGAGGGCCACACTGGTCACACAGGTATAGATTTTTTCCAGCGTGGATATGCTGATGTTGATCCTCCAGTTATACTCTCCTCTACCTCATCATGAGGTCTGTCTGGGTTTGGGCAGTTCTGTTTGTATGAAGCAACAAAAAAGCAAAAAACAAAGAAAGAGACAGTCACAAGAGTGCAAGAGTATAATAAACGGTAAATTCCTCCTAATAACACAGGTAGAGCTGTCTTGGTACAGGAAAAACTGGACATGGCAGAGGTGAAAAATGGAGTGGGGATTCTTTTGTCAAGTCTACTTTTGTCCCTCTGAAACCTGAAGATGCATTCTGGCTCCTACACAATGGTAGCCTAATAACCACACTGAGGGATCGTCAGGATCAGTTTCCTCAGCTTTCAGCTGGAAATGAGTTATTTTGAAATCCAGCACACAGTGGCTTTAAAGAACAGACACATCATTTTAATGATGCTGGCAGAAACCGAGGACTTGGGGATCATCATGAAGTAGGTAGTAGCTGGTAGTTACTGAGAACAGCTAGCCAGGAAGCTGGAGGTAGTTTCTGGAGCCGTCATCAGTCAGAGAGTGGAGAACTATTTAACAGTTGATGCAACCAGGAGCTGGTTGCTGTTAATAAATTCAAAATGCCCTAGTTACAACAATATCATTCACTATATACATAAATAATCAAGCAGGTATCACCAACTATGACAAGGACCATCACATTAAGTTTCACAAAAAAACAAAAAATCTCTGCCACCTCAAAAGACAATTTGAGATTAAATAAGTATTAAATACTAATTACATTAATAAAAATTACACAAATCCACTGACTGTAAAGGAAATACTATTTCTGAAACACATATATTTTTCCATGTGCCACAAATGATTGGCAGTTAGGTTAAATATATCACTTAAACTGGATGTTATACTGCAGTTAGTGATGCCTTAGTGACTTCCTGTTTACATCTTTGATTGGAAGGTGCTCCAGCTGTTTCATGGTAAGTGATTTACACATTACTACTACCATGAAGGGGTGCCAAACTAATACATTTTCCAATTTTACACACGGTGGCTTTAAAGTCCAAGTGACTTACCTCTGCAGATGAACTCATTTTATTGCTGGTATTACTCTTCTTTTCTCTTCTCCTCTCTCAACACTGACAAAATCAAATAAAGAGAGTAAGTCTTTGGAAAACCCCTCAAGAAACTGCAATAATGACAGCAATTACAACCAGACACATGAATAAATAAACACTTCTTTTCTTGACTAGTCTGGACAAAAAAAATCCCTTCTAGCATTAAGCAGGCATAAGAGAAAAAACTTTCTTCCAGTTAGACACTTGCAACTCTAAAAAATAACACGCGGGCATTGTGTGTCCATTTTTTTTTCTTTTTTGGAAAATACAAACTAAGAGGAATAAAAACAATTTAAGTGTGGCTATTACAGTCAGTCTTTACTTTCATTGATGATTTCACTAAATACCAAAATAAGTTTTACAGTTCAAAATTAACAACCAATCATCCAGTAAACTAACAATGGTTGGTTCCTGAGTTCTCTATCTGCCAGTCAAACAAAGCGTGTTTGTCTGGATTGAAGATTTCCTGATTATACAATACTCTAAACCTCAACTATTGACCATTAACTACAAAGTAAACATCTGACGAAAGCGTGTTCTTTCTTACCGTTAAAGTGTGAATGTAGTTCTGCAGTTAATGGAGGTCTTCATGTGGCCAGAGAGCTTTGCGAGATATGTTGAGGTTCTCCACGGTAACCACGGGCGAATCCAATTCACGAGGTTTCCATTCAAAAAAGAAAGTAGCCGGAATCCTGGAGCAGTCCATGTACTAAACAAATATAAGTCCTGACAGTGTGGCAAAATTGCACACCGAGCAAAGCTTCAAGTCACAATAATTGACACACTCCAAAATAAAGGGGAAGCAATTTGTGGATCACAAACAGGATCATTATGGGTATTTGTCACTTTATGAATTATGTAAATGCATGTACGCGTTGATTGACAATTCCCCTATTTTTGATTATAGTACGTTATTCAAATCACCTGAAGTACATTAACATAGCAAGTCACAGCGTGCAAATAGTGCTGATATGCTAACGCTAGCAGCAAACTAAGGCAGAATGTGAGTCAAAAATACAAACAGCCTTTTCACTCCTCACACGGACCAACGAGAACTTTATCTACCAGAGCTGGATCAACCGCATGCTGTCCTTGTTCAACAGTAATTGTCTGGAACCGCAGACAACAGAACATGATATCCAAGTGTTTAACAACGCATTTCTGTCAGACTTAACTCAGCATTATACTAAGTGATAGAGTGCACAATCCATTAAGCAGTTTTAGATGTAATATCCATTAATCTAGATGAGAAGGACACAGCATTCATGCAACATTTACCAATGTTCAGTAAAACTATTTGTTGCCAAGGCTGTGACAGCAGCCACAAAAACACAAAAGCAGTTCATTTATTATTGATTTTCTCTATGAACTGCAGCACTGATGCAACTGCTTTTACTCTGAAAGAGTGACACATCATGATGAAACAAAACAACATATTGGACACGAGTGCAAAAATTACCTCCAGAGTTTTGGGGGTTTTGTTTTGTGGTGGTGCCTTGCTCTTTTTGTGTGCGAGAACGTGTGTCGGCGGTGCACTGTTACCTACCTACAGCCAGCAGGGGTTGGTAGTGGTTGATGTTTTTGGTGGTAAGGGGTGGACACATGCGGATGGCAAATGGTGGCAGCGGCAGACCAGACAGCAGGCCGGTCAGCAGGAACTTCAACTGGACCTCTTGCTGATTGGATGACGGAGGAGGAGCCTCACCAGCTATCAAGGTCTGACCTAGAGAAGAAACCACACCATTCACTACTTAATTGATGGAGCAATTTAAAAGGTTTAAACACAGTAAATACAGGATGATTAACATGCTGTACGAGAAGGGTCTATTAAATGTCATTTTTTTTTACATTTTTTGCAATTTCCCTCATCTTAACCCAGGGCAAACAATCTGCAATAAATCAGTATTACAACATGACATCTGTTTACTAAATGACATAGGAACAATTAGGACCAATTAGGAATGTCTGATGAGGTTGTCTCCCCGATCCACGTCCTTTAACATTGTGCAAGTGTTGATATAACTGTGTCCAATATAAAATTGTGGTGTGTATATAAATTAGTCAAGCTGATCCAATTAAAATGGGATTTTCTGGCATCTGAAATAGTCTACATTAAGAAAATATGTCCTGCTTCATACTTTACTTTAATCGTTCTCCATAAGTTTTTATACCACGTTCTACAGCATTTTGTATAATATCTGTGGAGGGACTATTTTCAGTGTGTAAATGTTTGGGGAGGATGGTCTGGACAGGATTTAGACAGCTACGCTGGTGCAACCATCCGTTTGGATATTTCATTAAAACTGCTGGCAGCAGTTTATTTGTCTGTGCCAGTACTTCACTTGCTTGCAAAAATGTGCATTAGGAATAGGTTACACTGTTTCAATGAAGCAGAGACATTTTTTTGAGTGTTGGCCTATCAGAAGCACCGTGCCTTACAATAAACAAAGATATTAGACAAATTTCAACATAAGCAAATGGAGCAAAACACACACACTGTCAATAAACGACCGACTGAAGCTTCCCAACGTACCGACAGCAACAACATCAACTAACGGACAGCATCCCACAGTCGCTCTCTCCACAACTCCAGATGAGGCTGCATATACATGAGACAGACATGGTGTCCTAATTTTGTGCAGGTGTGAGTCGTCCTACATTGAGTCCTGTGCCACTGTGTCATCAGTACCCTGATAAAGGCATGAGTCAAAACATGCTGGAATACAGCATGAGGAGAAGTGTGTGATTACCTTTCCCTCCTCTTTTTTAGGATTCTAGACATCTATTTGTCACAGAGCTCATTAACAAATAGAACTTTCAACTTGGCCCTACTGATCTAATCCAAAGCTGTTCTTTGGCTGGAGCAGAAAAGCTCACACAATTTGAGTGCAACTGGAGCCAGAAGAAAACAACCTATACTGTTGGTTCCATTAAGCTGTGGCCCAAGTTAACAAGGTGGGCAGTTTTAATGATCTGAAGGATTGAGTACAGACAATTAAGCCACAGACTCATGTTTTACATGGGAGTATCTTTATGCTTCATCCAGTTAAAATCAGTTTGCTGATTTCAGTACATTTATAATAACGGCCAGTATATAAATGAATATAAAATCCAGGTACACACAGTTTCTACTGAGGCATGGATTTTGATGGCAATGCCACAATTAGACAGTTAATGGCTGCATTTTATACGTTCTAAATGAGCGATCATCTCCTTTTGTGTATTTGCTGCAGGGCTATAGGACATCCTCTGAGGGTGCAACAACCTTGAAGTTATAATTGCCGCTGGTTGAAAAATCCATTTGGGTTTCATTTCATGCACTACAATAACCTTCTGTGCATTGGAACATTGGACATTTAATGTCTCTCTAAATGAGCATCATTGCATTGCACTGAAGACAGAATAAAATGAGATGAGCACATAATTCTATGCAAACCAATATATCGCTAAAAACAAGCCACAAACAAATATGTTTTTCTAGGCCTACAGCGATGACCAGTTGTTTGCCTGACTGATGCCCTTCTTGTGTCAGACAATCAGATTTTAACAACAAGTTAACTTTTCACAGAATTTTAGTAACCTGCAGGCCAGTGACATTCCCTCATAAACAAGAGCTTTAGTAAGCAACTTTCAGATGGAGCTTTTGCTGCCTGCAGCAGCTTGCTCCAATCTGTGTGTGTGTGTATGTGTGTGTATGTGTGTGTGTGGGGAGTGACAGCAAAATCCCCCCCTCTTATGCAAGCATAACTACTACTGCTCCAACTCCCCAAGGCCTTCCGCTCACTGGCAGTTCAACTCTCGCTGAATACAACTGTGAAAATGTTAAAAAAAAATAATAATAAAATAGGAACAAAAAAAACCCATCCTGTGTCTCATTACTATTCTATACCCACATTCATCTTTTGATAGGCAGCTCTGTTCTAAATCACCAGGGAGGAGAGAGAGGGTGAGTGGACGAGAGAGAGAGAGAGGGAGATGGAGACACATCATAAGCAAAAGGATGAGACAAAAGTGAAAGAGAGGAAGGGCCAAGCACCCATGGGAGTCTTTGTGCAGAGCTGCTCAGACTGGGGAATAACGCTGGGCTGTGTAGTGTGCAGAGGAGTCACACATGAAAGCAGAAAGTGAAGGGGTGCCCCGAGGCCCACACAACTAACTGAGGTACGACAAGAGAGAAAGAGGGACTGCACTCAAAAAACACATATGTATATGCAACCACACTCACACACACACACGATTTCTCCTTCATTCTTTTTAGTTTTCACATGTTCTTTCAAAAATGAAAATCATCCTGTGGAGAGAGAGAGAGACACTTTGCCTTGGAAACGGCTAACATGGTGGTGCTGCAGACACCGACATGTCTGGTGCTTGCTATATGGTGTCGATAGTGCTGTGTAAGGTCGTACCGATCATGCTGTTGAGCGACAGATCCTGAATCCTTTTCTGGTTTGGACCCAGCGGAGCTCCACAAAACGACACGGGCGAGTAGAGCGGCGAAAGACCCGAACTGACACAGAGGAGGAGAGGGGATGTGCATTAAATACAGCCTGAAAGCATGGGCGCACATCTGTCATTGAAACGTGATAAATGAATATTGCTTGTGCCAATGATGAATGTGATCTGCTTTTAAAGACACCAGAGGGAGACATGTATACTGATTCCTTGTATTGATTAGATCCTGCTCCATAAAAAAACAGAGATGATTACTAGAAATGTTTTTTCATGGCTGCTGCAAAGTGTGATGGAGTTTCTACGATCGAGGCTTGACCCTATAATCGAACAGCTACAGCAAAGTGAAACATCCCGCTCCGACTAACTCATCTTAATTCATCTCTACATGCTCAGCACACTGTGACAACACCATCTCACAGAGAGGATGAATGCAACTGGAATCATAATTCATGTCAGTGTATCAAACAATCTCTTCAGGATTTGTTTTGGCTTTCAGATAGAAACACCACAATGTAACAACAATCACAAGGAAGCATGTGATGATTAATTTAGTGGAGTGTGAAAGACAATCGGCATCATCTGAACAGTCCTGAAATAGAAAGCCCACCTGTCTGACACTTCAGGTGAAAATCTTCAAACAAGTCTATACTAAGACAATTCATCACAAAGTGGCTACGAGCACAAGCATGTCACCACTCTTTAATTCACCGCTGTAGATTTCTCTCCTTCGCCCCAAAAATAAATTTGAGTTTGCTTACAGGCAAAGCCTCTCTCTGCCTCACGCAGGAAGCGAACTTGAGAGAGAAATACAGAACTGTCTCCTCGACAGCAGCAAGGGAGCGCTCCATCAAAGGGAAGCAGGGCTCATCAACGACTGCTAAACTCCGTGCAACCCCCACCTGCTCTAGTCACTAAGAAGACTAAATATAGCTCAGAGGATTATGTAGTTTAAAGTCAGTTTAAGTCACCTGAGAAAGTATTCAAACTTTTAACCATTACCCTCTCCCTGCCATTTGAGCCACCACCTAAAAAAATGTAATGTAGCTTTGCAGAATTATTTCTGTGTGTGTGTGTGTGTGTGTGTGTCTATACCTAGGATTGGCAGCAGCCTTAGCAGCGTGGGCTTTGAGCTCCCACAGCATGACTCTGCCGTCGCTGACCATTAGCGCAGCGTTGTTTTCGTTGACAGGGCAGATAACCATGCGGTACGGCCGGACCGTCTTGGTGACTCGGATGGCATCGCACTGAGAACGCAGGTCGTACACAAGCTCGTGGACACTCTGCTCTGGATCTGAGGGAGAGAAGGAGGGGTGGAGACAGAAAGCAGGGAGACAGAGGGAGATAAGAGTGGTAAAAAGGTAGAGGGAGACAGTGTGAGAGTGTGGGGGAGTGGATGGCGGGAGATTAACAAACGTATGAGATGGAATCAGAGCAAATTGGTGAAGACAGGAATGGAAGGGGACATAAACAAGGAGAAAAAAAGAGAAAACGTGGGAGAAGATATTCAGTAGATGTTAAAAATAAAGGGAATAGAGACAGAAACCAATTGGGAGACCGGTTAAGACAAGTGTGAGAGGAGGAGGAAGAGGAACAGAGTAGAGAGATGCAGGGAAGGATTTAAAGAGATAAGAAAGAAGCAAGCAAATAAATAATCGCGTGAGAGTCTCGCAAAAGGAAATGGCAAGAAAAAAGAAAAATGAGTAGCATGGACGAGATAGCAAGGAGGGTAAATGAGGGAGCTTCAGCGAGACAATGGACTCTCATTGGCCTATAAGCCAATGATAAATGAGACAGTAAGAGGCTAAATGTCCAGTGGAGCAGCGACAGGCTGCAGGCTCCAACTGCAGTGCAGGTCGACACAGGTGTGAGAGCGGTTTGTGTGAGTAATGTGCTGTGTGTGTGTGTGTATGTATCTACAAAGAGGATTCATACCTGCTGCTTCCTCTGGAGTGGTAGTGGAGCGGCACACTCGGAGGGTGATACACCCGTTCTCATGGAGGCAGTAGAGGGCGTCCCGCTGAGCGCAGGGAATCACCTGAACGCAGAGAGTCGGGGAAACAGGTGACGACGTGTGAGTGTGTTCATCATCAAGTTTGCCAACAGTCTTTTGAAGACATTGTTGAACAGGTGGTACTTAAGTTTGCTCTTAGCACGGCATCAATGTGTCAATCTGGCTGCTCCGCAGACTGAGAAATCTGTAGCATATTCACCAATATGTGTCATTCTGTTTTATTTAGTGCGAACAACAAAAGCTAAGCCGAATCGAGCTACAAGCCCTTATGTTGGTCTGTTTTTAGATGTCCATCTAAAAAAAGATGGGTTTTTAACTTGTAGCTGTTACTGAACAAGGATAGACAGTAAATAATGAAAATGCCCATCATAATTTCCCAATGCCCAAGGCGACGACTTCACATCACTTCCTTCGTCCAACCAACAGTCCAAAACCCAAAGATATTCAATTCACAATAAGGAAATAGCAATGCAGCAGACACATTCTCCGTCGATCACCCATCAAAGTGTTTCCACATAGAATAAAAACATTATTGGTCCTCACGTTAATAACTGAGCTACTTTAAAGATATCTGGCTCAATGAAGAAGCGATGCATTCTGAGATGCTTGTGTGTAGAGGATCGATTGTACCGAACAAATCCATTAAGGTGAAAAGCGGCACAATGTTCGGTATATTTCCAACTTTCAAACAGAGGTACCGATTTGGAGTGGAACTGCGGCTTAAAGCCTTCGGTTTTAGTAATTAAATGCCATTTTCCATTTATCATTTTTCAATTTTGAGCATCTTTTTGAGCAATCGCTTTTGCTGCTCTTCCTCAATCAATCATTTTCGACCCAGATCCCCACCCCATGCATTACAGTGATAGATTCTGTCTTTGATTGTGTTAGATGTACAGCTACCGCGCTGCACGCGTGCCTGATAAACTGACGACTGTGTACATTGTTTTTGTGCCAAATCTGACAGTGTGTCGTATAGATGCGCTTGTGTCTATGTTATCCTGTTTTTTCTTGGCCCTTCTACACTCCAGCCTGGACTTTCACTGAAGCTGTGTCATCAGTCATGCAAATTGGCTGCGTGACAAGCACTTTATAACACTTAGAGAAGGGAGGCGTTGGCCGGGCAGAGCCTGGACGGCTGAGTAATACTCCTCTACACCTGCTCTGTGATTTTAGACTTACTCTGTGAATACAAAGGCTCGTTCTCCACCTTTGTTCTGTTGAACCATGGATGCACTTATTAAACAAAGTTCACTGGCAACTCCAAAAAAATCTGATGTACAAAAGTAAAATAAAATGACAGAACACGATTTCTCAAACAGAAAATGTCAATTGGCCACAGTGATAAACTGATGAACAGAAAACTGCACATGCTCTTTCATGGTTTTACATTTGAAAGGGCATATTGTGCCTTAAATAGAGTAGAACCACTGCAGTGAAGACCGTGAGTTGTACTCAGTGAAATGATAAGCCACCACAACGGTCATTTCCTCACAGACAGACACAGAGCTGGGAGTGAGAGCAGAGTGAATAGAGCGACATTAAGAGACAGTTTCTGTTCCATTACTGGCTCTGCAGCCGTGACAAATCCTTTATCTAACACCCCCACAGCATTCATCAATTTTCAATTAGAAATCCAGACTCCAAAAGATGGGAACTGGCACCTAAAGGTCACCAGTGCTGCTGAAAGCGGCCACAGAACGGAGCAAGAAGTTAGACAACGTGGAGTGCTGGTGGGACTTTTTTTTGCTGTAGCTAAGGAGTGCGTGGCCCTGCTGTGCAGTCGTCAGACCTTGATGAGGTGAGCAGTGAGAGGGAGGAAGGAAAAGTAGAGAACTTTATCATTCATGGCAGGGGGAATTGGTTTCCTGGAAGAATCATCCATAAAAAAAAGGACAGATTTTGGTAAAGCCCTTCGAGTAATGCAATAAAAGTAGAAACTCTGCATCGGGTTCATTTGAGGGGAGGGAAAGACGGTGAAGTGGGAAGTGTTAGAATGAAGAAGCACAGCTATCCTTTCACTTATCTCACCTAGACCAACTGAGACATCAGTGCAAACATTGTGCATGTTGTCTTTGCTTGTGACTTCCAAATGCACAGCAGGAATGTCCCTCCATCACATTCAGACCCATTAGACAAAAGGCTGAGAGCTGACAGATTTCTGACCTTGAAAAATTCATGCCGTCAACAAATTAATCACCTCATTTCCATCACAAATTGAGTTAACTTTTTAGTTTTGACAGCGAAAGTGAAAAATTATTAGCGTATCCTCCCTGTGATTCAAGAGCTTTACTGGGATCCTAATTACACAGAATTTGCTGTACATGTAGGCAGCGCCTCACCTGAGTGAAGGGCACACCGGAGCGCTCAATGGCCACCACGCCCACCGTCTGGCTGAGCTCCAGGTCCAGGATGAGGATCTCTCGGGGATAAAGCAGCAGCATGTGGTTCCTCTTGGATGGCAGGTAGGACAGCTGGAGGCAGTCGTTCAACGTCACTGCCTCCGCACTGAGAGCGCCGCAAAGCAGCCGAAGGATGGGAGCGCACACAAGGCAGGAAAAGAAAATGAGTTTAGGTTATTCTTATTGGGTTAAGGTTACTTTCTTAAGTAGGAAAAATCTACTTGGAAAAGCTTAAAATACGTTTATTAATTCATTGATAAATTAACTGATTCCTGCAGCGGCCAGTGTTGTTGATACTTCTAAACACACGACATTTCTGAAGAGGTGAACATTTTAATGAGTTGAAATGAAGGTCGAGATAACAGGATGCATTGCCAGTCTTATTCTGCAGACACAACACCAAAGATATAATGAGACTCTACTGTAACAACAAAGGCAAATGAAATATGCAAATATGATGTGCACCAACATGATGATGGATAAGAAAGTCTTAAAACCAGTTTAATAAGAACTGTCTCATTTCTAACATCAACGTGATCTTTATTCATGTATTCCCATACAAAAGGCTGAATAAATTAGTTATTGCTGCTGTGATCTCTGTGAGTCACAGATAAATGAGGGAGAACTTAAAAGTGAATTTGGTCTAATGATGGGAGGCTGATGAATTAAGCAGCGTCAGACAAAAACCCTTCCATTATTTTCAGTCCTAAAAATGTTAAACTAAGTCTGTGTGCTGTAACTTCTTTCATGTGTGTTTAAATTAAATACAAATACTATTATCGTGGCGGCAGCCAGGTGCGATCTCTCCGTATGAAAACAAAAGGAGTCACAAACACTTAGCAGTCCAGTCAAGAAAGAACAGAGGGGCTGATTTTCAGAGAATCTATGAGCAGGGCCGTGGCCATAACTCATTCCCACAGCTTCATTCCTTCAGGTCACCATGAGATCAAATAAAGGCGAGACAAACTATAGCACAATGGAGATCATTATCACCTTGGGGAACGCGTGACAGATAAAAAGGACTCAATAGGGGAACCTTCAGGAGCTGCTGGGCTAAATCACACTGTTACCAGCCTGCTGAAGTCAGGAGATGCCGAGATAGGGGCTGAAATGACTGAGCCACCAAAGGCAAGCATCAGAAAGAAACAGCAAGAATTCTGTGTGTTAGATGCAAAAAAGAAGGCAACAGATCTTCAGAGAGAAAGAGGAAAAACAGAAAAGAGAAGAAAAAGTAACCTCAAACCCTCCCAAAATATTCAGCTGTCCGATTTCCAAAACATCACACACTCCTCACATCTCTCTCTCTCTCTCTCTACTGTGAACAAGAATGGAGGCTACCGCAGTCAGTGGATCATACATAGTTATACACATGCATTCATGTGCGCACACACACACACACAGAGTGTGAGTTGTGCAAGGTGTGTTTGATAGCACTGTAGGCTACCTCAGAAGACGTTTTATAACTGAGGCCTTGTAGTCCAAGACCAGCAGCAACTGGAAGTGGAAGTAGGTAAAAACAACAACAACAACAACAACAACAAAACTTCCACCTCTCATAAATCACCAACTGTTAAAAAGAGACAAAAAGATATTTCTACAAAATGAAACTCACCCACTTGAGTTGGTCATGCCCTTCTTGAACTTTAGATTTCTGATCTTTTGGTATTTTCACTTCTGCCAAGGAGGTCATTTTTCAGTTTGGTTTGTCTGTTTGTCAGCAGGGTTACAGAAAAATACTGTTGGCCCGATTTTCATGAAACTTGTAGGAGGATACACTAATTAAATTTAACTTTTTTTAACCTTGTGAGAAGCAGTGAGGGTATTCGGCCGTGGCGGAATAAATGCCATAAAACTAAAAACCCAGTAGATGGTAGTAAAGTTCAATAGGGTTTGAATAGAATAATACCCACAGCACCAGTAATACACACACAGTCCCTCAAACTTCACACAGAAAGCAGTCATTATAGAGAGAACTCAGAGACAGTGGGTTCATCAGACTTGAGGAAGAAGAAGAAGAAGCACAAGAAGAAGAAGAAGAGAAAAAGCTGAGAGGGATTAAAAAAAGGCTACAGGTTTGTCTCACCTAATGGGAGGAGGCTTCCCCGTACGTACGTCGGTCAAAGTCATGCTTTTTTGTGATCACACAGAGGGAAAAGCAACTAATCTGTCAAGCATAAGAGCGCCCAAAAGGCACAGAGACATGCTCTGCCTATAAATGCCTGGATGATGACAGCATTTCACTTTCAACCAGGTATCTGATTCTGACCTGAACTGCAGTCACCTTATGTAGGAGCAAGTTAACCCCAACCTCGTTGCGCTGATATTTTGAAGCAACTGGTTTCCTCATGGTAACTATGTGGAAGAGGAAAGGGTGGTGAGATGACAGAAATCTTCCCTTGTTTTCAAATCCTAATGTTGACAGGTGTGGCGTTCACGGGATAACCGGGACAACTGCACCAGTCGCCAGAATGCTTTCTCTCAAAGGAAGGTGTGGCTATGGAAACGTATATACACACAAATTATACTCTTACTCACATCCAAATTGTAATTTCTAATGAGATAAAGACTGACAATTATAGTGGTTGCGCTTGCAGATCCATGTGTGTTTCTGTGTGTTTGTGTATGAACAGACATGCTCGATTGTCAGCATGAAGCCCATTTCTGTTATCTTGATAAACGGACCAAATCTGTAATGGCCAACAACCAAATTAACGGCTGCCTGATGAGACACTAATGTGCATGATGTAGTACTGTATTCAACGAGTTTCTGATAACAGTCTGGGTGAGCAGAATCGTGTTTAAACTCCCATCTATCAAAGCAGGCAGACGCAGCCAGAGGGAAGAGATAGTGAAACACCCAAAATGATAAATACCCAAAATCAACACCCAGACAAAGGTAGACTGACGGAATGCAGCAATTACACACTGCGGGAAAGGTGAGGGAAGACGGTGTCAATTACCAACAGAAGACACGAAGACTGAAATGGGAAGTGAGATACAGAATAAAGACAAGTAAGATTAATGGAGTGTTTGCTATTACAGCTGGTTGGGTGGGTGGACAGAGAGGCCGGGGTGCTGTAGCTATAAATAAGCCTGTTTGACAGTCACAACCGCTCAGGCAGGAAGCTGCCAGCACATCAAACAAGCCTTTGGTTCTCAGACCGTCTCAACTTTTGGAAAGTAACGCCTCATGCAATTTTACAGGTTTGTCGCTTAATGGCATAAAAATTAGGTTAGCCGCTACTTCTTAGGTGCTTCAGCATTAAAAAGCAATGTAGTAAATCTGCCAAATGATCGTCTTTCCCTGCTCTTCAGGGAAATGCAGGCTCTTAATTTCCTGACACAACACCAATCCAAGCCTAACTGAAATTACACTTCTGATTTGAACACGGTCGAATCAATCAGTGTCAAACCATGGTGGGGAAAAAAGAAAACCTGAACCTGAGCAGAACAAAACAAACAAAATCAAAAATTCATTAAATCCCACGAATCGAAGCCTGTTACTTAATCTGTAACAGAAACATAATTTCTATCAAATGCCCTCGGTGTGATAAATAGCTTTTCTTGTGCCATCAGTCATTCCTCCAAACCAGACCAGCTGTCACAAGTCACTTTCAACGGGTCAGTTAAATAAAAACTTTATAAAAGGGCGAAGAGCAGCACTTACTGCAGAGAGAGAGAAAAAATGAATGAAACAGACAGGAGGACTCAGCACGGCATTAATGTGCTCCCTAGACTGCATCTTTGTACTTTGCATTTAATACTCATATCTTATGGGCTGGATCAAACAAGACTTATTCAGTGCCTGAATATGCTGTCCGGCAGCAGAGGACATACTGTAAGATAATTAACACATGCTGACAGGTGCCGATTCCCTACAGGTCAAGGTCACATACGTACACTTTGTAGAGGAGGATGCCCTGAGACTAATAAATTGTCTGTGTGAAAAAATTATCTCTTGGAGCTCCAATGAGTTGACCCTGAGCAACGCCCTTCAGTCCCAGTTGCTTGAGTAGCACTGCAAGGGATCTCACTTGATATGCAGAGCAGGTTATGGGAGATTTCTACAGCTCATCTATGGGCCAGACTCTGACAGATTTTTAATATGGTTTAAAATATGCAACAGATGCATTTATAGATTCTAAAATACAGTTCTGGAAGTAAAAGTTCAGTGGCTCTTACGTGGGTTTTTCATTGGTGATGAGCACTTTGACCTTGTTGAGGGCCTTCTTGGCGCCAGTAGGCACCGGGGCGGCAGCGGGCGCAGGCTTGCTGTGGGCAGGGCTTGCATGGGGGCTGGCAATGTAGACTTTTTTGCCGGCGCTGCCCGGTGGCTTGGAGTGGCTAAAGTCTGTGATAAAAACTATTCCTTCGCTGGTCAGCACTGCCAAGAAACGTTGAAGAAAAACACATTACGAAGATGCATTACTTGTCACCGCTTTCCCGTAACTCTGTCACTTGACAAAATGTCTGTTTTCCTTACGTCTGCTTTTGTTGAAAATGTTACTAGCAGTTCAGTGGTTAGCTTAATTGAATGGCAAGCAACTCTCAAAAGGTGACACAGTGTATCTGACACACGTTAAAATATATTCAGGCATAGCACTGAATTTCATTCCACACTGAGCTTGTTGAATTGTAAACATAAGAGCTACAATATAGAAACAGGATGTGTATATGTGGGCGAGAAAGGTGAAACGTGAAACGGTGGAGAAACTAAGGCTGAGTCAGATGTTGTTCACCTACACGCCATGTTGAAGGGGTCAAAGGGGTCAAAAGAAAAGGAGAGGATGTTCTCAGCGTAGCTCTTCTTCCACAGCTTGGTGCCTGTGTCTCCGTTCCACAGAACGATGTAGTTGGGAGGGTGGATGGCTAACAGCAAATCGCGAGATGCATCCTGATTCCACAACCACTCCAGGTCTGGCAGAGAAAGAAAGCAAGACAGAGAGGAGAATGCAGGGATGGGAGGGCGGAGGCGTAGTGCTCGCCAGGAGGAAAGAGAGAATGACGGTAAGAGCATCTTAATGAAAACAAATGGCCAACAACAGCTCAATGTTTCTCCTTGGCAGTGCTGCCGGGGAAATGTCCCCTTTCTGTACAGAGCTGAGGGACAAAGAATCAATCCAAGGCTACATGAGGGTGGTATTGTGCAGCGGTTCCTGGAAGATCTCTTACCCTGGATCGGTTTGGAGTGCTCCTGGATCTCGCAGTGGGCGGTGCCGCTGACCACATCCCACACTATGATCTTCCCCGAGGCGTCTCCCGAAGCCAGCCGCAGACAGTAGGGAGAGCTCAGGTTGTGGTAGTAGTTTTCCCTGGACCATTTCACCTACCAACACAGAGCACATGCTGAGTATCTGGCAGTCACTATGGAAACACTGCAAGACTTCCACATTTTTCCATCTGTGTAAAGAAAGTAAACAACAGACGCCAGCGGTAACAACATTTTTCTGACAGGGAAGGTCATGAATTTCACTAATTACACGACCGAAATAAAGATCTCGATAACAGTAGACCTACCCCCAGGTCTTGTTCTGCTAGTGCTTTTACAGATTTTAAGTAATAACCACTGCCCATAAATGGGGGCAGCCAGATGCACAAAATTGAAGAAAAAGGACACAGACCATACAGGAAGCACAAATAATTGAAATGCAGCCAATGCAAGCTCTGCATTTAAAAAGACAAATGACTCTATGGACAAGTTGGTGTTTAAATAATTGATTCTTGTCTGTGTATTTGTTCTGAATGAGTGTGCTCTTTACCATGGCTGCTTCTTCTTTTTCTTTTTTCGCTCTGTAAGTTTTCTTATGGCAGGCTAGGTGGTGAGGAATGGCCCAATGCTGTGGCTGCGGTGCTTTACAAGATTAAAGTGTGCTTTGGTGTGAGGAATGAGAGCCTTGGATTGAGCCCAGGCAGTGATAATCACTGTAGAATTTATTGCCCATTATTTACCTTTCTACAAAACACACAAACATATATACACCCATACCCACACACACACGCGCCCACACACACACACACACACACACACACACACACACCGAGTAGGACACTCCATCAGTGCAGAAGCAACCTTTATCAGCGTTCTGGTGTGAGCTTACACAGTGAAGCAGAGCTGAAACCGTCCGCCGGAGAGGGACGAAAACAACATAGCTCAAGGTCACACAATGCTAACATTAAAACTGGGTGAAAAAACATTACTCCATCAGCAGGTGTGTGTATGTGTTTCATCTGGAAGCATATATGTAAAGGACATACAGTGAAGACATTTAAAGCTTCCAAACATCACTCCATATACACATATGCTAACTTACAGTGCAACAGGTAGGATTAATGTTTTTGCTTCCAGTAATCAGATATTCAGAAAGCACTTTTTGTGATTTCTGATTTGGGAAAGAGCAAATATAAAAAAAAAAGAAGTGAAACAAATGTCCCAAAACAGAACTTATTCATTCAATGAATTCTTTTCACACTAATCAGACCAAACTGTAACTTCTCAGTTATTTCTATGGCCTTTATATGTTTGTTTTTTTCTCCAACTTATTGACATACACCACATTCTATGTTGCAGCCTATGGAGCAGAGCTGCAGCTATTAGTCAATTATTTGATTCATCAGTTGAAAAAAGTTGATTGGCAACAATTCCTATAATCAATAAATTGGTTCACTCATGTTTTCCAGCAAAGATGCCAAATATTTGCCAGTCCCACCTTCTCAAACCACATTTTAAAGACTGAACAATGAATCTTCTAATTGAGAAAATAACCATGAGAGTGATTGAAAATGAAAATAATCATTAGTTGCAACCATACTAAGGAGATAAACAATGAAACTGATGAAAAAACATATCCTTAAACTCACCTTGACCACGTTAGCTTTGTGCCTCTCCAACACCTGAATGGTCTGGGCCGTCTTTGGATCGATGATGAGAATACTGGAGTGACATCCCTGAGCTATCAGCCCCTGCCAACCCCTACAGTAAATGAAAGCCAGGGAGAATGATTGGAAGCGGAGAGTAACACACAAAGAAGAAGGTGAATGACAAGGCCAGCGAGGGGGAACTGAAAGTTCTTCCTGCCGCAGAATAAAAGCAGGAGATAGAGCCAAGTGATGCACAAGACCACATGAAGCTAATTTGGAGGTGTGAACTTAAATGTTTAATTTCATGAGACAACATCAATGACTGTGTCTATTTGGACTAACACTGGTTTGCAAAACCTCTTCTATGGATATAGGAGAGATGTTACAAACTAGTTATATCTCTCCTATGAATATCGGATCACTTAGAAGCATTGTCTGCATTACTGCTGTGCACTCCATGCCTATACCTTCATCTTTCAGTATGCAACTGTGCATGCAGACTGCAGAAAAATCAGGACTCAATTGTGCATCAAATTTTAAAATTCAAATATAATACAGGTTTTCAAGTCCTGGTGCAGTAGGCTGATATAATTCATAACTGAAAGAAATGTGTGACTGTAAATCAAAACGGGGGGGTGGGAAGACAACACATGCTGTCTACCTGCATGAGCCAAACAAGATTGTGAACATTTACACTTCGGGTTGAACGATATGCTAAAAAATTGATTGATCAGATTGCAATCATTTTGATAGATATTCCGATTGCAATATGAACCACGATTTTAATGGGAATGGTAATGTTTATATTGCATTTTCACTAGCATAAAACAAACTTGATGTCATATGTGATCTGTACCATAAACATGTTCCCTTACATCTGGAGAATGTGATTTGTAAGCCCTGGCATCTCTGTAGCACCACAATTTCATTTATAATGGTATGTCCTGACACTTTTTATTTTTAGAAAGAAAAAAAAAAACCTGCTGCACCTGCAATTTGGATATTGCACTTGACCAAACTGCATTTTTTGCTACAGCATTTCGTTGTGTGTTCAGCTCTATTGACATTGAAAGTATTTCTTTGAAGTTGGTTAATGCAAAGGGAGAGGTCTCAGTTGTAAATACTGCAAAATTGAATGTATAAGTCGTTCTCAGCTCCATGTATGTCGAACAAAACTTGCGACCCCTGTCTAAAATCTCAATATATTTGGTCGCCTTAAGCACTGCGATAACTTCAGTGAAATGACACTGCAGTTATAGTGTCTGTGAGGTAACTACGGGAAGATCTGACTTCAATACACAGGGCCCAGCACAATGTCACATCACATCACATGACACAAGACACCCTTCATGCTTCTCTGTTTTGACAGGAAAAATATACATCATCGGCATCAATTATCACTGTAATCTTTATAGGCAGCAAAAAGGAAATAATACAATGAAACGTAGCGTAATTAACAGTTCGTAAACACCATCTGTCAGTCGTGCATCTTGAATAAATAGACCAGCTACAAAATAATGCTAACGGCAGAGAGGCAGTGCTCACCAATCGACGGCGGTTTTATTCTGCAAGTTGAGAGTGCCAGTCAACGTCCGAGCCGCGAGTTTGATGTTGACAGTGTACGGAATCATTGTAGTTGATCAGTATCTAGGATACATAAACATTTGTTGACTATAAGCGGCTACAGTTGAATAGCTCATACGGTACAGCTCTGTTGAGAATTCAAACAGGAAGTGACACGGTGTAGCCCAATAGGAGACTGTGTGGAAACAAATCCCAGCGCAAAAAGGTTCCACAACGGACGTCTCCCGTTTGTCAATGCGGAAACCAAATGTTAAAATTAATAAATTCTCTCAAAATGTCAAACGTTTCACCGGTAAAAAAAAATAATAATAATTGTAATAATAGCCTTTTATGGTGTTTCATTCTTTATTTAACATCCAACAGTGCTGTAGCAGAAAAAAACACTGTTAAAGTTGAAGTAAAATAGGATTTTGACACTATTGCTCTGATTGTTTTGTGACTATAAATTTTGTCAGGGGTACAAATGTGTTCTTATCTAATGGTTGGAGTGCTGTTATTGTTCTAGTGTTTGATCAGATAAACTAAATTGTCAGTGATGACATACTGTTCTTGCGGTTGCATTGGTGGACTGAAAATTTAATTATAATCAAGTAGACAAGTTGGCAGCACTTGCCTTTGTAAATCAAATATTTAAAATCGCATTTTGTCAACACAGAAGTTGCATTTTAATTTAAACTGGATATCACAAGATTAATCCAAAGTATGATTACATAGAATCAGCCAAATATGCCTTCCTTTTTAAAAAATACTGTATGAGCAATTTCATTTTTAAAGGATCTGTTTAATGTACTAAAATCTAGGACCTCAATAATTAATTAAGATCCATAAATGATTTAATTAGTCAAATAGTGTCGCTTATTTCATCATTTGTAATTGTATAATTGCTGATTAAATGTTTAACAACATCCCATGATAAACAATTGTCCCAGCAGCCTTCTTTATAATCTGTCCCCATGTGACTGATGATCTTATGCCCACTAAGCATCTGAAATACTGGAGAGACCCCACGCAGTTCAGAGGGGGTATGCTGCTCGGAGCAGTGTCCCACAGGAAGCTGGTGGCATCATAGTCTAGTCTGATGGGCTTGGAAGCAACACAGAAGGAGAGCAGTGAACGGCTTTTGGCCACCACAGCTGTGCAAATTAAATCTAAACTACCTCAAATAACTGTTGGCAGTTCAAACCGTCAAAATCTTTCTGCCTTTTATTTGGTGGCACTTCCTCCCTGCAGTGATCCAAGCTGGTACATAAGTTGATGCGGAACGCAGAGCCATGAGCCCAGGGAAAGAACACCTGTCCTGGATAATTCTTATGGTGGGAATATACCCTGAACTCACAGGTTTGACTGACAACCAACACAGTTTGCTCCGAGTTTTTTAACAGCTCTGACATGCACAACAAATCTGTAATTCTCGGCATGTTCTCCTGTCCAACTCTGGAACATCTGATTTGTTGAACAGCAGGAGCTTGTGCCGGCCGCCACAATGAAATGTCACCTGCTACACAGCCTATATCACACCACTTAAAACATACAGTTGCAGTCAAATCCTTCCTTAAGTCATGCCACTGTCATGCTACTTACTTGTGTATAAAATGTCCTCAGCTCAGGGATCGGAAAAGCAAATCGCAAACAACAATAGGCCAAATCTCACCAGACAAAGGCAGACTTTCCAGCAAGATTCTCTGTGGGAAAGGTAAATAGAGGCAAAGCTTACTGTGCAACACAAAGAAGAATATATAGAGTCAAATGACACGTTATAATGAGGAACTGAAAGTGCAGAAACATATAGATAAATTGAAACATTTTATGGACAGTTTATCTGTTACAGTTTGGTTTTCCATTAACTGGTAGATGGCAGCATGTGACTGATTCTCATGAAACCTAGAGATAACCTTTGAGATAGATCTTTTTCCCCCACTGACTGTGGCATATTCAATAGGAGTTTCTACAATGGGCTACTAACAATGATGTAGAGGCCTTGCAGAGACACTGACATGAAATGTGAACAATGCACTTTATATAGTCACAAGCTTATAAAACCAGAAAACGTTCAGGGTTACAGTTCCTTCACTCTTGGTTCATTGGTTGTAAAAGCAGCATTTATTGTGTTTTCATAATGTAACAGAAGCACAGTTTTATTTTGGGCTATTTCCTTCAGAGGGCTGTGAGAAAACCTTCACGTGCACGTGTTTCGATCGTACTGCATTTACGCACTCTGTTATGTGGTCGCCTACAATCACAACAACAAGCTTAAAGGTGAGGTCAGCCATTCTAATCCGACACACTTCTTGTAAAATTCGGCAAGTATCTCCTCACGGTGCACCAGCTGTCCGTTCTGTGTGTGAGTGCTGAAAGAAGTCTGTTTTTGTACACAGCCCTGGTTCAAACATCAACAATCTCTCTCCAGAATGGCTCACAGCAGCTGTAATTGTTAATTCCAACATATCTAACTTTTCAAAATGACTCTCATTCTGTAGATATATTGTGAACTAAGTCCAATATATCCAGAAATAGGGAGAAATAATTGTAATCTTCTTATATTCTTCTTTTGTGGGATACAGACTAAATGAACATGTTCCATCACTGTCTTTGTCACATGGTTATTAGATTTTGTTCGCAGCCCTGCAGATATTTTCTGATTTGCATGTTAATTATCAGCTGGCTGACTCAAGATTTCATCTCCCTTTAGATCCTGGATGTTGGACCGTCTGTCAAACTCATCTTGTTGTCATGGTTTTCTGCGCATCTAGTGTACACTCCCTGAATCTGTCACCCAGAACCTCAGGCCTGACATACCATTATGTTAATAGGTAGTTAAATTCAGTATGTTAACACAGTTTGACAAGAGTGTCAAATCAGAGTTGTTTTCTGGCCCAATAAGTCTGCAAACTTGACAACAAAATGCATTGTTAGTAATTGCCCTCCACAATATCACATACAGGCACCCTTATAGGCAGAATGACATTACTTGTCAGTGCCTTCCAAAATCGTTGCAAATTGCAGCTGCAAAAAGAGAATCGCTCTCTGATACCTCCGTGGTTCAGGTGTGGTTAGATTTAGGATCTTAAAGGACTTGGTTAGGGTTAGCGAAACAATGAGGTTTGGGTTTAAAAACTGTTAAAGGAATAAAAGAAGTTTGACATGTCAGTAATATATGTTTATTCACTCTCTAACTGAGAGATAGATGAAAAGACAAATGACTCATGCTGAAGGCTCAACATGAGGCTGCAGCCAGTAGCCAATTAGCTTAGCATAAGGACTAGCAGCAAGGGGAAAACAGCCGTCCTGGCTCGATCCAAAGGTAAAACAGCACATGCATTAATAGCCCAGTGTGAAGGATTCAGTGTCGTCTAGCAGCAAGGTTGCCATTCACAACCAAGTGAAAATCCCTTGCGTCACCTTGCCCTTTTGAAGTGTGCAGTAGAACCTGCGATGGCTGCTAAAAATGTGACGGGCCCTTTACAGAGCCAGTGTTAGATGTGGCCGTTTTGGGCTACTGTAGAAACATGAAGGACTCAATGGAAGAGGACCCACTCTGTAGATATAAAAAGCTCATTCTAAGGTACCACGATGCTTAGTTTCAGGTAATGAGTCTATAATCTAATGGAAACATAATTATGAACAACTTTCTGCAGCAGTCATTCACCTCAGCCTCCCGTGTTTCACGGCAGAAAGGCAACATTCAGTCAGGTTACCCTCTCAGGACAGGCATTATTTGACAGAGTGAGAGCTAATAAATCAATCCTTTATCGCTCCCTCTTGTTTTTCTTCCTAAAGCCTTTAAGTTTCCGTGGCGGTGTTGGCCGAGGGGCCTGGGCAGCGATGTGAAATGAAGGTTCTGTAATGAAAATGGAGAGCACGGATAATCACACTTTGGGTCACGTAAAAACCCGATTAGAGCTCGAGCACTCTGAGCGCGCTTGACTGCTGGCCGTCAGCCGAGTGAAATGTCCCCATTATTTCCACCGCCCATCTGTATATCCAGCCTCAAAATCCACCCTTAGTTTACATGCGTTTATGAGCATGCTGAAAAATGTTACTGATGTTTATTCACTCAAACTCTATTGACCCACACCTCCGGACTCTGTGAAGTTCCTCACAGTGAATAATATACACTTGTTTGCTCATGACAAGGATGAGATAATCAAGTAAATGTCATCACTTTTGGGGATTTCCATACTTCACTTAAAGAGACACGCACAGCAACAAAACTAGACCAAGACAGGACACACAGTACAAAATTACACACAGCAGTACATCACACGCACACACCATGCCTGTAACCAATGTGAGACAATTGTGGTACTGCTACACTGAGCGTAGCTTGTTCCCATCAGTCTTTGTTGTTAGTGTCAGGCATGAAGCACTTAGGTTCTCTTTAAGGGCTGAGATATTTCAAGACAACATGATGGTCTGTAACCATTTCAACAGCCATCAGATCCAACACATAAACTTAAACATGCATTAGTGTCATGTTGAAAACAAGCCGACTTTAATAAATATTTCTGAATTTGAACTTGGCGATATGTGTCCAAGCTGCACGATGTGTAATATATGTTGCACAATTTAAAAAGAAAAAGGAAAAACAAAATAAATACAGTTATGCAGTCAGAGCCCAACAAAGTCAAGGGGTTTATCATGTGGCCGTCCTTCTGATCTTCATCTGTCCTCCAAACTTTTAATTGACACACAACAAAATCCAGCTCCATCATGTCTGTTTGTATTTTCCTCAGAGCAGAAGCTCCTCCCCAGAGTCTGTAAGCTCTCATTTCTGCCATCCTGTCTGCATCCTGTTGATCCTCTTGTCAGCAGAATCCCCTCTGCGAGCCCAGTGGGCATGAACCAGAGGCAGCAGGGCCGTAAGATTCTCACTGATTTCTCTAAAAGCACAGCAGTCGGTGTGGGAAGTTGGTGTTCTGTCTGTTTCCTGTATGTTTATGTCACATCTTAGTTCACTTGAAAAGTCTGAGGTAGCTGAAAAAGCCAAAATGTTGTCTCTTTCAGCATTCTCATCACCTTCTGTTGCTCAAGAAGCGTGTCAGATCCACATGAATGGACCAGCCCTTTGAATCGTGCCCACAGAATGTGTTAACAGCTCTCTTCCACATTTCAAACAGCCTCGCTTGACGGTTACAGCACTACATGTCAGAATGAGTTATGATGTCACACTTTGAGAAGATATCCCTGATTTACTTTCACCATCAGGCAATTGAACATCTGCCATATGTATATTAATGAAAGCCTGAATGAGTCGTATAGTGAAGGCACTGTCAACTGTGTAATTGGCAGCACTGTTTCTATTACTTCTGCTGGCATGAAATTGATTCTAAATTGCTGGCTTGTAACAGCAAAATGAGTCATCGTTTTACGCTCAGGGTGCATAATTTCTTCACGCTGGGAAAATGACACACAACGGACACATTTTTTTAATCATAAATACAGCAGAATCAGGAGTGACAGGGAGGACGTAAATGACATAATGACATAACCATAAGGTTTATGATACATATAATGACCAAGAGGGGACAGGGACCGCAGGGTATTGCCATTTGATTGCATGTGGATAACAACATCCGTTTCTCCCTCACTGCAGAGAAACAGGCTTGAGCATTTTTGGCCGACAATATACATGTTTAATGATCTTCACTGTGGAGCGTCATCACTTCATTAAAGCCAAAAGAGAGTGCTGCCCCCATATCGGCATGCATAGACATTTTCCGCCCTCTGAATTGTCCAAAATGAAAGGGAATGTTCATCAGCTGAGTGCAAATGCAGGCCATGCATGCATTTGCACAATATCTCTGCAGAGTAATAAAAGTGCCACATCTGAGTGCAAAGTAGTAGTAGGTGAAAATGAGAGGGCTTTTTTGCAGGACAGCAGCAATGGATCGAGGTTATGGTGTTTTTTACTCAGGAAAATAAAAACTTGAATACACAGCTGAATGTTGAGTTCATTCAAGTTCATTCTTGACCTCAAGAAACAGCAAGCTGACAAGGCAGTCACTCTTAAAGATCATTTAGATTAGTTCTTCAGCATTCAATCAAGCCTCTTGACCTTCATCAGTATGCCCAGTTGTCATGGAAATATATCGTAGATGTTCCAGTTTTTTCTAGGAGTTTTCATTTTCAAGCCATTACGGAGGAGAAGTCTGTAAAGTACATAGAGTAGAAAAAATGAACATTTGAACATCAGCATTTCCATGAGAAACAAGCAGACTCCATCTGCTCGTGAAGATCAAATGATATGATCAGAAGCACAGGGTTCTGTCAACATTTGGATGTGACAGATGACTGATTAAAGTAAAAACTTTTTAAAAAACGATTCCGAATGGTTTGGAGAGTCTGAAAATTGCATAAATCACATGCTATGGCTTTCACAATCACCAGATATCAACCCAAATGTACACCTATGAGCGATCCCGGGCCAGCCTATGAGACGGGGTATTTTAACAGTGTCATCAAAATGCCAAATGAGGGAGCATCATTCGTAAGAATGATGTTCATCCCTGCAGAGGCTAAAATTTCTCCTGTGTGATTCCCTGCAAAGCTGCAACGTGCCTTTGGTCCCGGTTGGCTTTTCCTTTGATTTTCCACCCATCTGTATCTGTATCTTGAAAGTGTGTGTTAGTGAACAGGCATGCTGGCAATTGAGGAATACCATCAATAGAAGCTCATTGGAGAAGTTACTCTGTATGCACACGTTCTCTGTCCTATTAGTGGAGGTATGAGTGGGACGGAGCTTTGTTAAACTATGCATAATTCTGGTCATTAAGCCCTTTCTGAAGCATTATCTACAGGCTCAGACCATTTAGACATTAGAGGGAATGAGTCAATAAACCACTAAGCAGTCTGCAAAGTCTGCACTGAGAAACTATATGATGAAAATGAATTCACATAAATTGACCAAAGTGCCAGGAAAAACAGACAAATAATGACTATGTATTGCTCTTATATTTACCGTAAAACCAATACCAGTGCTTTTGATCTCCTGGCCACACTTGATGCCTCATTAACACAGACCACATATGCTGATGTGGCTGTCAGCACAGACTATTGCTTAGCGTTGCTGTGGCCTCCTTCTTGATGTTTTATTAACATCTAATAAATGACAAGGTGACGGACGGTCAGACATGAAATGCCTTTAGAGGAAACGAGCCTCTCCCAAGAGGAGCATAAACAAAATGAATTAAACCTCGGGTGTGTGATGTTTCAATAAAACAGTAAGAATGTACTCACCATGCGGGGCAGACGAGGCTTCACAGCCTATTAGTTACACCAAGGAAGAGCAGCGTGGGGATGGCATAAAGGCCGTGAGAGCAGTCCTGAAAGTATTTCACCATCTTAAAGCGATGACGAAGCCTATAAATCTCAAGCAGCATGATAAGCTGTGGAAGTCTTACAGTCATGCAAATCAGTTTTGTTAATCACTGACATATGTTCCTATGAACCAAACCTTGCATACTCGGTTTCCGAAGGCAGAGTGTACAGCTGTGCTACATTCAGTTACAGCCTTGGGCGCACACACATTCTTGATTAATATACTGACACTAATATGAGTTTATCTAACAATGTTATTTGCCTCCATGATCTGAACTTCTCAGTAAGTGACATTTCATAGAGTTAGTTTCTCTTACACGCCTAAAAAGAAAGTGGATGCAAGTTGTTGCAACAATAAAGACCCAGTTGCCAGGGATACACTTAAATCATGGCCAGATACGCTCGAAAAGAAAGACAGAGAGCAAAGAGAAAGAGAGAGATGCAAAAGAAAAAGAAAGAAATTATGTTTTTCATTATCTCAGTGACATCTCGCTGCATTCCGACACTTTGGCAGTATTGATCATCTAGGCTTTATCATAACAAAGAATATCGATTTGACGCAAAATTGAATGGAGAGTGAATATAATGGAGGGAGTGAAAGCAACGTGGAAGGGAGAAAGTCAAGGAGAAGCATACAGAGAATGAAGCAAACTCAAGGTTGATGCCTGCAAAGGAGGAAAAAATGAAAGAAATACGCAGTAAGCTCAGACACTCATTATCACAACTTAGCTGCACAGCAAGACACTACTGCACTCTCTACACTCCTTCCTTATCCTGTTCCAATGTAAATTTACCCAACCTACAGACCATAATTACAGAATTACCGCAGAGCTTACCTGAACACCTCTTGATTGTGTGTATATCTGTGCAAATGTGCAAAGTGGTGCATGTGTGGGCTTGAATTGGAAGCACTCCATCTTGGACCAGGGACGAGTTATGTGCTAATCACCCCAGTTTCAATTAAGCTGGATTACGTTCCAAAAGCAAGGATGCATGACAGCTCAATATTAATTGACCACTGCCTTGGCGCAAGCATGATGTGAGTGTGTGCCAGTGACTGAATGAGTAAGAGGAGAGAAGAGTTTGTTCGGCGAAGAGGGGCAAAGGCCGCCGGAAATGAATAAAGATTAACAGAGAAAAAACTGAAAAAAGAGTTTGTTTGCAGCCTCTTAAGTGAAAGTAAACCTTCACCTCCGGCTGTTCATGTAGCTCCTCTGTCTTGTGCTCTGTCCCGTCAGAGCAGAAGTCTTGTTTTTGCCAGGTCAAATCCAGATGAAAAGAGCAGGAAGGCTGAACTGAACGCATTGCAGTATGGACAGATAGAAAACAGAATATGTTTTGAACTGTTCTATTGACCATTGTATTATTGTGAACCCTGACCAAATGCGAAGCTCAATGCTCAATACAGTCTGGCAAACTCTATATGCTGATGATACAGTGATTTCTTTGTGTGACTCAAATGTTGATGTTGTTGATATCTCTTTGCTCTGCATGACTGGCAGCAATCGAATTCTTGAAATGTTCGTGAAACCAAACGAAAGAAAATGTGCAGAAGAAGCAAAAGTCAATATAATGTCACAAACATTTCCAAGGAGATCTGTGTCATACCATTGCTAATTTCTCCCTCCCACACAACAGTAATACACATAAACAACTACAGCTTCAAGGACATATTACAACCACTCACTGAAGTAATTCATTTAACACCACCTGTCACACACATGCCCGCCCCCTCCTGATGCTGATCTGTTATTGGTCATCCTGTTTGCTGCTGTCATAGTTCCTTTGTCTTGATATCCTGGAGAACAAGGAAATCTGATGGAAAACATTTTTAACAGGATTTGGTATGAAACTGCTATAGCTATCATGATGGAGTAAGTACTGTCAAAAGAAACTGAATACTTGATTAGAAGAAAGAGAGTCAGAACAGAGGTGAAATTTCAATGGCATAAGAAAATGTGATGCAGTCATGACTAAAAGATGACTTACTTGCCTGTTGTGGAAGATGAGGAGTGACTCTGATCTGTCAAACTGGAGCGTGAAGGTCATTCAACTCTTGGGGAGCCAAGATCTTAAATTGGTCTGAGTAATGACCAAGATTGGTGGATTTTTAGAAGACTGGAATGAAATCAAACTCTGTCACACGCTTGTTTTTGGCTCTGACCAACGCTGGCCCTTAAAAACGACGAGCGACGGCGCGGCAGTGATGGTGAGAGTAGATGAGTCTGGGTGCTGATAGGTAATCAATCACCGTCACCGCTGAGATGAGAGCAGGTTCCACTGCAGTGATCCTCAGGCAGTGATGGGGAGGGAGAAGAGGGGAAGAGACACCAGGGTGGCAGGAGAGGGGAGGTTAGTGAGATAAAGTGCAATAGAGTGGAAAAGACAAAGTTTGATCACGTCCCTTCCAGCAGCAGAACCGTAACCTGACCCACAGACTGGGAGCACTGGGGAGGGCTTAGCAGTGCAAGATCTTAGTTTAAACTCCGACCTCAAACTTTTAACTTCAACAATGTCTCAGATCTCAATAGAAAATAAAACATAGTGCCTCCCTACAAGGTTTGAGAGTTGTGGGGATCCCCAAATGAGTTGCAGGCAGCCCAGCAGTATTAAAACACCACGCCATTCTTTCTGTTCGCCAAAGCTGCGTTTTCATCAGATGTGAGGGAAATGGGATCGTGTGCTATTCTCTGAACAGGTGATGGCTTTATTTAGCAAACAGTTTGATTACGCCTTTTTGTCAGTTATAGCCCTTTAGGAAGTGTTTTGTGCCCTGCAGCCATTCATCACCTGCCACACTTTGAGAGCTTGATGACTTTGTGATAACGTGGTAGTTAAAATGACAGATGAATGCAAACTTATAAATATGGGGGAAGTGGCCGTTAATTGTGTAGTCGATTTGGAGTTTGCGTGAAAGCTACTCATGTCCAATAAATCTACAAATGCATAGCGCATGCACTCTCAAATAAATTGGTGCCCAGGCAGCTCCATAGTGACCATTTGGAACAACTATAAATGCTTCTGATAACACATCGTACAAACTACCTTACCCAATATAATATAGTGAAACCTGGAAATGTGCAAAATATCAGAGGGAAAACTCTGAAGGGAAGAGGTCAAAGCAGAATGGGAAATAGCTCAGTTTGAGGCCAAGAGCAACAATCTTGTAGAAAATGAACAGACTGTCAATTCATCATATTTGCTGCCCTAAAGAAGTATATTGGACAACAAAGGCAGTTCAACCGGAATGCTTTCAGCTTGAACTCTGTGCTGTCAAAAAGAGGCAAATTTCTGCTGACTCCTCCTCCTCCTCCTTCCTCACATCTTCCCTCCGACAAAAATGTTTTTATTTCAAGGTCTTTTTTTTTTAGGAGAGTGTTGAATAAAACATGACACCCAACTCAGCTGTGTTGCTGCTGATGTACTTTCTATACAGGTTGCTGTATGCTGATGGTGAAGCACATTCAAATTTGGCCTTGTGTGAGCCTCAAGAGGTCAGCACCGTCCAGTCTGTCAGAAGTTGACTTTTAGAGAAATTTCACTGAAATGAATAATGAGTTCTTCAAAGAAAAACTTCCAGTAAATCAGAACACAGTCGTAACAGATTTGATTGGATTGTTTGTTCCTTACGCTGAATTTGTGTTGTTTGTATAGTTGGTTTCTTAAAAATCAAGGGTGAATAGCATTCCAAACGTGGTGAATGTATGAAAACACATTAAGACAGGGTGTGGGCTGAAGCTGTCAGTAGAAATTAAAACAAACAAGCCTTATTTTCCCCCCAGAATGCTGTGCTGCTGGTAGCGCCAACAGCCATGTCCTAAAATATGGCAAAATAGCATTTTTATATGAATAATTTATTGCAAAACCACTGTCATTCAAGAGTGTTTGCAATTTTAAGTAGCTGTCACGGCGAGATGAATAGATTGAACATTTAGATGGACAAACGTGGAGCAGTGCTGTTTACATGTGCACGCTTGCCAGCACTGATGATAACCTCTTAAGCTGAAGAAAACATTTTCCCCTACACTGTGCCGTACACATCAGCAAATGCATGTTGGTCTTTCATCTCAGCGGAGCGCTTATTAAGGTGAACTTGGGAACTTATTAAAAACCAGGTTGCAGCAGGAAAACATTTTACAGCAGCATGCTTCCACTGTGACCCCAGAGTTGGATGCCTAACTAGTGTCGATGGGAGAAGCAGCGCTGATCTTTTAGCCGCTCAGTGGGCGGATTTGTTAAAGTTCAGACAAGACATGGACCTCCTCACTGCAGCTGGTGAAAAAGAGTCATTTTTAAGAAATTTAAAACAAAATAAAATGCTACAACCAATATAATGTGTTTTTAGCCTTGATAGCCACAGGGCTAGACTGCCATGAAGTTCTATACATACATTCATGTTGCCCAGAGGATGAATCCTAATGACTTTTCCTCCAGCACCACTATGACGTCTGTATTTCTGAGTGAAATGTCTCTAGAACTGTTGGATGGATTGTCATGAAATTTGCTGCACACATTCCAGCCCCCCCTCAGGATGAACTGTAATCAGTTTGGTGGTCCTCTGACTTTTCATCTAGAACCACCATCAGGCTGTCAAGCTGTCCAGCGCTTTGGTCTATGGCCAAATAACTGCAAAAATAATGACATTCCCACCAGCCTCGGCTGTACAGCTGCACAAACTTGATGCATGGTACGCACATTACACATGCCTACCATCAGCATGCTAGCATCGCCATTTAGCTCAAAACACAGACTTACAGTGCTGCTGGCATGCCTTTAAACTCTTGCCTTGTTTATTAGCCAGTGTCATATTAAAAAGCTTCCTTTTGTCATCAATGGGCACCATTACTCTACACTAGTCGAATATGTCAGTGTCATGGGGTGTAATAATAAAAAAAAAAAACTGCCAGCTCAATTTTGCTGTTGCTCTAATTGCTGCTTTAAAAAAACACATTTATTTGCCGTCACTTATGCATATGGGTGAAGTCCTTACTTTTGAGTACCAATGCCAGAGCTTTGTGTTTGTGATACAGCTGGTGTCCACCAGTGGAAAAAACGTCCATTATCCAGATGCTCAAGGAATTAATGTAATGCTGAAACTCTGTCTCTCTCTCTCTCTTTCTCTCTCTCTCTCTCTCTCTCTCTGCCAGAATGTGTGGTGCTAGTTTGCTTTTTATGTGTCTCCACTGTAGGCTCACTAATGGCCATTCTTAATGCTTTTCCTCTTAATAGCGGAGTCGTTTCCCATACATAGGGGAACAGTATGAACCTAGGACACTCCGTGGCTGCGTCTCTCCTAATGAGCAGCAATTTTCGCCACTGCACCAACTAGAGCAGAAAGAAGAAAATTAACAAAAACACCCACTTTGTTTTACAGTTGCTGGGTTCAATGCCAAACCTCTGTATTTTCAGTGCTGACACGAGGCGCGGAGGGAGATGAAAGAGCAAAGCCAGCAGGTTTTTTTGTGCATATGTGTAAGTTGTTGCATGGACATTTGCGTTTATATAAGTATTTGTGTGAAAGCCAGAAGAGCAAAAAAAAAAACGAGAGGAAGACTGGAAGAGATGCATCCCAGGGTCACTGACTGTGGCTACTGATGAAGGGCTAAATGTGTCCTCACAGTATACAACACACTCTGAGACCTGTGTTCTCCAGTCAGCTACTGGCAGCTCACCAAGCAGACACAAAGACAGGCCCTACAAAGCAGCTATAAGCAAATAGTACTCAAGAAGTCTGACAATAAACACTGCAAGGTTGCCATCACCAGAAATTATGCAACCATTTCAAAATATGCAGGCATGCTCAGTTTAAAGAACAAACAAACACATCGCTGTATGATGAAGGAGATTATCCAACCCTACTAAATATGTATAATTGTTGTGCATTATCAGTTTCTGCAGGAATGCTTCACTCAATAGATGGACAAACAAAGCTTTTAGCAGACAAGAGAATGAGCGGAGCATGTCTGTGAATGTCTTCAGATAGTATTCATGGCGGGTATAAGATGGAATCCCTGGTTATGGTGCAATTTGCGCTGCCAGCTGCAACTAAATGATTACTGACTGCATCTCCTGCCTGGACACACTCACGAGATGAGAGAGCTTGAGGGAAGGAGGAGAGGGAAAACACACGACGGTTTCAACATATCAGCAGTCAGGTAATCCGACCGGCAGTGGAATAAGAAGATTAACAAATACACACTGATGAGTGTGAACTCGCAAGAAATATTGCTGAGGTGTCTGTGCAGAGTTTAGCTGTGATCCTGCACAGGTTCTGCACTATGGATTTACCTTTCTGTCTGGGACTTGACATTACAGGATGGAGAGTTGGCAGCCAGAGACCTTGGTTTCACAAAAACCTTATTAATTTATGTGTCCTTACATGTTTTAGCATGTCGTTAAGGCGTATGTAAAAACATGCATCAATAAGGCCTTTGCTGTTAGTCTAACCTTTAAGCGCTTTTACTGGATAGCTTCTTTTCATTGTTTACTGAATGCCCTTCAATCAAATGCATGTCACAGTGTGTCTGCAGCTGCAGCTGCACTGTCATAACACTGTATTAGCCATGTTTGCCGTGAGTCTCCCTTTTGTTTACTTGTGCTTGGATGCTTGGACGTGTTTACATCTGGGCACCCATACAGCCTCTACCTGGTTTCAATTTGTGATAATGAAACTGATGAGTTGGAGTAACTTTAGTGGATCTTTAATTGCCAAATAAATACAGATGTTGCATTCACACATCTTTTGAAAGTTAGACTGGTGACTGAAAGACGTAAAAAGGAAACCTTAATGTGACATCTGAGCTTGCAAAAATATCCGGTACATTCTTAAACAGGCACCTTGGAGGATGCATATGTGAGATGTGACAAGGAAGACAGTGGGGCCACGGCAGGCTGAAAAAAGTAACATGTTTTTCATGCTGATTAGCAGGGGAGTTGAATCACTTGCCAGATGACATAGAACAAAGCATTAAAGATTCATATACAGGAAATCATCTGTAAATCACTATAATGATTCATGCATATTTAATGAAATCTCATAAGCAGTAAAAACCCTGAGCCAGAATGTAGAGCCAATACATCTTCTGCTTTATTTGATAATGAACATAGGTGCTCTCAGCAGCCAGCACCCCATCAACCAGCCTGAAGGCATCATCTTTCACCCGTTCTTCACAAAGGCCCTCAGATGGATGAGAGGCCTGCCAGCATCAATGGAAATGACTGGATAAACAAACCTATCTCTTCATGTGTGCATCCTGCTGGGTCCTTCGCCAGCTGACAAAGCCATCTCCATTCGGAAATGGACTGAGGCAAGCAAATTAAAAGAAATTCATTCAGAACAGGTCTGACGTCTCATAGCCTATTACTCTACGGTAACAGTTTTAAATGTTAAGCACAGTGGAAATGGGTTTTTTTTTTTAACACTATTTTAGGGAATGCCATTATAGCAGAGCAACACTATAGGGAAGCTGATGGAGTCAAACTGCATCTCATTACCAGTGATACAGTAATAAGCAAGGTGACATGTAGACATGCACATCCCACAATTAATGCACAAATAATCAATAACAACAACACTGCGCTCTATCTCTTGTAAGTGTGTTTAATCTATCGTTTAAAACCTGGAAATAAAATATCCAGTGTTGTGTACATCGCTGCTCTCTGAGGCAAATTTGTTGAGTGAGTTGAGCCTGTTACGAGCACCAGGTTTCATGGCAATTGACCTTGCTGCGTGGGAGGCTTGTTAAGCTTTTTTATTTTGACTTAATGTGTGATTGTAGGAGCTAAGGTTTCCTGTCTTTGTAAATCTACAGCATTACAATATGTTTTAATCCCCCAGGGACATAGAGAGAGAAGAGAGAGAAAGAATGATTTTCTAACTTTCTAACCTTTCCAAGAAAACATAGTTTTGTGTTTGTCTGCCATTTCAACTCAAAAGGTGATAACATCTCAGTGTTATGTTTATATTTTGTACCGCTGCCCCCAAATGGGCAACAAATCTGCAGAGGTTTAAGATGAAAACCTGCCATTTCATGAGCTCTTGTAAACAGCCAGGCAGGTGGTGTGAGGTGATGCATTGTCCCAGAATTTTAATCTCTTACCCTCCAAGTGAGGGTCTGGAAGGGCAACGGCTCTGCGAGAACCTTTGAGTGCACTTCAACAACAAACAGGACAGGAATGACAGCACCGAACAGGAAAGAAAAGAAGAGACTCACAACAGATGAATCCTATTGTGGCAGCCAGCATATTGCTTTAACAGATGGTATATAGGCAGTACAAGGAGTTGGGGGAGTACAGGGCAAGAATACCCACCTCAAACGCAACATCCTGAATGCTGGGGCAGGTGATGGGACATTTGAAGGCCTCACTGATTTTGAAAAAACACCTCTTTACACATTAAATTGTCTTTCAGGCATACATCTGTTCAAGTGGGCAACATAACATAAGTTTTTATGATAACTGAGTAAATCCTTCTGATACATTCACGTTCTGAAATCCTTTACACTGTGCAAAACTGAGACAAACAGCCAGATTCACCTCACTGCGAACTCATCCCTCATTAGCGTTTTTCCATTCTTGGCATGCGTCTGTGATCCCCACACACCATTTGAGTTGTTCTCAGATGTTTAATCAATATCAGACAGTGTCAGATTGGCTCAGATGTCTGCTGGGGAGGTTAGGTTTGAATCTGTAAACCTCCTTGCAGTACCCCAGTCTTTGCTGATCTCTGATCTTTGTAGTTTTTCAAAAGTAGAACCTTTTTATTATTATTTTCTCTTATTCCTACTTAACTTACAGCGGGAATTCCTTCACTTCATGTCCCAGTGTAGAAGACAACAGCAGCATCAGCACAGAAATGTCCCTGGGTGGCCCATGTGTTCCTACTCCCTCTACAGCCAGGTCGCTGTCGCTCGTGATGGCGAATCTTATCCAGGCCAGCTGTAGCCCCTCTCCTCTGCCGGGCACCTCATGGGTTTGGCAGAGTGCCGGTGCCAATGCCCATCAGTGCTGAACATCAGTCACTGCATGTCCCAGATTCACACATCATCTCCACTTCAGAGGGCTGGCCGACTGCTTGCATGTCTGTGTGTGAGTGAGCGTCTGCGTGTGTCTGCGTGCATGAAATTAACAAACCGGGGCAATTAGAGATTTCGCGAAGACATTTTTGCGTGGAAAAGGCCCGACGAAGACAAACGCCTGTTCATACTGCTGCTGGTCCATAAACACCCACTTCCTGTTTGTCTCAAAGATACAGACTACACAGAAATGCCAGTAAATTAGACCTCTGCCAGTTCTGCAATCTCCAAGACGCTGTTTCTATCACACAGATAGAAATGAAGGAAAATAGTTTGATTTAAGTTTAAGTTATTTAAAAGAATCACAGTTGTTAAGTGATTGAAATCACAGACTGAGACCGACAGTGTCTGCACATGAAAGGACATGAAAATCTTACAAACAATTGTAATAAGTGGCAGAAAATACTGTAAATTCTCTGGCAAGCTTACCTTCAATAGCTCTTCAGAGGAAAAAAATACGAGCTGCGATTCGTCTGTGATTCATCAAGTGGAACCCGGCAAAAGGATTGAAAGCCAATTAAATAGATAAAATGAATAAATAAGGAAAGAGGGGAGACAGTTTAAATATTTATCCTGTCTGCACTGTTTTGAACTGATGTAGCTTCCATCCATGAGCTTAAAATGTGTTTCTTGAAGAGCATCTTTGCTTCTCTCTTCTGCTGCTTTGTTTTGAAAGGCACCCATCAGCAGTAGCAGCAAATGGAAAAAACTAACACCGCGTATCTATAATTCATTGCTGTAATACTTCATGTGTAGTAAATGCATAGGCGCATTCCTCAGTGTGATATTTACCTTAACCTTCCTGAGAGAGAGAGAGCTCCAGGGTGCCTTGGGGCAGTGGGGCTGCCAGGCTGAAGCGATGAGGCATTTTTCTTTCAGGGACAGATATTTTCGAGACAATTTTTGTGCCTCGAGCAAGATGAGCCTTTGTAGTAAGCAAAAAGACTTTTTGGTGAATTATAATCCAGCACAAATCAAAAGTAATGTCTTTAAATGCTCTTTCTAGTCATGCTTCGTCAGCGTGGACCATCAAATGCACAGTAGATTCTCCATCATGGTGGAGTTTTTTTGACCTCTTAGCTCGATTGTGTCTTGCGGGAATTGAGTGAATTTATGACCAGCACCTTGGTATCCTTGAAGAAGCTACCTGAGAATGACTTTGATGTGAGAAGCTGCAGCAGTGATCATAATGTTAAAGATACATTTGTTTCTGCCGCCGGGTCCTGGGAGTTTAACAGCTTTCGACACAGAAATCTTACCTATCAAAGCAGCACGGTATGAGTCAGTGCATGACTTATTGTATTCATTGAGAACTGTCAGATCTCCATGCAGGGTGTTTGTTTGGCTGCGAGCTCAGTGTGACAGTGGAAGACACAGAGGCAGGATGTTGTAAAGCAGAGATATAACCAGACACAAGTTTGTAACCCGCGATGAGCTATTGTATGCGTTAAATTATTGATGCTTCTCTGCTTTTAAGAGGCAGGTAGTGCTACTCACGACACACTGGTTATTCTTTACAGCTTCATCTTCTCATTCTTTGCAGGTCTCTCCTACTCGCAGGCCGGCAGGTGGACGGAAAGACGCGCAGGCATGCACGAGTCCACACTTGTCCATATCAGTATATGCATATGCGTGAGCACGCACTGAGACGAGCACGCTGCATCCCCAGAGTCACCGCGTCTGTAAATAGGTTGACAGGTAATCCTGCGGTTTCTAATGTTCCCCGAGTCAGTCAGCTGGAACGGATTGAATTTCAGGGCTTTTGCCAAACAGTTTCCCACAGACGGGCACTTGTAATTTCACTTACTGTGATTGTCTTAGAGGGATGAATGAAAACCTCAGAGGGGCTCCAAATCTTTCATGAATATAGAAGTTGATGTGTGACAATAGCTAATGCTGTACCTGGGGAGCACAGGAATCTTCTGTTGGTACAATGCTGGTAGCGATGTTCACCTCTTGTTAGATTTACATTTTAAACTCATTGTACACTATGTGCTGTATGATCAAGTTATTGGTTGCTGTAATTGCTGTTCATCTGGCCTTCCTAACATGAACTCAGTGTAAGAGATGCCAGAGAAAATCCACAGCCCTCATTCTGTGTAAAAAATGCATTCCTCCACTGTTTGTTCCAACAGATGGTGATAGCGGCAGCACAACTGCACACACAAGTCAATGGAAAGATGAAACTGGGTGGGAATGAATTTGTCCTCAGCAGCACAAATGCTCACAGCACAGATTTGTCCATGCGCTGGGAAAATGTTTGAACTTGGGCAAAAAGCTTGGTCTGTATGCTTCCAGCTTGCATACAGCTAACATCTGTGCAGTCAGTGTATTGGTCTTCTGGGGTGAATCAACATGGACTGCACAAACAGTCCATCGCTCAAATTCGGGTGTATGGCACAAGGCGGAAATTTGCTCCACACCTTTAGGTCAGCCAAAGGTAATGTGAAGCTTCAGCAGCCTGGAAAATCAACTAATTACCTTCTGAAGATAGCTGAGCTGCAGTGGAGGGATAGTAACACAGAGAGGGAACTTTAAGCTAAAACACTGTGTGCCCACTTGGTTTGTGCTGAATCATATAAGTTCAGCTGAACTTAAGAAAGCATTTTTGCACAGAACAAGGACTGTGGGTTTTGCCCCCCCATCACTTACATCTGAATCATGTTATGGGTCTTATTTAGAGCTAGTCCAAGCATGAACAACATTAACAGCAACCATTAACTCCTGCCATGCACTGTACATGTTGAAATGTGAGTATATTGTTTCAAGACAGACTTGCAAAACTGTGCTCCCCCTCTGATGTGAACATCAAATCAAATTAGCACAAACATTTTACAGCAGTAACTTGTGTCGCATAGAAAATCCAGTTCTTTCATTCTGAGCTGAGATTGGAAAGGTAATTTTTCCCCACAGTGCATTCAACAAATATGGATGACTGCAGATGCTGTCTCAGCAGGTGTAGTGAATGCAAAAGAGACACGTCTGACAGCCGGCTCTGCTATCTTGTGCTTGATGATTTGACTTTTAATGCAACAAACAGTATCGGCATGATCAATGGGCGTTTAGGACTGAATTGCATGCACGAGTTTGTATGGACTCCACCACAGCATTAACAGTCAGGTCTGCCATCCTGCTTCCTGTTGGGCCATCGCACTTGGCTATCATGAAATATTTATTAATTCCACACTGGGCTTTTCTCCTGCTCACTTCAGCTCTTTTTGTTCTCTGAAGCTCACAGGTGTATGAACACACATGTTGGAGATCAGGGCGTAGGAAGGGGACTGAGCATACAGGACCCTCACGTGAGGAGGGCCCACGCAGCTACAGTGCTAGAGTGAATAGCTGGGGATGCTGGGAGGAGCTCATAGAGAATGCATGTGTGCAGGGTGCAGACTTTGGTGAATTTACATTAAAGCACACAGCACAAACACACACACACACGACTCAACAGTCATCAGTCATGGTGTTTGGGTGGCTGGGGTTGGAGAAGCTGAGATAAACCCCTCCACCTCTCTGTGGCACCTTCATCTCACAGGTCTGCGGATAGCAGATAAATCAATACAGAATTTCAGTGGGTTTTTTTTAGCCCCAACACAGATTTAAAGAAGCTGATCTGGGAGAGATCATGTCCATAAAAATGACTCTTCTCACATCTATTCTGAAAATAACTTACCTGATGTGTATCACTCAGTATCTCAGAAATATACACCAGGTGGTCCAGCCTGTGAAAGTGCCACCCATGTGTCAACTGCCGATAGAAATTACCTCCTATCATCTTCTCTCGCTTGACTCATAATTTCCAATTTTGCGCTGTCGGCTGAGTTGGTATCACATTGGCAGGTACGTCATTTCCAAATGTGGTTCCTGAAATAAAATGAACAGTTATAAAAACGAAGATTGATTTACAGCAAAATGTTGTTGATTGGCGTACAAGGAGCAGAACAGGAGTAAAATGTACCACTCAAAACATGTTGAGGTTTTAAGGATCTCAGTGTGATTTAGTAATACGCACATTTGTTTGGCTGGAACACTCAACAAACATAACCTTCCATGACTTTTCCAACATTTCCAACGTTTTGCTGCTCCTGAGAAAAAAAATGCAGCTTCAGATCATTACGAGTGCCTTGCGTTGAGAGTCTCCCACTTCTTAAAAGTGCTCACAACTAGGTCAGCGGCTGTTAGCATAATGCAGCTCACCTGTGGCCGCTGTACCTGCAGAGCAGATAATTTGGGTAATCCTTTAGCTCTCCTCCAGGAGAGCTCCCAGTCGCCTCAGCTGTGGGAGGGGACGCTGTCTGTGGTGTTCACTGCAGCAGTGCATCGGAGCGCTGCCACGGAGGATATGTTTATTGATTTTCACTATTTTTAATGAGTGACTCCTCTTCTGGAACAGCCCCCTGCACGCTGACCTCTTTCTAGAAGCCTTCCTGTTTATTGGCTGAGCTGTTTTACGCTGTGTTAAAACTCACCTAACACCAGCTTATGAAAAAGATATTTCCAGCAAGTTTACACTGCCGCGGATGAGTTATCTTTCCATTATATCACTGGTTACCGACCACATTACAGCATTTCCTGCATGATGGAAAAGCTAAACTTTAAAGTTGTTGGAAATTGCAAGTTGTACACTTTGGAAAGTTTTGTGACAGGTTAGAAGTGGCAAACATTAAAGTTCAGCCGTGCTGACAGGGCAGGTTTGTTGTCTGAGTGTGTCACTCAGCTCTCCTCACACCTCAGCCATCAATAACAGCCATGAAACAGCAGCAGCAAAGAAGAGGATATAACAGTGTCCTCCTGAGTGAGCCTAAGCCTGCCAATTCAACAGGGAATACCAGCTCTGTACCAAACTACTAGAGCTGAGATTTAAACTTCTGAACCTCAGCAGCACTGTTTATATTGTGCTGCTTTTTATATTCCACCTCAAAAGATTACAGAACAACGTATGTGACCGGTCAGGTGTCACAGTGCAAGGAAAACACAGTACGTCCTAATAGAGTAGTTATTTATTGCTATTTCAGTTTCATGTTTCCACATGAACACAGATACAGGTCTGTGTTCCCTCTGAAGGAAATCTGTGGGAGTAAAGTCAACAACAGATGCGATCCAGTGGGAGGAAAACAGACAGCGGGGAATGTGAAGGCAAGAGAATTAAATGGAATACAAGTGCGTCTCGTCTGGTGATAGTTTAGGCAGATTAGGCAACGAATCGCAGTGTCAGAGGGGAAAGCAGAGATGAAAGGATTGCAATTTTAAGTAGGAGTTGTACAAGCTTTTTGCTCACGTTATAAAGTAATGCACTAGAATACTCAGATTACTTTTTTGTTGTCACAAGAAATGCAACCTGTTAGTTTTAAACTACAAGTAATTAGTTATTTAAATGCATTTCAGTGGAAGATATCCAACGTCGCGGTTGCGTCAGTGCACATGTGCAGCTCAGCTAGCGAGATGGCGGAGAGGAGAGCCTTTATGTCGTGGAAGTGTTCCAGTTATTTTGAATTTGTTGGTGAAAGGACGAGAACATCACAGCAGAAAGCAAACTGTGCCTGGGTGTAAGTGTGTGTCAGCTGCAAAGAGATCTGCTTGTAATTTGAAGAAGCAGCTGCAAGCGAAGCACAGCTCCACGACACTGAGGTACCCTCCGTTTCTCACTTTATGGGCCGTAGACTGGGCTGTGCAATGACGGCAGAGTCCGTAAATTCACAGGCTGACAAACAGTAGGCTTAAGAATTTCAAAGGGGATTCATTTTTTGTAACGCAATAAGTTTTTAGTGGCAGGTCACTTTTAAAAGTTACATCACCCAACACTGGTAACCAGGCTAAACATCTCTTCAGCTCATACCAGTCCAGATGATAATTATAAGTGCCTGTGTTTTGTTTTGTTTTTTCTCAGTGGCTCTGCAGTCCTCTCGCTGACACCACAAGCAAAAGAGCAACAATTTTGACCTTCAAGACTGAAAACGTATCTTGACTGACATTTACGAGATTCGTGTTGATATTTCTCAGGTCAAGTATCGACCAATCAAGCCACACAGCACACGCCACACAGCAGACGTTAAGGAATCTATCTTTAGACAGCAGAGTGCAAGAAAGCCTTTCATTAGTGCGCAAAGTTAAAGTTGACGAGCAAAGAGTAGTTCAGGAAGTTTCTCATAATTATTTGACAAGCTTCCCTTGTGAGAACGCATCCATTCTTCCCTGTTTGTCCTGCGCCATGCGCCTGAACGCCGTGGATCAGTTTCACCCTCTGAGTGAGCCAAACAAGAGTGCAATCAGTACTTAGCATTTAAGAAACAAGAGAGCGAGCCTGCCACTCAGTTTGCAGACTATTCCCCCGACCCTTCCTTATGGGTTTATACTGAATGTTGCACTTTGACAGAATTGTGGTTTGTGTATTAATGAGGCAGACATGACAGAATATCACTGAGTTCTGCGATATAGCACAGTACCCCGAGGAATTTACAGGAGCATGAAAGGTACATCTACAGCTGTCTGCTCATTGCTATTGATCTATTATGAATGTCAGGTTCCACTTTGTTTGTGATTCAAGCTGAGTTGGAGGTTTATTGTGCATGCTATCTTGCATATACACAGTTTTTTCTATGATAATATAAGATATTAAACATAAGGAACTTTTCAACCCAGATAACATTGAATACAATACATATTGGTTTCTTATTGCTGTCAGTTAACCTGCAGACTTGGTGGACATCTACTGCATGTTTGATGAAGATCTGGATCTGACGTTTTATAAAGTCAGACCAAGTCGTAGATTCATGAACACAAAAGCTCTCCACACTTCAAAAGAATCATTAATATGCCTTGAGTAATCAATATATGTCAATGGCGTATCCACTTCACAAGAAACTTTATTATGCCTTTTGACTTCTGGCCCAGCGAGCTCAGCAGAAACACACTTCTTTTTCCAGTTTCCCCGATATCGGATGCAACTCCACAGACGAGGCTTTTAACTGATGAGCCTCACATTGGCTGATCCATTAGTTATGAACCAATCTGATGACTCCTTTGTTTGCCACAAGCTTCAGAATCCAGATCCATGCATTATTCAGAAATGTCGCGAATGATACCAAATTAGATGAGTAAGGGAGAAAAAAAAAAGCATTCATTATTTAAAGCTTAGGCTGTGATGAAACAATCCCTTACAGTGGCTACGTTGTCTATATCTACTATTAAATGAGTCTGTGGTTGGCGGTGACAAACTTTTAAATGCCATTTAAAAGTGTGGCTTTGTTAACTGAGTTTAGCTGAAACCAAAACACGTTGCAGGGAAACTTTGTCAGCATAAATCATTACACAAACAAACACTCGCAGACACACAGAGAGAAGAAAAGGTTTCCTCCACTGTTTTGTGAGAGCTGCTCCAGCACTGGGAAAATAAATGAGACTCTTTCATGCAAAACGTAAAGGCGCGCTCATTTTACACATCATGATCTGTTTACTCATCATGGGGCAGCAGCAGTACAGTGGAAAGTCCTCTCAGAAAGTCTGATTCTGCGCCCGAAGTCGCTCCCTGTTTCACTGATTCCCTGCTCCCTATATAACAGGCACTCTGCAGCTCACTCAGTAATGAGCAATAAATTGAGATTTCAGACACTCATGAATCATCATCAGTTTGCGTCATCGCATCTCTTGTGAGTCCCCAAACTTTATGGAACCGCAACACTAGATTCAATTTACCGACAAAACATTTGTAAGCACAGATAAGCAATTGCAGCAACTGACAAAGCACGTCTAGCTCCGTTCAGCTCCAAAGCTTCTGCTAGCCTGGTCTCTCTCTTAATGAATAATACTGTGACATAAGAGAGGCACTTTGCTTCTTTGCACGTATTTGATCCAGTCTTATTGGTTTGCTTCATGCTACCTCTTCTACGTGAACACATTCGTCCTGTCCTGCAGTTTCCAGGTAAAGACTGAACGGAGTTTTGCACATTGTGTGACTGACAGGATGGTTGCATAACAGGAGTTTTATTTGAAAGCAGATGCGCCTGATGAATGTCACTATCAGTCTGAATTATATTCCTTTTTACGCAATAACACTTATTAGGTCTAGTAAGCATTATTTTTATACCCCGTGGAAAGATGTATGTAGGGTGAAGGGTGTGTCATGGAATGATTTTCTGATATGATCTGTTCAAATTTGGTCTGATGCTCAGTATTTTGTCAATATCTAATTACCATGTCAACGATTTCCTCATGTTGTGATTTAATGTAACCACAGCTTCATGAAATCTCTATCTAAATACCCCTTTCAAAACACTGAGTGTGACAGAGTATTATCTGCAGCGTCTTGAAGGGTATTGCAATGTTAAGTGATATTAGACGCCGGCTGGCTGTTGATGCATTAGATTCGGGTTGATTTGACTGCCAGAATGGCGCCGCTCATCCAGATGCAGGGAGATGCCCTTGATAGGTAAACAATATGGATGTTATCAGGGATGACACACCTGTCTTTGAGAGAGCACTGTAATCGCTCACGTGCTGAAAGGATATCCATCTCTTCTATTTCCAAGGCAAACAAATGTGTAACTGACAGGCTGCTCTCTGCAGCTGTATCAAATGTTAATCTCCTGCAATGCTAAATGAAAGCTGTTCTCTGTGCATAATTCACCTCAGCAGCACACATATCTCATCTCATCACACATCTCACAGCACGTGGCTTCTCATAAGGTTTCAGTGTGAGAGTGGCTCATCGCTGCTGCGATGTGGGTGTTTCACTGTTGCATGAATACTCCATGTGCCTTGAAGCTACAATAACTACAATACCAGGAGCGCAAATAGTTGGAAACACAGACAAAATTGAAATAAAAGAGCAGTTCCAAAATAATATCATACTGTACTGTAATTTAGAAACTAGAAAATTCCCCCTGGGAAATTTTGAAAGGGACACGGGGTGTGTTCGAGCCGACAAAATTATCTACGTTTTAAAGTTTGAATGAAGTCTCTAGGAGAAACTATGGCGAAGCAGCGGACAATTGAAAAAGGCTGCAATGTGAGAAAACTGCAGATATCAGAGGTAGTCAGTCCCTGATTAATGAATTGCTCTCAGCTGTGTTTCTGTGGCTTTCTCCTTGTCTGTCTCTGTTGATCACCTCAGCTGTCTGTGTCTGCTTCTCTCCTCTGCTTCATGTCTCTGTTGACATGAATTCATGAACTGAATCAATAAACATGAATGGAGCTAATGCTAACAGAGCTAACACTAACTGAGCTAACAGCTAAAGGTGCGAATATAGCGAACGGCGCTAGCGCTAACAGAGCTAACTGTGCTAACAGAGCTAACAGAGCTAACGGCGTCAACAAGGGGGCGGGGGGATGGGGTTTTCATTATGCATTTGTCTGTGTGTGTGTGTTTATGTATCTGTCGTTGTGTGTGACTGCGTATGTGTGTGTCTTCGTCTGTTTCTGTGGCTTTCTACTTGTCTGTCTCTGTTGATCACCTCAGCTGTCTGTGTCTGCTTCTCTCCTCTGCTTCATGTCTCTGTTAACATGAATTAATGAACTGAATCAATAAACATGAATGGAGCTAATGCTGACGGAGCTAACAGAGCTAACACTAACGGAGCTAACAGCTAGCGGTGCGAATAGTGCTAACGGCGCTAACGCTAACAGAGCTAACTGTGCTAACAGAGCTAATAACGGCGTTAACAAGGGGGCGGGGGGATGGGGTTTTCATTATGCATTTGTCTGTGTGTGTGTGTTTATGTATCTGTCATTGTGTGTGACTGCGTATGTGTGTGTCTTCGTCTGTTTGTGTGTGTGTGTCTGCTTGAACTACACAAGCAGCCCAACCTGCTCCTACATGGAGATGTGTATAGTATATATGTGTCTGAATGTGTGTGTGTGTGTGTGTGTGTGTGCGTGTGTGCCTGTGTAACTTCTGCCCCACCTGCTGATAATTACCTCTCTACCTCTCCCACTTTTTACCTGTTCCTGTTCAGTTTTGACGTGCTGTTTTTAATCACTTTTTAGCTGTTGGTTAGCCCTTTTTGTGTGTGCATTTGTGTGACTACTGTCTCAACCTCTTTGGCAAAGAGCTTTGTGAAGCTGAGTTTAACTGCTTGTTGGACGGAGATTGTTTTCAAACAATGCCCTTGTTTTGACTGAGCTCGTTAAGATAATCATTCTCAGGCTTGTTGTCCTGCAGATGTGTGTGCGTGGGTTATTGACCGGTGTGTGTGTAAATGACAGTTAATGACACACCTGTTAACTGAAAAGCGGCTTTTTCGCTGTCGGTTTCTTCCGAACAACTTGCGATTGTGTCAAAACCGTAGCTGCTATCAAAAAACCGATTACACTGTGAGATGCGGACAAGTCTGGGCCAGATGTACGTGTGTTTTATGTCCAGATATTCTTTAGAAAAATGACAAAATGGTCGACTTAAAAAGACTCTGCGACTCAGAGAACAGGAGTTTGTATTGTATGCAGTGAGATTTGGGTTCGGCGAACCTCCTGAACTAAATCCTCTGGTGAGAGAACCGTACCTCGTATCAGAGTGTACTATAGATCATCGGACTCCCGAGAACTTCCTGAGTCCGAATATCATCTCGTTTTATTCCTGAGACAACAACTTTTCGTTTTATGGCGATGTAAAGACAGGAGGCATTTATGCTTTTCTCACAAAACAGCTCTGAATTTTTACATTGGAGTCAATGGGAGAGCTAGAGGGAGGTGGCTACACAAAAAGCCTCACTATTTAAATTCAGTAAGTCTCTCGGCTTTTTCGAGGACATCACATGAAAGAGGACAAGTTTGTCTACAAAAGATCCCAAAATTATGTGTCTCCTATTCACCGTTTGTATTTTACGGCAATTTTAGAAACACATTTCAGGCGATTTTTCACCGGCTGTCTCACTCTAACTTATGACATCACCCACTGTAGAGGGAGAGATTCTGAGCATTTTTGTGAGAAACTTGATGGTCTTCAGATGGTCATAGCTCGAAAACCGTAAGAGATATCAAAAAATGTGCCGGTATTAATTTTGAGCTGACAAATTTATCTACGTTTTAAACTTTGAATGAAGTCTCTAGGACAAAGTATGGCCGAGCTGCGGACAATTGAAAAAGGCTGAAATTTGAGGAAATTTCCCCATTCATTTCTTATGGGAAAGTCTTCGCAGTTGTTCGCGTCTTACGTCGGCCTTCGATGGTCATAGTTCGAAAACCGTAAGAGATATCAAAATGTGCCGAGGGTCATTTGGAGCCGACAAAATTATCTACGTTTTAAAGTTCAAATGAAGTCTCTCGGTGAATGTATGCCTGAGCTACAGACGTTTGAAAAACTCCAATTTCCATCTTTTTTTTTCCGCCCGTCCCATTCATTCTTATGGGAAATTTATCGCAGTTTTTCGCGTCTTACGACGCGAAAAACTGCGATAAATTTGAGAAAAGTAATAGCACACCGATCCTGATCAAACCGCACGTTTTGATATATAATTTGCAAGGGTTTTCTCAAAGCTGCGGGGCGAGTTCAGGGACAAAAATTTGGAGGATGATGAAAAATAATAACTAGAAAATTCCCCCTGGGAAATTTTGAAAGGGACACGGGGTGCGTTCGAGCCGACAAAATTATCTACGTTTTAAAGTTTGAATGAAGTCTCTAGGAGAAACTATGGCGAAGCAGCGGACAATTGAAAAAGGCTGCAATTTGAGAAAACTGCAGATATCAGAGGCAGTCAGTCCCTGATTAATGAATTGCTCCCAGCTGTGTTTCTGTGGCTTTCTCCTTGTCTGTCTCTGTTGATCACCTCAGCTGTCTGTGTCTGCTTCTCTCCTCTGCTTCATGTCTCTGTTAACATGAATTAATGAACTGAATCAATAAACATGAATGGAGCTAATGCTAACAGAGCTAACACTAACTGAGCTAACAGCTAACGGTGCAAATATCGCTAACGGCGGTAGCGCTAACAGAGCTAACTGTGCTAGCAGAGCTAATAGAGCTAACAGCGTTAACAAGGGGGCGGGGGGATGGGGTTTTCATTATGCATTTGTCTGTGTGTGTGTGTTTATGTATCTGTCGTTGTGTGTGACTGCGTATGTGTGTGTCTTCGTCTGTTTCTGTGGCTTTCTACTTGTCTGTCTCTGTTGATCACCTCAGCTGTCTGTGTCTGCTTCTCTCCTCTGCTTCATGTCTCTGTTAACATGAATTAATGAACTGAATCAATAAACATGAATGGAGCTAATGCTGACGGAGCTAACAGAGCTAACACTAACGGAGCTAACAGCTAGCGGTGCGAATAGAGCTAACGGCGCTAACGCTAACAGAGCTAACTGTGCTAACAGAGCGAATAACGGCGTTAACAAGGGGGCGGGGGGATGGGGTTTTCATTATGCATTTGTCTGTGTGTGTGTGTTTATGTATCTGTCATTGTGTGTGACTGCGTATGTGTGTGTCTTCGTCTGTTTGTGTGTGTGTGTCTGCTTGAACTACACAAGCAGCCCAACCTGCTCCTACATGGAGATGTGTCTGGTATATGTGTGTCTGAATGTGTGTGTGTGTGTGTGTTTGTTTGTGTGCGTGTGTAACTTCTGCCCCACCTGCTGATAATTACCTCTCTACCTCTCCCACTTTTTACCTGTTCCTGTTCAGTTTTGACGTGCTTGTTTTTAATCACTTTTTAGCTGTTGGTTAGCCCTGCTTGTGTGTGTGTTTGTGTGACTACTTTCTCAACCTTTTTGGCAAAGCGCTTGGTGAAGCTGAGTTTAACTGTTTGTTGGATGGAGATTGTTTTCAAACAATGCCCTTGTTTTGACTGAGCTCGTTAAGATAATCATTCTCAGGCTTGTTGTCCTGCAGATGTGTGTGCGTGGGTTATTGACCGGTGTGTGTGTAAATGACAGTTGCACCTGTTAAACTCCTCCCTTGAAAAGCGGCTTTTTCGCTGTCGGTTTCTTCCGAACAACTTGCGATTGTGTCAAAACCGTAGCTGCTATCAAAAAACCGATTACACTGTGAGATGCGGACAAGTCTGGGCCAGATGTACGTGTGTTTTATGTCCAGATATTCTTTAGAAAAATGACAAAATGGTCGACTTAAAAAGACTCTGCGACTCAGAGAACAGGAGTTTGTATTGTATGCAGTGAGATTTGGGTTCGGCGAACCTCCTGAACTAAATCCTCTGGTGAGAGAACCGTACCTCGTATCAGAGTGTACTATAGATCATCGGACTCCCGAGAACTTCCTGAGTCCGGCCATCTCCTCGTTTTATTCCTGACACAACAACTTTTCGTTTTATGGCGATCTAAAGACAGGAGGCATTTCTGCTTTGCTCACAAAACAGCTCTGAATTTTAACATGGGACTTAATGGGAGAACAGGAGGGCGCTGGCTGCACAAAACGTCTCACTATTTAAATTCAGTAAGTCTCTCGGCTTTTTCAAGGACATCACACGAAAGAGGACAAGTTTGTCTACAAAATGAGCCCAAAATTATGCGTGTAGAGTGTAATTTGTGGCCGTAGCGACGAGAAAAAGAGAAGATTTTCAGATCGTTTTTAGACTCTGTGCCACTCTAGCACGCACTCTAGCACGAACATTCCGCGCAATACACACCCATTATAATCTCAAAATTTCCCGCCAAACGATCACTGTCATTGAACAGTGACTGATCAAAAACTATAGGACCAATCAAAATGTGGATGAACACACCAATAGACCAGACTTGGGTCTACATTTTAAAGTTGAAATGAAGTCTCTCGGTGAATGTATGCCTGAGCTACAGATGTTTGAAAAACTCCAATTTCAATCTTGTTTTTTTCGCCCGTCCCATTCATTTCTTATGGGAAATTTATCGCAGTTTTTCGCGTCTTAAGACGCGAAAAACTGCGATAAATTTGAGAAAAGTAATAGCACACCGATCCCGAACAATACGCACGTTTTGATATATAATTTGCGAGGGTTTTCTCAAAGCTGTGGGACGAGTTTGAGGACGAAAACTTGGAGGAAGATGAAAAATAACTAGAAAATTCCCCCTGGGAAATTTTGAAAGGGACACGGGGTGTGTTCGAGCCGACAAAATTATCTACGTTTTAAAGTTTGAATGAAGTCTCTAGGACAAAGTATGGCCGAGCAGCGGACAATTGAAAAAGGCTGAAATTTGAGGAAATTTCCCCATTCATTTCTTATGGGAAATTTATCGCAGTTGTTCGCGTCTTACGTCGGCCTTCGATGGTCATAGCTCGAAAACCGTAAGAGATATCAAAATGTGCCGAGGGTCATTTGGAGCCGACAAAATTATCTACGTTTTAAAGTTTGAATGAAGTCTCTAGGAGAAACTATGGCGAAGCAGCGGACAATTGAAAAAGGCTGCAATGTGAGAAAACGGCAGATATCAGAGGCAGTCAGTCCCTGATTAATGAATTGCTCTCAGCTGTGTTTCTGTGGCTTTCTCCTTGTCTGTCTCTGTTGATCACCTCAGCTGTCTGTGTCTGCTTCTCTCCTCTGCTTCATGTCTCTGTTAACATGAATTAATGAACTGAATCAATAAACATGAATGGAGCTAATGCTAACAGAGCTAACAGAGCTAACACTAACTGAGCTAACAGCTAAAGGTGCGAATATAGCTAACGGCGCTAGCGCTAACAGAGCTAACAGAGCTAACGGCGTTAACAAGGGGGCGGGGGGATGGGGTTTTCATTATGCATTTGTCTGTGTGTGTGTGTTTATGTATCTGTCGTTGTGTGTGACTGCGTATGTGTGTGTCTTCGTCTGTTTGTGTGTGTGTGTCTGCTTGAACTACACAAGCAGCCCAACCAGCTCCTACATGGAGATGTGTCTGGTATATGTGTGTCTGAATGTGTGTGTGTGTGTGTGTGTGTTTGTTTGTGTGCGTGTGTAACTTCTGCCCCACCTGCTGATAATTACCTCTCTACCTCTCCCACTTTTTACCTGTTCCTGTTCAGTTTTGACGTGCTTGTTTTTAATCACTTTTTAGCTGTTGGTTAGCCCTGCTTGTGTGTGTGTTTGTGTGACTACTGTCTCAACCTTTTTGGCAAAGCGCTTGGTGAAGCTGAGTTTAACTGTTTGTTGGATGGAGATTGTTTTCAAACAATGCCCTTGTTTTGACTGAGCTCGTTAAGATAATCATTCTCAGGCTTGTTGTCCTGCAGATGTGTGTGCGTGGGTTATTGACCGGTGTGTGTGTAAATGACAGTTAATGACACACCTGTTAACTGAAAAGCGGCTTTTTCGCTGTCGGTTTCTTCCGAACAACTTGCGATTGTGTCAAAACCGTAGCTGCTATCAAAAAACCGATTACACTGTGAGATGCGGACAAGTCTGGGCCAGATGTACGTGTGTTTTATGTCCAGATATTCTTTAGAAAAATGACAAAATGGTCGACTTAAAAAGACTCTGCGACTCAGAGAACAGGAGTTTGTATTGTATGCAGTGAGATTTGGGTTCGGCGAACCTCCTGAACTAAATCCTCTGGTGAGAGAACCGTACCTCGTATCAGAGTGTACTATAGATCATCGGACTCCCGAGAACTTCCTGAGTCCGAATATCATCTCGTTTTATTCCTGAGACAACAACTTTTCGTTTTATGGCGATGTAAAGACAGGAGGCATTTATGCTTTTCTCACAAAACAGCTCTGAATTTTTACATTGGAGTCAATGGGAGAGCTAGAGGGAGGTGGCTACACAAAAAGCCTCACTATTTAAATTCAGTAAGTCTCTCGGCTTTTTCGAGGACATCACATGAAAGAGGACAAGTTTGTCTACAAAAGATCCCAAAATTATGTGTCTCCTATTCACCGTTTGTATTTTACGGCAATTTTAGAAACACATTTCAAGCGATTTTTCACCGGCTGTCTCACTCTAACTTATGACATCACCCACTGTAGAGGGAGAGATTCTGAGCATTTTTGTGAGAAACTTGATGGTCTTCAGATGGTCATAGCTCGAAAACCGTAAGAGATATCAAAAAATGTGCCGGTATTAATTTTGAGCTGACAAATTTATCTACGTTTTAAACTTTGAATGAAGTCTCTAGGACAAAGTATGGCCGAGCTGCGGACAATTGAAAAAGGCTGAAATTTGAGGAAATTTCCCCATTCATTTCTTATGGGAAAGTCTTCGCAGTTGTTCGCGTCTTACGTCGGCCTTCGATGGTCATAGTTCGAAAACCGTAAGAGATATCAAAATGTGCCGAGGGTCATTTGGAGCCGACAAAATTATCTACGTTTTAAAGTTCAAATGAAGTCTCTCGGTGAATGTATGCCTGAGCTACAGACGTTTGAAAAACTCCAATTTCCATCTTTTTTTTTTCGCCCGTCCCATTCATTCTTATGGGAAATTTATCGCAGTTTTTCGCGTCTTACGACGCGAAAAACTGCGATAAATTTGAGAAAAGTAATAGCACACCGATCCTGATCAAACCGCACGTTTTGATATATAATTTGCAAGGGTTTTCTCAAAGCTGCGGGGCGAGTTCAGGGACAAAAATTTGGAGGATGATGAAAAATAATAATAATAAGAAGAAACACGCGGGATAGTAATAAGTGACTCGGGGCTACGCCCCGAGTCACTGGCTCCTGCAGCAGAGCTGCAGGAGCCAGTGCCTCGGAGCGTGCCCCGTGTCCCTAATAAGAAGAAGAAGAAGAAGAAACGCGCGGGATAGTAATAAGTGACTCGGGGCTACGCCCCGAGTCACTGGCTCCTGCAGCTATTTCATAGCTGTAGGAGCCAGTGACTCGGGACGTTGCCCCGTGTCCCTAATAATAAGAAGAAACACGCGGGATAGTAATAAGTGACTCGGGGCTATGCCCCGAGTCACTGGCTCCTGCAGCAGAGCTGCAGGAGCCAGTGCCTCGGAGCGTGCCCCGTGTCCCTAATTATACCACCTAATGGTTCAGATCATTGGAGCCATGTATTCTCAAGTGCGAGGTGAAACGAGGATATTTCAGGTTGCACAAGGCTCTCTCGGCAGGGAAACTTGCTACAAGTGGCTGCTGCAGCACTCCTGGGTCTGATTGGATGGCTTGTTACCACACATCACACATCAATCAGAAGTTTTCTATCAGCTGAAGTGGGCAGATGTCTGAAGCAACAACCTTATTGATCTGTGGTGCCTTTGTCTTGTTATTCAGCGGGAACCATTTCTGTGAATAACAAGGCCATGGTGGCTGAGAGGCTGCATGAAAGCGTCCAGATATCACACTGTCAGCCTTTCAAAATGACTGAATTACTCAATGCATTCAAGCTACATTATTTGCGGTTTTGAAAGTACAACACTGTTTCCAAAGAAGTCGGGACACTGTGAAATGGAAATGGAAACAGAATGTGATGATTGCAAAACTCTGAAACCCCATGTTTAATTGAAAATAGCACAAAGACATGTTATATATGTCCTCATTTAGAATTTGATGCCAGCAACATGTTTCAAAAGGTTGAGACAAGGTCATGTTTACCAATCTGTTGCATCACCGCTCATCTCCCCTAACAACACTCTGTAAGTGTTTGGGAACTAGACCAACTGTCATCATTTTCAAAGTGGAATGTTTTCCGGTTTGTGCCTGATGTACAATTTCAGCTGCTCAACAGTTCATGTCTCCTTTGTCGTATTTTACGCTTCATAATGCAGCAAACATTTTCAATGAGTGACAAGTCTGGACTGCAGGCAGGCCAGTTTAGCAGCCAGACTCTTTTAGTATGGAGCCGTGCTGTTGGAATACGAGCAGAATGTAGTTTGGCATCATCTTGCTGAAATAAGTAAGGCCTTTTCTGAAGAAAGGCGTTGTGTACTTGGCAGCATATGTACTCCAGAACATGTATATGTGGTTCAGCATTAATGGAGCCTTCACAAGTGTGCAGGTTACCGATGTGTCATGTGCACTAATGCCCCCTCATACCATCACAGGTGCTGGCTTTTGAACTGTGTGCTGACAACCAGCCGGATGGTCCCTCTCCTCTTTAGCCACGAGGACACGGCCTCTGTGATTTCCAAAAAGAATTTCAAATGTCGACTCGTCGGACCAGAGGACGGTTTTCCACGTCACCTCAGTCCATCTTAAAAGAGCTCAGGACCAGAGAAGGCGGCTGCGTTTCTGGATCTGGTTTATATTCGGTTATGTACACAATTAAATCCCCTTATTCTCTGCAGTTTTAAGTTGAGAAACATTATTCTGAAACTGTTTCACTATTTGCCAACGCAGTCTGTCACAAAGTGATGAACCCCTCTGCATCTTTACTGACTCAGCCTCTCTGGGAGGCTCTTTTTATACCCGATCATGTGACTCACCTGTTGCCAGTTAACCTAATTATCAGTGAGATGTTCCACCAGCTGTTTTCTTTTACAACTTTCCAGCCTTTTGTGGCCACTGTCCCAACTTTTTTGAAATGTGTTGCTGGCATCAAATTCGAAATGAGGATATCACCTAGAATGAGAGAATGAACAACATGTGATATGTTGTCTTAGTGCTATTTTCAATTAAAATGGGATTTCAGTGTTTTGCATATCATCACAATCTGTTCCTATTTGCGTTTTACACAGCGTCCCAACTTATTTGGAAATGGGGTTGTAGGCAATTTTCTGCCAACTGGAGTGTAGCTATTGTTACTCGTTAAAATTCAATGGTAGAAAACATGTTGGCAACTGACAATTTAAAGTCAAACCACAATTTTAAGCTTGATGTAGTTGAGACTGACTTTGAGCAAGAGCAATAATCTTCAATTATGTTAAAAACAACAAATCTCTTCAATCCCTGAATGCTTTTCCAACCATCTGTAAGACCCAAATGTAGGGTTTCCTTTACTCCAGATTTTTTATTTTTTCTTGATCCTGCTTACATTCCCATATTGGAAAAACACTACCAAAGTCAAATGAACTGGTTAACCAAGTTAATGGAAATATGTTGAAGTGCATTTCTGTGCTACTTTGTTGAAGTTGTTTTCTAAAAATTCTTGAAGTGCATAACAGCAAAGAGTCAAGAGTCTGCAGCCACGCTCACGGCTCTGTGGTGCACGTGATGCTCTGCGATGTATTGGCTAAATGCTAACGTCAGCTTGCTGAAATGTTTCTGATGACAATGCTAACATGCTGATGGTTAGCAAGTACCATGTTCAACCTCTTAGTTTAGTGTTTTAGCATGCTAACATTTAGCACAATGTGTAGCCCTTAACCCAAAGTACACCTGAGGCTATTGGGGGTGTCTTTAGTTTTGCAAGTATTTGGTCATAACTAGTCATCAAAAGTCTTTGTAAATTGAAGTTTTGACCAGAAGATGGTGCTAGGTGAAAAGTCTGGGGACCACTGGTGTTGAATTTATTCTCCAGGGACATTGAATATGCTACCTGTAGCAAATCCATCCAAGTGTTGTTAAGATTGGCATTGCTAGCATGACTTAAAAAAAAAAAAAACACTCTAAAAAGCATGTATAACAGCTATCAAGCTAACATGATAAATGAAATCCTCCTGATATGAAAAGAAACAGGCAGTCTTTAGCATACACACATTTATTTGAAAGTGCAACACAACTGATGCAGAAAAGCACAACACACACTTTGAACAGAGTTACATTCACACACATACACTCAACTCAGCAGCACTGTGCGGTCTGAAGCATGAACTCGTTGAACTGAACTTGGAGTATAGCTCATACAAACGTCTGCTGCTGCATAATGTAAGATCGTTCTTTTGCATATAAAGAATAATTTTGTAATACTTCAGTTCTGAGTACAGGGAGGACATTTTCCATATGATCATCCTCAAACCTTCATTGGTTTCCATTCATGTGTTGGATCCCAGTGAAGCGGCGAGTTCCCTCCAATGGTACATTTGGCTCCTTCGTTTTCTTAATGGACAAATTTCACACAGCTGCAGTCCTTTATTGTACATAAAGTATATAAACAGCAAAACACAGCTCACAGACTTCTCAAGGCCAGACATGCTTATTCAAAGGAATCGTTTCTCACGAATGGAACTGGCATGCCATGAACAAAAGTTCTTACACTCGTTTTTTCTTCAGACATCTATTCATTATAGTTGATAATTTCATTTTTCTTTAATATTTTCTGTGTACTTTTATCCCATCAGTCCTTGGGAAAGCGAAATGATTGAAAAAAAACAAAAACACAGAGTATCCAGCACTGGTCGACCTTGTGCATCTGATAAAGACGTATGTATTCTAGTCATTTTTTTTCTTTCTCTGTAGAAAATTATTGAACTTTCATTTCAAAATGACACATCCACCGTTTGAAAAAAGTGACACCTACTGCTACAAAACTATCTATAGCACCAAATGAAAACTAATCAGGGAATGGTTTGAAGGAAAGTGGGAAAATAATCCTTTGTTGATCAAAGCGAAAATACTTTTACAGACATAACTTCTGAACAACTTCTTTTTTCCAATATACACTGAACCGTCGAATGAAGAAAAACGAAATGACAAAGTATAAACATCAGGCTGCCAAGTCAGGCCAATGCAGGTCTATAGAACATAATGAATTAGTGTCACAATCACTTAATCTTCAAATCTGCCTCAAGATGTCAAAATCTTGCAGTCACAGATGTCCAGGCTCTCAGAGTCTCGTTCAGTCCGCCACAGAGTCTGACATGCAGCGTCGAGCACCTCCTCCCCTCTGGTGAAAGACTCGTCCTTCGCAAAGTTTCATTTTGTATTGCATCAGAGTGGGATAGGCCTTGTCAAAACCTGCACGCACGCACACAGTTTTAAGAAGCTGCCAATGTGTTGCATTAGTGATAGAGGCTTAATTGTGGCTGATTTGGGGAAATTATGTTCAAGAGAATTTTGAAGAAGCCGTCCGTTTGTAAGAAACCTAATGGTGTCCATAATCAGGCAAACAGCAGCTGAGGGTGCGGCTGTGTCAACCGTTGCTTTCTGCCCAAAAACATGTGGTCTTTTTGTCAGTGGAGACGGACGAATGCACAAACAGGCTCGACTAACATACCGACAAGATAATAAAAATACAAAATAACCTTCTGCATTTGGCTTGCTGCTCATTTCACATCACGCTGCATGATGTGTTTTTCACCTGTCATTTTTCTGCACAAATAAGGTAAAGTGAGATTGCACCTTCCCATTAATGTCACAGCAATGGCAAAAAAGAAAGATACAGTAACCAAGGCAACAGAATTATCCACAATTTCTAATGAAACTTGTAAGAGGCTACAAATTGCTTTGTTGATGATAGGGACCCAGTGATCTGGCTGTGGGTCATCCCTGTTTATAAAGCATAACACGGCACATGCAACCCAAGCTGAAAAAAAAAGCTACAAATCTTTGGTGCATTCCTTGTTTAAAATAATGGAACATTAATGGATTTATAATACATCAAAATCGCTACCCCGAGTTCAGGCCTGTTGTCTCCTGACTGTTAGATTGTCTATTTGTGGGGCTACAGTGCGGCTGAAAGCCATTTGCAATGCTCGGGCAGTCCGTGGGGCACCTCATATCGCCCTAATGTGCTCATAAGCAGCGGTGGCTGACCTTCCTTAATGAGGATTAATGCAGGATCAGATTAGAGTTTGTGCCTGTCCAGACACACTTCCGCCACGACATTCCCACCTGCCTGTTATTGATTGCACACACTGAGCTACAATTTGGGTTCCTGTCCCTGTGCGGTTAAATGCAGGGCTTGTGGGGGAGAAAAAGTAAGATGGTAACAAGGAGAGGAAGAGGAATAGGGGAAGCGTGATATATGCAGGATTGCACTGGAAAATGATATAAACCCAAGAAAGTGGGGAGAGATTGAATACAAAAAACATGAGTGAATGTAAAAGAGTGGGGTAGGGGAACATTTAATATTATCATTGGCACGGACCAGTGCTTTTCTCAAGAGTGCATTGGCTCTAAATGCATCATTTTGTCGCCATGGACAACCAAACATTAGAAACGAGCAGATGTGAATCTAGAGCAGTGCCCCAAGTCCTTGAGTTTTAAAGCAACACATTAGTGCATCTGAAAGCCTAACTCAAACACACATAATGTTGCTGTGTGTCTGGCACTAGTTGTTGTCCAATCCCAGTCCGAAATATACAGTGTTCTAGTAGTTTAACTGGTTTGATTTCATGGTTTAATTGCTGTGACATTTCATGGGATTTCTCGGGGTCTCCCCCAACTTGCTGTCCCAATCCTTTAGCAGCCAAACGTTAAATACACCACTAAGTTCACTACTTAAATACACACCAGCATTAAACAACCTGCCAACCACATTTCTCATTAAGCAGAAAAATGCAGCAAAAACTGGCAATATTTTCATCTTCCTTCACACCCATTAGTAAGCCTTGTTTCCTCAGGTTTTCAGCATGTTTTTCTCTCTTCCCTCTCAGCGGCGATGTCCCATATTCGTAGGTTCCTCTCATACATCACATCTAAATATAGACTTTCACGTCTGCTGAGCAAGAACCAGATATAAAAAAAATAAACACAAAAGAATGTAGGTGTCACCGAGACAGGGGTCTGACAGCATGGAGACGGAGAAGGTGCGTCACCGTCCGCTGGAATGTATACAAGTGCCAGTCAGTCACTGGGAATGGGGCGGTGGGCTCGGGGGCTTGGTCAGGGTGTTGGCGGAAGTCTCGGTGGTGGCCACTAGTCATACTGGCCCTTCAGTCAAGCCCTCCAGGGGAAGGGTGGTGGCATTGTCAGTGGGCTGTGGGTCGTCCTGGGGATGCGGGGGCGTGTGGGCGGCAGCAGTCAGACTGGCATAAGGCAGGTGGCAGTCCATGTGCAGAAAGGGTGGGTAGTGCTGGCGATAGCAGATGTACGCAAACAGCAACCCGATCACTCCTCCAACAAAGGCGTCTGTAAAATCACAAAAACAAATATATTTTAAGGTTTGCATCTTAGATAATTTTAGCCTACGCGCAGGAAGGAAAATAACACCTGCTCTTAAAACGAGCGCGATCAATTAGGCACTGCTTCATGTGTGAGAGCGTCTCTGTGATCAGTCATCGTGCCTGGCTAGTTTACAGAGTGATGAAAGTAAAGTGAAAAGCAAAGCGATGGATCTGTTCTATTGAGCACTGGGCTCACTTGCCTCTGGACAGGCTGTCTCCGTCACTTTGTCATCTCTGCTGAACAGTTTTGTATTAGACTTGGTCCCCTTGGAGATATAATACATCAGCTAATATCACACTGCTGTGGTGAATATAAAGCCTATGTTGCAGGGTATAGATCAAAATGACATGGCTGGTTTCTGAAGCAGCTGAAGGAGAGGTTTCCATAACATCAAAATGATATTTCTCCAAAGGTCCCACCAAACTCCCTTTATTTTCTCCTTCTGGGTGGAATGAAATATAATACAACATCGATTTCCACCATTCAGAAAGCATACAATGCGTGAGCTTGCTCTGTGAATGTTTCATCGACTCCTGTCAACTGAATTTAATAGCCTGTGACTTAATGGGATATATTAGTTTGGTGTCTCATTGAGAAAGCGATTGGAAGGCCAACCTTTCCCTCGAGAACAGAGCGCACCTCCAAAGTGCAAAAGGATGGTGAGAATATTAGTATCCATCAAGCACGGCTCAGCAGCCAGGCTAATGGGGGCTCCCAGCTTGTGTTTACACTGAGTGCAGAGTGGGGCCCCTCAAGTTTAATGGGCTGCACCACTGCTGCTTATGTACAGTCTGCCGGGGAGAGAGGGGGGCAGAATGTTATGTGTCGAGCTAAGAATTACTAAGAGGACGCAGGAAGTGGTCGGCTTGCATGTTGCTATGTAACTACTGCGATGTGTTGTACTTTTGATGTAAATAAATCCTGCTTGTTAAAAGACTTGTCTGTTGTGTAGTCCTGCTCACCAGGAACATATGGCTGTACTAAACCTAATTAACACCATATGATAGAGCAGTCATCATATTACCACATTTTCTCTCCTGCACCCCACCCACATGCATTCCCTTCCCTCTGTCCCTCCAAGTCTCTCCAGCTCTGTCAGAACAGATATGAAAAACTGAAGCTTGTAATTCCATTTTTTTTCCCAGGCTGCTGAATTAAATGCCTCCTCATTATCATATGAGGCATTATGCTATAGCTGACAGAAAACAGCCTTATAAAACACAATTTTCAGTCTGTTGGACAAATAACAAGCTGCCCAGTGTTATTTTTTAAGCCTTTCCTTGATTTGTCAGCCATGCTGATTCAGATAAAAATGTGATTACAGCAGTGCAGCTGTTTGAAATGAGCAGCACCCCCAGTTTGCCTTATAAATGATCTGTATAATGATTATAAAAGTGCCTAGAGCCAGGTGCGAATGAAACAGTCTTCTGCACAGCAATCCTTCTCAGGCTGATAAAACACGACGTAATTTCAGACGACACAGCATTTAGTTGAAAGTAATTTGGACTGATGCAGGAAAATCATATTCACATGTGCTGCGTCTGAGCTGTTAGGCGGACCTTGCCAGTGGTGCTTGTAGTCGCAGGTCCGGGACAATGCAATCATCATAGCGCTGTAGAGAGGCAGCACCATGGCGCAGAGACGCCAGCTACGCCCTCGACCCTGATCTGTAAAACACTGCAGCTTGCCCGCCAGGTAGAAGGATGTGAAGCCAAGACCGGAGAATGCAACTAGCAGGCGGAGAAGTGGACAGACAAAGAGAAAGAAGCGAAGGTGGTCAAGATTGATAATTATATACAGCATTCAGATTAAAAATTCTCATCCTCTCTGTGGCTGTGGAATCAGACTGGGACCATGTCTCAAGGGAGTGTCTCTAAAATGTGCAACAGGTGACATGTGCAAAATGATAAAAGCAACATACCTGCAACAACCTGGATAACTATAGCGTGACAATAAAGCCTTTTAAAACATAATGAAGAATACACATGGGAGATTTGCAGCTTGTCCACTCTCATCCCCTTGCAGGTAAGCTCACTGCCTTCATACTAAATCACTGTGTGTGACAGGTGCCTGAGAGCAGGCGAAGGCAAACACACCACCAGATCTATACAGCTGTGCTAAGCACAACCCACACACTGCAGGAGTCGTATTTAGGAATGTGCACACTCCTGCATACTGTTGAATGTGGCATCATTGTGCATCCTTGAGCCAATACGCAGCACAAAATTAGATTCTTAAAGACTGGTTGTGTGCAATCACTGCCTAACTGAGATAAGAGAGAGACTATGCCAGTCCCAAATTATACCACATGTCAAGATTAGTATAGAGCTGATACATTATACATACAGTAGTTAATGAAAAATATTCACAGAACCACCTGTGACCTGAGAGCCTGAGGTCACAGTGAAGCCAAAACCTTGTATGAGAAACAAATGACTTAGCTTCTGGCCATGCTGTGCTCAAGGAGGTCTGTGTCTTAGCTGATGGTGGATAGTGACAGAAAAACAGTGGTGGTCTAATTGTATGAATTAAAGGTTGTGTGATGGAGCTGTAAAAGGTGCCACTGAGACAGGGTCATTAGTTTACTGCTGCAGCGGGCCAAACAGCACCCATCAGCACCCATCAGCACCCATCAGCTGCCCATTTGTCCCTCAACCCGCGAACTGGCCCAGAATACTAAGGACGAGGACACGTGTGCAGCCTGTAGAGAGAGAGGAAGGATGATGGGAGAAAAGTCAGAGGTAGAAAGTCCAGCTGTCTCAGTGGCTGTCCTGCTGTCGGGGAGAAGGAGTTGACTCCATTAAGAACTTAAGAACATTTTCCATGAGGCAATTTAGACCAATATATTGGACGGCTGGTATAGGCTGATATTACATTTTTATTATAATATGGTTATGGAAATAACCGGATATGATGGACATAGTTCACTTGATTGCATTTCTACTTTAAAACTGACTGAATCTAACATGTGGTTTTGGCTGGTTTCCACAAAAATAAGTATGGGGCACTGGTTTTCTGGTTGTTGCTACCCAGCTGACATATTGGTGTGAGCTTGTGTGGGTTAAATGTCGGCAACATGGACAACAAGTGGACATAAGATAAACTGTGTTGGCCCCATAAATGCAGGAATCAGGAATCAACAGTAACTGGACAGTGTAGGCTGTAGAGGCTTGCTTTCAATGTGGTGGAGCTCTGCACCTCCAACAAGCTGCCTGGTGGAAATGAACACTGAAGTGAAGCTGACACACTGCCATTAGGTGGTGCAACATGATAAAAAAAAGCCTTAACTAATTTTAGAGTTAATGCTGTTTGAATAAAATTTAATTAGAAATATCAGTGAACAAAACCAAGCAGGGGTCCTATGATTACACCCAGTGTGAGTGCTGAGTAGACATGTGGTGGCCAATCGGCTCTGGCCATGCAGGGAGGCCCATTAACATAGATGCTTCTGGCACTGCAGGTCGCGCTTTGGCACAGTGGTGCTTTGAGCTAAATGCTTTCAGCATGCTGACAATGATATGACGGTGATATTTAGCAGGTATCATGCTTATCATCTTAGTTAACAATTGCTCATTAGCACTAGATTCAAAAAGCAGCTGAGATTGATGGCAATTTCATTGGTATTGCAGGTATTTCATCAAGGGGCTGAAATATTGATCTGAAGACAGTGCTTGGTTAAAAGGTAGGGAATCTTTTTAATTTATCCTACTGGGACCTTAAATATCTGTGGCAAATTTCAAGGAAATCCATCCAATAGTTGTTAAGACATTCATTCAAATGTCAACCTGATGGTGATGCTAGATGAAAAGTGACTGGTAAAGTCCACAGGGGTCATCCTCTGGTGACCACGAGTGTCTGATCACATTTTCAAGTCAATTTATCCAATAGTTGGTGAGACATTTTTATTCTGGACCAAAATGGTGGACCGCCCAGCCAAAACAGTACAGTTAACACGGCCTAGAACAGACGGTAATCAAGTGGAACCAATATGGGAAGCTCATACCGCTGACTGTATGGACCGCTTCACAACCTCACCTGCTAGAGACCATATGGTGGTTTAAGTTGTGAGAATAAATTTGGCCAGTGGGTCCAATTTAATAGCTTAAGCTTTTAAAGTGGGCCAGTAGTTGATAGCCTTTGGAAGCTGAATTCACAGAGGGCTAGATTAATCAAGTTAATGGATTCAGTCGGTAAAATTCACCCATATGGAGAGCAGGGAAAATATGGAATATGCTAAAGAATTAATTGACACCCTGTGGTATATAAAATCCAACACATCATCATCCCCACCCACAAAGTTTACCTCACTGGCTGAACAGAAAACAGCATTCATCTCTGGCTCAGTTCATCAGTCCGGTCCTTCTGTTCGGAGGCTATGAAGAAGCCATCTGAGATCCTCAGTCTCAGCATCCTCGCCCTCACCGCCCATTCATCTCACTTCTGGATGACCTCTCCACATATCCATTCCCACAGCAGCTCGCACCATTCATTTTAATGGCTTTAACCAAAGCTCAGACGATTGCATTACTCATTTGGATAGACAGAGCTAAATTATCCATGAACCAGTGACTCAGTCTGCTGACTGAACACTTTAAGTTGGGAGAACTCACAGCAGCTTTACATAACGAAATCACACATTTCCCAAACACCTCACCTCCGATTGTGCAGTTTCTCTTGAGCTGATCCACCGATGAACTGCAACTTTCTAACACGCAGATAAATACATATTAGTACAGCGTTTATTGTGGCTTTCTTTGTTTTTTTATCTTGTTCTGTATGAAAATCAAATTCAGCTCCCAAAATTCCATTTCTTCGTGACGACAGGGCACAAAACTCGGTTTGGGATCCCACAGGGACGCAGTTTGTCATGATTCCTTGTTATCATTATTCATTCAGAGTGACGAGGGCTGGATCTTATCCAAGCATGCTTTGAGAATAAGGCAGGGAAACCCCATGGACAGGTCACCAATCCCTCAGAGGATGAACACATTTATTCACCCGTGGTTTCAAAGCAAAAAATGTCAAGTTCAATACTAATTTATGCGTGTCTGGACTGAAGGAAACTACTGAAACAGAAAAGACTAAATTTTTAAAATGGGCTTAGGTATATCTCTCAGTTTTTCTTCATTTTTGAGTTTGGGGCTTTTATGAAATTATATGTGGTAATAAAGACAGAAAAAACATGAAGTAACTGTAAATGGAAACATATATGTATGTATGTATTGTATATATATATATATATATATATATACATAGATATGTATACAGTATTATGTAGATTTATAGATTTGTAACACTGATATGAAGAGATTGCATTCTAATTACCAATTGTATCATAAGTAGCAGTAAATGTGTGTGCTTTATTTCCATAATGCATACAAACAATATGTTTGCAGACACAGTGAGTCAACATCTTGAGGATTACACTAATAAAAATGCTTTGGTGTTATGCATTATACATGAGTGGGGGTAGCAAGTACGCGTCGCTCTCACACAGAGACACACACAAACACATTTCTACATGTAAATTTAGCATAATTAACTAAGCCAATATATGTGCAGCGGCAGGGCGAATACTAGGTGTACTCAAGACCCATTGAAGGATGCTCCCCAAGAGGCAGCAGGAGTCCCGGAAAGGCCAGAGGACAGAGAGGAGGTCAACAAAGGGAAAGACATCTTAGCAATGAAGCTGCCTCATGCATTTAAAAAGCCTATAACAGTAATTCCTCTGAGACAAAACAAAGATTCCTAATGAGACTGATGAATGCAGGGCGATTGTTTTTTTTTTTCATCTTGGAACGAGCACAAGGTTTGTTCAGAGGTTGCGAGTGAATAAGAAGTGAGAGTGGATGCACTTTTCAGAAGCAAATGGGGGTGATTTCTGCAAACATGGAAGAACTGAGAAAGAGCGGTGAAAAAAATGTGGAAAGATGGAAAAAAAAGTATGATTGATGTCAATTTGACTTGGGCAGAGCAGCATCATAAATTGAACATAACTTAGTCTGAGTCTTACATACTTTTTCACATCCACTCTTATACCCAACTTACATCCCTGCACCCATTTGGTGCGAACATGTGTTCTCCCTTCAGCATAAATTACCATAACTTTGGTCATCCTCTGAATTTTCATTTAGTGCCATCATCAGGTCAAAATTTAAATGTGTCCAATACTCTGGTTTATGTAGAAATTCTAACAAAACTAACGACATTCCCATCAGCTGCAGCTATTTTCTGCTTGCTGCTAATTAGCAACTGTTTTTACTGAAACCTAGAGACAATTTTCATTATTTTTAAGTCATTGGTAGCTTCAAAATGATCACGGTGTGTTACTTTGTGGGACAATAGTCTCACCCCGCTCCAGGATAGAGGAAGTGCAGGATGCATATTTTCATTCTCAGTACACTCCATTGAGCCATTTTTCCACTGTGAAAGTATCCAAAGCACCGTGTGATCTAATTTCGTCTGTGAGCATGTGGGAGTGGCAGGGGTCAGCGGTGAGGGAGGTTGGCCCGGCAACGACTGGGCAGATCTAAGAGCTCTAAATGAGATGAGGTACGAGGCATGAAGGAACGGGCGATAAGAGGAGAAGCACCGCAGACTGCATGGCAGAAAAGGAAGCCACGGTGAATTAGGATTGTTCTGTTGAGCCTGTTTTTGACAAGTGGTAGATAAGTGCTCTATCAAACTACAGGGTTTGGCTTCAAAGACTGGTGTCATGCTCCGGTCAAAGCCTCTGTCGTCTAATGATTTTGGTCTCTTTACCTTTCTCCACTTTATTTCTGTTGGAACGTCTGTCATTGAACTGTGGCCGCACACACATATGACCCGTTGAGCGGATCACTGACAGTAACAGCTCCGCTTTCTATCTCTGACCTTCGACCCTTGCAGGGACAAGCGAGGCACCCCTCTGCCTCTCGTCAGAAGCGGCTGATGCAGATTCCACCATTAACATCCAAATTCCGACAGGAACTCATTGTTAGGTCCGCGTAATCGCTGCTGCACTCCAACACAAGATGTTCGTCGACCTCTCCAGACACAGATTGAGAGAGTTACAGTAAAAACATCAGGGCACATTTGGCAAAGGTGCAATTCTCTCTGAATGAGGCAATACGATGGACATTCAAAGCTAAGGCTGATTTAATATAGATGGTTGTGCATAAGTGAAAGAAGCTATGCGGAGACTCAAAACATGATTAGGTCCCTCACAGGATTCATTATTTTTTGAAAGTGCATTTTAATTGATCATATCTAATGGCTTAATAGGCACAAGGAGAGACACTGAGATGAATATGAATAAGAAGGAGACGATTTGCAGCTCATGCTTCAGGGCCGGCTTGCTTTACTGCTCTATATATTGGTGCAGTGGGTTCAGGGGAGTTGGTATTTATCTGTTTGTTTTTGTCTTTCTGGGACCTGTCTCCTCCAATTTCCAATTTTACCATGTTACTTTGCTTTGAGGTGAAGAAAATAAATCAAAACACAGAGAACCCTGAGCGGCTTTAAAAAACTTTGAAATGCAATAATAGTTTGTGTACTTTTAAAAAATAGCTGTCATCAAACACTGAAGCCTAGTGTATATTTATATTTTTGTCCTGGCTGTTTCTGATGGATTAGTTTTGGTTTTATTTTTACTATGTATCAAGGAGATTATGTTGCATCCTTTTGGGAGAGACAAGAGTGTCTGGATGCAAAATGGTTTCTTTTACCTACAGTCTGAGCCTCGGGCTTCATACCAGCCAGAAGCGATGTTGCGTTATGTCCAGATGCCACCTTGAATACGGCTACGTTCACTCTTGCCATTTGCTTTGCCCGACACGCTGTCCATTGTCACATTTGTCTGCGTAAAAACTTCTACGCTGCTGTGGTGAAAAGGGACACAGACAGGAAATTGAATTCCTTCCGCTCTCTGGACGTGCCGGCACATGGGTGCTCCCTGTGTCCCTGTCGCACGGTTCGCTCAATCACTTTCTCACTCGCAGTGCAACAACATAAGGCCATTAGAGCTGTTGCGCAGATGAATGTAATCCATACACAGTGCTGCAGTGAATCACGGAGCAATGTCCCTCTCTGCCATTTCTTGTGGGATGCAGCCAGCACTTCAAAGCATTTCTTCCTTACAGCAGGTGTCTGAGAAGCTGTGAGAAAGTGCTGTAATATTATACTAAAACATCAATTTGAAATCAGACTGGGCCATGAAATTACAGCCGTCTTTATCGTTAAGAAAAAGACTATCTGCTATCTTTCACTATCTAATTAAGAGCAATTAATCCCACGTTTGATTTGAAGCCTTTTATAGAGCGGTTTAAGACAGTCGCCCTCACAGCAGGATGGCAATTAAACACATTCGCAAACCATTTGAGAGGCATTTTGTTTGAGCGCACACACACACGTTCTCATTCTCAAGAACACATCTTCCTGAGCTCACATTTAACGTTTTCAGATAGAATATGAAATACAAATAAATAAATATATATGAGTTCAAGGATTTTGCTGTCACGTTAAATGCTTCAGCTGGTGCAACCATTTACACATCCCTGCAGTATTTTTTGCAATTACCTTGCGCATATGTACATCTAGAGTGGAAATGTAACACAAATTTGAGGAAAAACAAGCAATATAACTATCAAGCATGCCGCAGTTGGGGTTCTCTTTCATAGCATTCGTTTCGTGTCTCACTATGGGGAACGCCTCCTGCGTGACCTCATCAGAAGCACAATAACACTACGCCAGCCTCCGATTGGCTGGCATGAGTGACGCCTATGTCAGGAGGAGGGGAACCCTCCCCCTATATATTAGGCTGACATAGCGGCAGTCGTCATTCAAAAACCTCTTCTCGCTTCTCACAGAAGCCTGTCGACAACTGTGCTGTTTTGGGCGCTAAGCTAAACTGTCCACAGACCGGAGTGCACAACTCGGTCACCGGGCGCTTCGTTCCCAGCTGTACAGTTGCACGCTAGTTAAGGAACAGTAGCAATACTCTTTCACAGCTAGCTCTTGGTATAAAGTAGCAATACTTTTGCCTGGGAAATAGCAATATTTTCCGAATCAAAGTAGCAATACTTTGGACATCGTGGGTAGTGTTAATAATACCAACTGGTAGCAATACCGTGTCACAGGTGTATTAACGGTACCACACAATAGGTAGCGATACCTCTAGAGGAGTAGCAATACTTCTGCCCCTACGCCAAGTAGCTGCACAAGCTATAAAGCGACCTTAAAACGCTGCTAGTGTTAATAGCAAGTTAGCTAACCATGGCTACCGCTATCAACCCCAGTGAAGTAGAGAAAAGCCCAAAGCTATGTCCCTGTGGCAACAAAATATCGAACTGGGACACTCACCCTGTGTGTGCTGCATGTCTGGGCTTACCCCACGCTCAGGCTGCCTTAAGCTCCACCGACGAGTGTATCCACTGCGCTGCCTTTCCACGTAAGCTGCTTCGCCGCCGACTAGCCCGCCAGGCTAGTCTGTCAGGGGGAGACCCGCTGATGTGCGAGACAGCTGCGCCGCAGGTAGACACGGACATGTCCGAGGGCTTGACCGCTACACCTGGACCGAGCTGGGCGGATGTAGATCCCCAGCTGCAGGACCCCGCTTTCCCGTCTCCGGAGATGGACGAGGTTTGCGAAAGCCTCGCCACCGCTCGGGCAATCCTGGGTGGAGATGCGGAGGGTGACGGAGATGAGTCGGCCGACTCGGAGCTCCTGTTGTCCGACGACGAAGAGGAGGACTCCATCCTCCTTGCTAGCGACCGCGGGGCTGCAAAGCCCCCCGTCGCAGAGGGAAGCGTCCAGCTCCCACCGTCGTCTCCCACCGACCTTGACATGCAGGACATGTGTAAGCGCGCGGCTAACAGGCTCAGCATCCCGTGGCCCGTCGCCCAAGCGGAGGTGGTGAAATCACGGTTTGACGGCAAAAAACTGCCCAAAGCAAAGAAGACGGGAAAGCAAATGTTGCCAATTTTCCCGGAGCTTCTGGACGAGATAGCCGTGACCTGGAAGGAGAGACCATACAGCGAGAAACACCCGATTGCGGGTAGCTCTCTGTTGGATTGTGAGGGAATGGAAGCCCATGGTGTCCGCCAGATGCCACCCATAGAGCCGCTGGTTGCGACCCACCTCCACCCAAAGGCCTCCATGTCTTCTTCGGCCCCCTCTCTTCCTTCCAAGATGGACCGCTTCCAGTCTAGCCTCACCGATAAGGGCTACAAGGCGGCGGCTCTGTCAGTGAGAGCCCTAAATGCCTCCTCCATGCTAATGGCTTATCAAGCTGAGCTGGAAGAGGACATGACGGCCAAACCAGATTCCACCTTGTGGGAAGAAATCTGCGTCATAACGGACCACGTCCTTCGTCTCCACAAAGTGGCCATACAAGCTACGGGGAGAGCCATGGGTCTCATGGTTCTCCAGGAGAGGGCACGCTGGCTCGGGCTCACGAATTTGACGACCAAGGAGAAGGAGGAGCTCCTCGACACTCCGGTCGTCCCTCAGGGTCTCTTCGGTGCAGCCGTCACCTCCATGCAGAAGAGATGTGAGGAGAAAAAGAGGGAGGATGAGGCGCTGAGACTTTGCCTGCCACGGAGGGCTCAACCCGCTGTCCCTGCGGCTCCACGCCAGACGTACGCGCAGGCCGTCTCCCACCCGGCCCCCGCTTTCAGGATCCCTAAAGTACCGAAAGCGCAGGCAGCCCCCCAGGCCCCTAGAGGTCCCAAGAACCCATGGTCTAGGAAGCAATCTCCCCAGGCCAGACCTCAACCTCAACCACCGCCACCTCCTCCAGCCACCGTGACTGGCAGGAAGAAGAAGCGGCCGGCCTGATAGCGTCTCCTCCGGAGGAGAGCGAGCCCAGTTCCCCCCGTTCGCGGGCCGCTCCACCTCCTCCCAGCTCCGTTCCAGGGCAAGTTCGACGGGACATGTTCCAGACAGAGTGCAGAAATCGGGCGGATGTTTGTGTTCTAGTGCCCGCGCATGTGAATCGAAAACGATGTTTTCAGTGTTGTCACACAAGCACTCACATGCATTCTGTAATAAAAGTGTCCCAACACGCGTATCCAGGCAGACTGCCGAGGGCGCTGTCAAATATGAAAAAATATTTCAAAAAAGATATGTTGATAAACAAGTCGAACTGCGCCATAACACAGCCAGTGGGGTCCAACAGCCCCACGGCCGTGACAACGCAGACGGTCCACGCGCCTCCATGCTGCCGGTTGAAGGCGTCGGAGCGCACGGACGGTGTGTGTTGCGCACAGGAGCCACAAGAGGGCGCCAGCACACCAATTTTGACAGAGTGGCCGGTCAGCCCACTCTCTTTACACAGGGAGAGCTGGGCTGCCTGCACTCAGTCAGCATGGGTGTTGAGAACGATAGAGAAGGGCTACAGGCTTCAGTTCAATATCGCTCCACCACAGTTCAAAGAGGTGTGTTACTCTCATGCTCAGGGCGAGTCTGCCAATATTCTCTGGGAAGAAATTTCAAATCTGAGAGAGAAAAGAGCCATCAGAGTTGTCCCTCCAGGCGAAGCTCAGAGCGGCTTCTACTCGAGGTATTTCCTAGTCCCAAAGAAAGGGGGGAGGGGGATGAGAGCCATTTTGGACCTCCGTGCCCTGAATCGTTATCTAAGGAAATACAAATTCAGGATGTTGACACATGCTTCTCTGCTGCGTTTCGTGCGCGCAGGCGACTGGTTCACGTCAATCGACCTGAGGGATGCTTATTTCCACATTCCCATATATCCCCCACACAGAAAATATCTTAAGGTTATGGATATAACCCCGGTTCTCTGATTAGCATGAGTGAGTGTCTCACTATGGGGAACGCCTCCTGCGTGACCTCATCAGAAGCACAATAACACTACGCCAGCCTCCGATTGGCTGGCATGAGTGACGCCTATGTCAGGAGGAGGGGAACCCTCCCCCTATATATTAGGCTGACATAGCGGCAGTCGTCATTCAAAACAAGCTCACCTCTTCCTCGCTTCACAGCAAGGAGGGTGGTCTGGTGAGACACTCACTCATGCTAATCAGAGAACCGGGGTTATATCCATAACCTTAAGTTCTCTTTCATAGCATTCGTTTCGTGTCTCACTATGGGGAAAATACTGACTCCCGGATTGCCAGACGAGCCTGTAAAGAAGACAACTGTCCCTAGTAAAACCTCACTGGGTAGGAGCCATGCTCTGAGAAGAACCCGTGCTCAGGACCATTTGTCCTAGAGTTGGCGCTGTGACATCCAACCTATAGAATCTAGCAAAAGTGTGGGTCGAGGCCCAGCATGCGGCTGCACACACCTCCTGAATGGAAACTCCCTTAAAAAGAGCCCAAGAGGTCGCTAGACCCCTGGTGGAATGTGCACGTAAGCCCGCAGGGGGTTGGAGACCTTTGCTACTGTAAGCAAGGGCAATAGCCCCTACTATCCAGTGAGAAAGACGCTGTTTGGACACTGGCATTCCCACATGTGGCTTTGCCCAGGACACAAACAACTGGCTGCCCTGTCTAAAACTCTGGGTCCTGTCAATGTAAATTCGTAGTGCACGAACCGGACACAGGTTATGCAAGCGCCGATGCTCCTCAGAGGAGAAAGGCGGAGGATAGAAAGCAACCAAATTTATGGGGGAGCATGAGCCCAACACCTTTGGGATAAAGGCTGGGTTAGGCTGCATACTGACACTAGTATTCCCAGGGGAAAACTGCATACATGCCCGATGCACAGAGAGGGCATGAATTTCGCCTATACGCTTAGCCGAGGCTAAGGCAAGCAACAACACTGTCTTCAAAGACAACATTTTTAACTCCGCTTGCTCTAAGGGTTCAAAAGGGGAACAGGAGAGAGCGGCTAGAACTGTGGGAAGATCCCACGATGGAACCAGTGGCCTAGACGTAGGCAATTTACGGCGTGCCCCCTTCATGAATCGACACACCAAGGGGTGCTGACCCACCGTCTTTCCATCAAGACCAACATGGCAGGCTGAAATGGCTGCCAAGTACACCTTGACAGTAGAAAAAGCCTTGCCCTTCTCAATGAGGTCCTGTAAAAATGACAGAATCACTGCTACAGAACACTGAAAAGGGATAGCTTGTGATTCCAAGCACCAGCTCTCAAACACGCGCCACTTATGCTCATACAGTGTCCTAGTTGATGAGGCTCTGGCACACTGAATAGTGTCAATAACATTGGAGGGAAGTTCCACCGCATTCAGGTTGAACCACTCACGGGCCAAGCCCATAGCGCTAGCCTCTCTGGGTGGGGATGGAAAATCTCCCCCTGCGCCTGAGACAACAGGTCCCGGCGAAGTGGCAGCGGCCACGGAGGGACAGACAGGAGCTGAAAAATCTCCGCCAGCCAGTGCTTCCCTGGCCAACGCGGGGCTACCAGGATCATGGACAGACCCCTCTCCCTCACTCTGGCCAGAGTTGGGGAAATGAGAGCCACTGGGGGAAAAGCATACAGGAGGGTTCTCGGCCACTCCTGAGACAGGGCATCTATCCCCAGAGGGGCTCCCTGGTCGCGCAGAGAGAAGAACAGGGGGCACTGTGTGTTCTCCGCTGACGCATAAACGTCCACGGTTGCCTGACCGAACCGTGACCAGATCTGCTTCACCACTTCGGGGTGAAGTTTCCAGTCTGCATAGAGTGGGTCGCGCCTGGATAACAGATCCGCCCCATAATTCAGAACTCCTGGTACATGAGTTGCTCTGAGTGACTGTAGGTGCACACTGCTCCAAACTATCAGTCTGTGTGCCAACGTGTGTAACTGGGGGGACCTCAGCCCCCCCTGTCTGTTGATATAAGCCACTACGGTGGAATTGTCCGTCCTCACCAGAACATGGTGACCTCTTAGCCACGGGAGGAAATGCCTTAGGGCTAGATGAACAGCTAGCAGCTCCAGACAATTTATGTGGGTAGAACGCATGTGAGGGTTCCACCTCCCGTTCACTGTTCTGCCCTCGTGGGTGGCACCCCAGCCAATCAGAGAAGCATCTGTGGTGATCACCTTCCTGGCTAGGACGGGTCCTATAGTCACCCCCTGAGTCAGAAAGCCCGGACTTCTCCACTGACGCAGGGCTAGCGAGCAGTCTGGGGAAACCCTCACTAGACGGCGGCCATCGCGATGAGGGTCCAGACCTTGAGAGGCTACCCAGCGCTGAAAGCCTCTCATATACAGGCGCCCCAGTGGTATGGCCACCACAGAGGAGGCCATCATGCCCAGCAGCCTCTGGCATTGTTTGAGTGTAACCATGTTGCCCCTTCGAAACATTGACAGGGTTGTCTGCATATTCTCCACTCTTTCCGGAGATATAACTACCTTGGCCTGGAGAGAGTCCAGGGTGAGCCCTATGAAGGTGATGTGTTGCACGGGCGTCATCATGCTCTTTTCTGCATTTATCTGAAAGCCCAGACCCACCAGGTGCTGCGTGAGAGCACCTGTGTGACACGCCACCTCCTGGCGAGTGGGAGCTGCCACTAGCCAATCGTCTATGTATGTGGCCACTCGAATCCCCCTTTCTCTGAGTGGGGCTACTGCCGCCTCGGTGCATTTTACAAACACCCTTGGGCTCAGTGACAGACCGAATGGCAGAACCATAAACTCGTAGGCTATCCCCTGGAAAGCAAACCGCAGATATTTTCTGTGTGGGGGATATATGGGAATGTGGAAATAAGCATCCCTCAGGTCGATTGACGTGAACCAGTCGCCTGCGCGCACGAAACGCAGCAGAGAAGCATGTGTCAACATCCTGAATTTGTATTTCCTTAGATAACGATTCAGGGCACGGAGGTCCAAAATGGCTCTCATCCCCCTCCCCCCTTTCTTTGGGACTAGGAAATACCTCGAGTAGAAGCCGCTCTGAGCTTCGCCTGGAGGGACAACTCTGATGGCTCTTTTCTCTCTCAGATTTGAAATTTCTTCCCAGAGAATATTGGCAGACTCGCCCTGAGCATGAGAGTAACACACCTCTTTGAACTGTGGTGGAGCGATATTGAACTGAAGCCTGTAGCCCTTCTCTATCGTTCTCAACACCCATGCTGACTGAGTGCAGGCAGCCCAGCTCTCCCTGTGTAAAGAGAGTGGGCTGACCGGCCACTCTGTCAAAATTGGTGTGCTGGCGCCCTCTTGTGGCTCCTGTGCGCAACACACACCGTCCGTGCGCTCCGACGCCTTCAACCGGCAGCATGGAGGCGCGTGGACCGTCTGCGTTGTCACGGCCGTGGGGCTGTTGGACCCCACTGGCTGTGTTATGGCGCAGTTCGACTTGTTTATCAACATATCTTTTTTGAAATATTTTTTCATATTTGACAGCGCCCTCGGCAGTCTGCCTGGATGCGCGTGTTGGGACACTTTTATTACAGAATGCATGTGAGTGCTTGTGTGACAACACTGAAAACATCGTTTTCGATTCACATGCGCGGGCACTAGAACACAAACATCCGCCCGATTTCTGCACTCTGTCTGGAACATGTCCCGTCGAACTTGCCCTGGAACGGAGCTGGGAGGAGGTGGAGCGGCCCGCGAACGGGGGGAACTGGGCTCGCTCTCCTCCGGAGGAGACGCTATCAGGCCGGCCGCTTCTTCTTCCTGCCAGTCACGGTGGCTGGAGGAGGTGGCGGTGGTTGAGGTTGAGGTCTGGCCTGGGGAGATTGCTTCCTAGACCATGGGTTCTTGGGACCTCTAGGGGCCTGGGGGGCTGCCTGCGCTTTCGGTACTTTAGGGATCCTGAAAGCGGGGGCCGGGTGGGAGACGGCCTGCGCGTACGTCTGGCGTGGAGCCGCAGGGACAGCGGGTTGAGCCCTCCGTGGCAGGCAAAGTCTCAGCGCCTCATCCTCCCTCTTTTTCTCCTCACATCTCTTCTGCATGGAGGTGACGGCTGCACCGAAGAGACCCTGAGGGACGACCGGAGTGTCGAGGAGCTCCTCCTTCTCCTTGGTCGTCAAATTCGTGAGCCCGAGCCAGCGTGCCCTCTCCTGGAGAACCATGAGACCCATGGCTCTCCCCGTAGCTTGTATGGCCACTTTGTGGAGACGAAGGACGTGGTCCGTTATGACGCAGATTTCTTCCCACAAGGTGGAATCTGGTTTGGCCGTCATGTCCTCTTCCAGCTCAGCTTGATAAGCCATTAGCATGGAGGAGGCATTTAGGGCTCTCACTGACAGAGCCGCCGCCTTGTAGCCCTTATCGGTGAGGCTAGACTGGAAGCGGTCCATCTTGGAAGGAAGAGAGGGGGCCGAAGAAGACATGGAGGCCTTTGGGTGGAGGTGGGTCGCAACCAGCGGCTCTATGGGTGGCATCTGGCGGACACCATGGGCTTCCATTCCCTCACAATCCAACAGAGAGCTACCCGCAATCGGGTGTTTCTCGCTGTATGGTCTCTCCTTCCAGGTCACGGCTATCTCGTCCAGAAGCTCCGGGAAAATTGGCAACATTTGCTTTCCCGTCTTCTTTGCTTTGGGCAGTTTTTTGCCGTCAAACCGTGATTTCACCACCTCCGCTTGGGCGACGGGCCACGGGATGCTGAGCCTGTTAGCCGCGCGCTTACACATGTCCTGCATGTCAAGGTCGGTGGGAGACGACGGTGGGAGCTGGACGCTTCCCTCTGCGACGGGGGGCTTTGCAGCCCCGCGGTCGCTAGCAAGGAGGATGGAGTCCTCCTCTTCGTCGTCGGACAACAGGAGCTCCGAGTCGGCCGACTCATCTCCGTCACCCTCCGCATCTCCACCCAGGATTGCCCGAGCGGTGGCGAGGCTTTCGCAAACCTCGTCCATCTCCGGAGACGGGAAAGCGGGGTCCTGCAGCTGGGGATCTACATCCGCCCAGCTCGGTCCAGGTGTAGCGGTCAAGCCCTCGGACATGTCCGTGTCTACCTGCGGCGCAGCTGTCTCGCACATCAGCGGGTCTCCCCCTGACAGACTAGCCTGGCGGGCTAGTCGGCGGCGAAGCAGCTTACGTGGAAAGGCAGCGCAGTGGATACACTCGTCGGTGGAGCTTAAGGCAGCCTGAGCGTGGGGTAAGCCCAGACATGCAGCACACACAGGGTGAGTGTCCCAGTTCGATATTTTGTTGCCACAGGGACATAGCTTTGGGCTTTTCTCTACTTCACTGGGGTTGATAGCGGTAGCCATGGTTAGCTAACTTGCTATTAACACTAGCAGCGTTTTAAGGTCGCTTTATAGCTTGTGCAGCTACTTGGCGTAGGGGCAGAAGTATTGCTACTCCTCTAGAGGTATCGCTACCTATTGTGTGGTACCGTTAATACACCTGTGACACGGTATTGCTACCAGTTGGTATTATTAACACTACCCACGATGTCCAAAGTATTGCTACTTTGATTCGGAAAATATTGCTATTTCCCAGGCAAAAGTATTGCTACTTTATACCAAGAGCTAGCTGTGAAAGAGTATTGCTACTGTTCCTTAACTAGCGTGCAACTGTACAGCTGGGAACGAAGCGCCCGGTGACCGAGTTGTGCACTCCGGTCTGTGGACAGTTTAGCTTAGCGCCCAAAACAGCACAGTTGTCGACAGGCTTCTGTGAGAAGCGAGAAGAGGTTTTTGAATGACGACTGCCGCTATGTCAGCCTAATATATAGGGGGAGGGTTCCCCTCCTCCTGACATAGGCGTCACTCATGCCAGCCAATCGGAGGCTGGCGTAGTGTTATTGTGCTTCTGATGAGGTCACGCAGGAGGCGTTCCCCATAGTGAGACACGAAACGAATGCTATGAAAGAGAACTGCGGTTTGCTTTCCAGGGGATAGCCTACGAGTTTATGGTTCTGCCATTCGGTCTGTCACTGAGCCCAAGGGTGTTTGTAAAATGCACCGAGGCGGCAGTAGCCCCACTCAGAGAAAGGGGGATTCGAGTGGCCACATACATAGACGATTGGCTAGTGGCAGCTCCCACTCGCCAGGAGGTGGCGTGTCACACAGGTGCTCTCACGCAGCACCTGGTGGGTCTGGGCTTTCAGATAAATGCAGAAAAGAGCATGATGACGCCCGTGCAACACATCACCTTCATAGGGCTCACCCTGGACTCTCTCCAGGCCAAGGTAGTTATATCTCCGGAAAGAGTGGAGAATATGCAGACAACCCTGTCAATGTTTCGAAGGGGCAACATGGTTACACTCAAACAATGCCAGAGGCTGCTGGGCATGATGGCCTCCTCTGTGGTGGCCATACCACTGGGGCGCCTGTATATGAGAGGCTTTCAGCGCTGGGTAGCCTCTCAAGGTCTGGACCCTCATCGCGATGGCCGCCGTCTAGTGAGGGTTTCCCCAGACTGCTCGCTAGCCCTGCGTCAGTGGAGAAGTCCGGGCTTTCTGACTCAGGGGGTGACTATAGGACCCGTCCTAGCCAGGAAGGTGATCACCACAGATGCTTCTCTGATTGGCTGGGGTGCCACCCACGAGGGCAGAACAGTGAACGGGAGGTGGAACCCTCACATGCGTTCTACCCACATAAATTGTCTGGAGCTGCTAGCTGTTCATCTAGCCCTAAGGCATTTCCTCCCGTGGCTAAGAGGTCACCATGTTCTGGTGAGGACGGACAATTCCACCGTAGTGGCTTATATCAACAGACAGGGGGGGCTGAGGTCCCCCCAGTTACACACGTTGGCACACAGACTGATAGTTTGGAGCAGTGTGCACCTACAGTCACTCAGAGCAACTCATGTACCAGGAGTTCTGAATTATGGGGCGGATCTGTTATCCAGGCGCGACCCACTCTATGCAGACTGGAAACTTCACCCCGAAGTGGTGAAGCAGATCTGGTCACGGTTCGGTCAGGCAACCGTGGACGTTTATGCGTCAGCGGAGAACACACAGTGCCCCCTGTTCTTCTCTCTGCGCGACCAGGGAGCCCCTCTGGGGATAGATGCCCTGTCTCAGGAGTGGCCGAGAACCCTCCTGTATGCTTTTCCCCCAGTGGCTCTCATTTCCCCAACTCTGGCCAGAGTGAGGGAGAGGGGTCTGTCCATGATCCTGGTAGCCCCGCGTTGGCCAGGGAAGCACTGGCTGGCGGAGATTTTTCAGCTCCTGTCTGTCCCTCCGTGGCCGCTGCCACTTCGCCGGGACCTGTTGTCTCAGGCGCAGGGGGAGATTTTCCATCCCCACCCAGAGAGGCTAGCGCTATGGGCTTGGCCCGTGAGTGGTTCAACCTGAATGCGGTGGAACTTCCCTCCAATGTTATTGACACTATTCAGTGTGCCAGAGCCTCATCAACTAGGACACTGTATGAGCATAAGTGGCGCGTGTTTGAGAGCTGGTGCTTGGAATCACAAGCTATCCCTTTTCAGTGTTCTGTAGCAGTGATTCTGTCATTTTTACAGGACCTCATTGAGAAGGGCAAGGCTTTTTCTACTGTCAAGGTGTACTTGGCAGCCATTTCAGCCTGCCATGTTGGTCTTGATGGAAAGACGGTGGGTCAGCACCCCTTGGTGTGTCGATTCATGAAGGGGGCACGCCGTAAATTGCCTACGTCTAGGCCACTGGTTCCATCGTGGGATCTTCCCACAGTTCTAGCCGCTCTCTCCTGTTCCCCTTTTGAACCCTTAGAGCAAGCGGAGTTAAAAATGTTGTCTTTGAAGACAGTGTTGTTGCTTGCCTTAGCCTCGGCTAAGCGTATAGGCGAAATTCATGCCCTCTCTGTGCATCGGGCATGTATGCAGTTTTCCCCTGGGAATACTAGTGTCAGTATGCAGCCTAACCCAGCCTTTATCCCAAAGGTGTTGGGCTCATGCTCCCCCATAAATTTGGTTGCTTTCTATCCTCCGCCTTTCTCCTCTGAGGAGCATCGGCGCTTGCATAACCTGTGTCCGGTTCGTGCACTACGAATTTACATTGACAGGACCCAGAGTTTTAGACAGGGCAGCCAGTTGTTTGTGTCCTGGGCAAAGCCACATGTGGGAATGCCAGTGTCCAAACAGCGTCTTTCTCACTGGATAGTAGGGGCTATTGCCCTTGCTTACAGTAGCAAAGGTCTCCAACCCCCTGCGGGCTTACGTGCACATTCCACCAGGGGTCTAGCGACCTCTTGGGCTCTTTTTAAGGGAGTTTCCATTCAGGAGGTGTGTGCAGCCGCATGCTGGGCCTCGACCCACACTTTTGCTAGATTCTATAGGTTGGATGTCACAGCGCCAACTCTAGGACAAATGGTCCTGAGCACGGGTTCTTCTCAGAGCATGGCTCCTACCCAGTGAGGTTTTACTAGGGACAGTTGTCTTCTTTACAGGCTCGTCTGGCAATCCGGGAGTCAGTATTTTCCCCATAGTGAGACACGAAACGAATGCTATGAAAGAGAACTTAAGGTTATGGATATAACCCCGGTTCTCTGATTAGCATGAGTGAGTGTCTCACCAGACCACCCTCCTTGCTGTGAAGCGAGGAAGAGGTGAGCTTGTTTTGAATGACGACTGCCGCTATGTCAGCCTAATATATAGGGGGAGGGTTCCCCTCCTCCTGACATAGGCGTCACTCATGCCAGCCAATCGGAGGCTGGCGTAGTGTTATTGTGCTTCTGATGAGGTCACGCAGGAGGCGTTCCCCATAGTGAGACACTCACTCATGCTAATCAGAGAACCGGGGTTATATCCATAACCTTAAGTTACAGTTCACTGGAAGATATAGAGATATATTTTTCATTCTGCAACACAGAGAGCAGGAGGTTTGCTGTAATTACAAAGCCAGAATTTTCCAGCTGGTTTTCTGAGGCTGGCAGTTGCAGGAGCATGAAAGAAAAGAAACTTTAAAAAGCCATAAAGGAAAAAGTATGTTTTGTGCTCAGTGGTGACAAGACAATTAAGTGAGGTTCTCTGAGACACATCTTTTTAAATGCAGTCTTTACATGCCTGATGCACCATATCAAGCCGAGGATTTAGTCAACATCTTTGTGGCCCACGGCAAACACTCCTCGCATACCACTGAACATTCATCTGCTGGACAACAGAAAAACATGTGAATTATTTAACACTCCTCTGAAGTGAAAACAGCTTGGAAAGCAATATGGGCGAGAATATGTCCAGTGTCCCGCATGGGTCTGCACAGCTGAACGCAGCAGGAAGTCAGATGAAGCCGAAACAGTGGGCGTGCATTCAGAAATCATTTGTACGCCAGGTGAAGTAGACTGAATATGCTCGACTCAATCAGCAGAACCCCTGCGCATCTCCACAAGCTGCATCGCTTTGTGCAAACTGAAAGACAACTCATTGCTACATGTTGTAATTACCTTTGAAGGGAGGCAGCAACAAAAACATCACCTTGCTCAGCACACACACACAATCAGCACACATGGACATTTTCCGCTTGGCAAAATGTTTCTCAGAGCACCAAGATCAAACTGAGTAAAAAGCTACAGTTGTATGCAGTTTGAATGAGTCCCTGTTTGAGTTCTGATTTCTTTTGGCATTGTGTTGCAAGTGCTGGCAGTGATCTGCATGGACTGATAGCTGGCACTCACAGGAGGAATGACTGCTGGGGAAGCTCTTGCGTCCCTCGGAGACCAGATCCGGCTCCCCGGTGCACAGCATCTTCGCATTTATTTGTCCATCGGGGAAACAGCGCTGGAAATAATCGGGTCTGGGTCTGAAAATCACACACAACCCAAAAGATCCCATTCACTTGTCAAACAACTCACTGGCCATAGATCTGGTAAGTCAGCGCTGGAAAAATGTGATCTTCAGAGCCTGCAGCTTAACATTTAGCATCACTAATTGAGCCTGTAAAATGCTTGTTTATTTGGCGTACCTGCCAACAATCAGCTTGATAGTATTTGTGAAGACTCCATTCAGGGCGAGAGCCAGGGACACAGCTGAAGAGGGAAGATTGACACACACAGTCAAACCAGCATCTTGCAGAGGTTTTTGTTGAAAGGTGATGCACACGAGGTTGACACAGCATTTTCACTGAAAGTAATGGTCATAGAAAGCAGCGATGCTGTGGCAAAATAATTAATTCTACAATCAGTGCAACACAGGTTCTGGCAGGTGGCCCACCCTTCTGACATAATGTACAAATAAAACAGCCAATTAGGTTCATGGGAATTTCCCTGGCAGCTGGACAGATGGCTTTCAGAACAGCAGCAAGCAGGTTTTAAACACAGAGCGAGCTTCAAACACACAGAGAGAGAGGGAGAGAGAGAGAGAGAGAGAGAGAGAGAGAGATGGGAAGTCCTTTGTGTAGCCAAATGAAATGAAGCTCTGATTGTGCATTACTGCTGCTATGGTGCACACTCTATTCCTTCCCAGCAATAGATCCAGTTTAATGTGAATGATAATTCAACAAGGTTGAGACTCTGAGGCCACTTGGGCACAGTGGTGCTTTGAGCTAAATGCTATCATCAGCATGCTAACATACTCATAATGACAAATGCTATTCACGCTGTTTATGCATGTCAATGCATGCTGTACAAGGTTATTTCCAACATCACAGGTTGGTGCATTACTATGACATTTGCTCAGTTCAACACTAAGTAAAGCTGAGGCTGATGGAAACTGTTTTTCGGTCATTAATGATTATCATAATATATCGTATAGTACTGAACAAATTGACATATGGATCTGCATGACTTAGAAGAAATGTCAGGGGATCACCAGAGTTATTACAATTCATCCTGAGGGGTGCATGTCTGCACCACATTTCATGGCAATCCATCCAATAGTTATTGAGACATTTCACTCAAAGCCTCAAATGCAAATCTCACTAGAGGAAAAGTCAGGACATCACCGAAGTCGTTGTGTGATTTATGTGATAAATGGACTGTTAGGCGTACTGACACTGCCATGCTACCAAAAAAAAAAAAAAAAAAAAGAGTAGAATGCAGAAAAAGCTATGCACAGTGTCGAGATTAATGCTGGCAAGCATCAACCAATGGGGAGAAAAAAGTATTCCTACAGTGGTGGAGACAAAATGATCGCACCTACTTACAGCCTATCCGGTGAAGCCAATTACCGCTCCAGTTCTACTTTGCTAATAGGAAACAGGAGGCCTGCCATCAGCTGACAGGTAGGCATTGCACTGTAACTGTGCAATCATTTGATTAGCCATGAAGCAAACCACTGGGGCTCATCATTAGCCAGAGCTCCTGCCCGCATAGGTTAATCCCAGTAGTCTGCAGGTCAATTGAATTCACCCCATGCCGCCGGAGCTCAAATGTATTATCTCCCCGGGCTGCTGAGAGGAGGACAGTGTCAATGTTATTCAAACAGCTTGTTAATTTGGGCAAACTCTGCGCAGATCACATGAAAGCTCAAAATGAAACATGATCTGTTTGACCAGTTGAAAAAGGAGACAGTGCAAAGTGTTACCTTTGTCAGATCCCTCTCGATATGAGGAGGGCGAGCGCTTGCTGTATAGAACAAATTAATTCTCTTATATATAGTCTAGCCTTGGGACGTTTGCTGATGGTTATTTGAGTATTAATTAGTTTTTGCACCGGCCCAAAGCTGACAGCAGCGCTGACACGGTGTTGGCAGTCTATTTATTTGCTCTCACGGCTGTTTGTGAGACTCCTGGCAGCGGATAAGCCGGTTTCTGCCATTTAGCTGAAGCAGCACAGCTGATCATAGTAGCTCATAGAAGACACATCCTCTGACACTTGTAGCATATTTGGGTGCTATATAGACAACGTCACTTCCAAAAATGTTGCGACACTGCATTAAAACAGAACTGAACTGAAAATAGTACGAAGACAACATATTTAATGTTTTGCTTCACCCACTTCATTGATTTTTGTAAATAGAAGCTTACTCTGAATTTAATGGCTGCAACACGTTTCAAACAATTTGGGACAAGAGCAACGAGAGACTGGGGAAGTGTCACGGTGCTTTCAGCCTCTTACCTGCTGCCGCTCCACTCATCTGTTCACAGCTCAGCCACTACTTTTCATCTCACACTCTCCTCGCCAGCCACGCCCACCTGTCCACTCACCTGATCCTCATTCCCAGTCAGCCCAGTGTTCAAGCTGCTCTCACACACTCGCTCATGGACAGATTGTTTCTTCTCATCCAAGGCAAACTCTCTGGCTTTCGCTACTGGACTGATCTCTTGTTACCGATCCTGGTAACAGCTGATAGTAACATGAGCGGGTATAAAAAGAGCAACCTCTAAAAAGGCTCAATCGCTCACGAGGTGAAGGTGAGGCTCACCACTTTGTGAAACACATGATTGTATAAAGGATGTTACTACATGGGCTCTGGAACACTTTGTAAACTGTTCATTTGCAAATGATTGTTTTTATATTTCACACAGCATCCAGTTGTATATTCGTGTCTTGCGACTTTGCTGGTCCAGTTTAGCCTGGACTTCCCTCTGCTGCCTCTTTTAAGGGCTATGGGTGCACCTTCATAGTCAACCTGCATCTGTTTGGTTGTGCTTGGTCTGCGCTCCATTAGAGCTGCACTTGTGTGCCTCGGATAACCAAAATTGGCCACTTGCATGAGTGATGGATGAGTTTCAGGAAGAATGAGAGACCCATTGAGTAAAGACAGTGTTACAGCCATCACTTCACCAAAGCCCCTCTCATTCAGTGGCAGGATGGCCCAGTATTGTAGTGATGATCATACTGGGAAGGCTAAAGTTAAACTCAGAGGCCAAATTAGGAGGTACCACACAAACTCCTATTAGTGATGTCTCACTAACTGGAAGATTACTCCCTCTACAGTAACCAAACAATAATGCCTCTGCATGCTACAAGATCACACAATCAGATGATGAATAACATCCTTCATGCTTTGTAATCCAAATTAAAAATTAGCTCTGCAGAATCATCTGTGTCGTCTTCTGGAAAATATAATCAAACTTGCAAAATCGCTGCATCATATCTTGACTAATAGATAATCACACAATTAAGCTGCAGGGGTTTGGGAATGACATCAGTTATTGGACTCTACAAAGGGAACAGTTCTTTAGAAGAAAAATAAAGAGGCGGTGTGCAGAACATACCGGATCAAACACAAAATGCTCAGCATTAGCAAAACCAAGTCCCATTGGTATTCCGAGGGTGAAAATCTCGCACCCTTAATTTATGCCGGCTCAATTATATCTGTTTGAAATTTTGATTCATGAATTGAGAATTAGAGGACCTTCAGGGACAACTTTGAACTCCACAAATTAGGAACACAGGGACAGCTGCCTTTCTCTGATTTGCAGCTTGGGATGAAAAATAAATAGGTCTGTAGATAGTTAAAAAGAAGCTACTTTTAGACTGCACACCCAACAAAAAAACACTTTTATGATCTTTCTTTCTCATTAGGTCTAAAGGTAGCACTGGTTCAAAGTCGTGTTCAGACCTATGATCATGTAGAAACTTGTCAGGATCATGGACTCTTTGTTCTTCTGACTGATGTTGTTTTCCTGTACAGATTTAATCCTTGTAGAAGTGCTTTGGTAACGGACCTGTTAAATTCTACACAGCAGTGTAATCTCTACACTGATGGACTGAGCCACCCTCTATTTGGCATTGTCTTGCTGGAATAAATAGAGATGTCTCTGAAAAATACATTGTCTGGATGGCAGCACATGTTGCTCCAAAAAGCAGAGGTTTTTCCAAAGCGTAGCCTGTGTGGTAAGATCCTTTATACAATCATGTCAGTTTTGAATTCAGTGTCCCCCGCAGGATCGAAGGTCACAGGCATTCAGAGTTGGATTTCAGCCTTTTGCCCCTTACGTGCTGATGTTTCTCCTGGATTCTCTGACTCTTTTGATGATATCATGGATTGCAGATGGTGAAATCCTAACTACTTTGCCATTGTGCATTGAGAAATGTTGTTCTTAAACTTCTGGACTATTTGCCCAAGCGGTGAAGCTCGCTCCATCCTCGCTTGCGAACACTGAGCCTTGTCAGGATGCTCCTTATATTTAATATATTGCCTTATTTTCTGTTTTCAATTGAGTCTCTGTCAAAAAGCATTCCCAAGTTATGACATTGTGTTTTATTGGTGTTTTACACAGCTTTCCAGCTTTTTTGGAATCAGGGTTGTACTTGTGGCTTCTGTAATAAAGATTAGTGCTTTGCTGACAGTTACACTCGGTCACAGAGTTCAAATGTTTGCAACACTGAGCCAGTGAGGAACGTCTAGGTTAGACCAGGCTTCCAGGTAGAGCAGGTAGAGGCTATTAATAAACTTCAACAAATGCATTATATCTGCAGCAAGTATAATATATATGCTGTCATTTCAACACCTCTCATGGGCTATATTGTGACTAACCGCAACACTTCAAGTAATTGCCTCCACGTACCTAAACATGCCTCTTTGATCTCTGTCTTGTCCGTCCTTTGAATGATCTTCACCACAAATATCACCGCCAACGGTGTAAGGAATGAAATCGCCTGTGAGAAAATAAAGACAAAAAGCGCACAGTTATTGTTAGAGATGCACTGCGGAGTTCCACAGGGCCCGTTTTGCAGGTTAATCGTAAAATGACTTTTGCCTCGGGGAATGACATGAACGTATCCATTATTCAGAGTTCATTTTAACAAGGCAAACGGAGGAGCCAAACAAGCTTCTTTATTGTTCAGTGGGGTTTCTTGCCTGCACAGAGAAGAGTTTTGCTCCTCACTTGATAAGAGATTTGGGCCTTCTCAGCAAGTAGGTAATTATTCATGCCTCAGACTGTATTCATTACTTTCTGGCCAAATTCAATATATTTTCTTTGCAACAGAGGTAGTGAAAACAGTTTCAGTTCCATTATTATAACACGAATACTGGATTCCCCCTTGAGTGCTGCTCATCAGTTCAGCTGTGTGTACATCTGTGTAACTCTGCCAATTATGAACTAATTTTGTGCCTCACTATCCCCTTTGAAGTAGGTAGATTCAAACTTGTAATCGCACTTTGATTCATGCCCTTAAGTGCACTAACAGTTGCTGCCTGAACTAAAACTGACATCGTCAAAACGTTGCTTTACAACTTCCATCTATCCTACGGCTCATACTGTAGCTATGAGCAACATAGTGCTAAAACTGGGCTTTACATTCAGTGTAATCAACACAAAATATACTGTATACATGGACAGTATCATATTATATGCTTTTAATGTCAGATGGAAACATATTTAATAATGTCTTGTTCCAATGAGGTGGCAGTAGGAGAAGAATGAGTAGCTTGTGCAAATCACACTGGCTAAATAGGTGTTCAAGAAAAAAAAAAAGAGACAGAGACAGATTCGATCACTGTTTCCCGTCAAAAATGAATTAAAGCAACAAAGCTGTGGCAACTCAGCAGCTGGTGGCATCCATCACGTCTGCCCAAAGCGCACCCTGCGTATCAGCGCCCTTTCTGTCACAGCGGCTCCCATCACTTTATCACTGAGGTTGTGAGGGAATATGAGGGAAAAAGGGAAAAAAATGGAAACACATATTTCTCTGTTCGGTGGAGACAGTCACATTAATGCAGGGTGAGACAGCCATCCTGAAAAGCACCAGTGGCAAAGGTGACCCGACTTTGGTGGCTGATTTGGCAGCTTTTGACATTTTCTCTTACGATTCCTGACAGTGTTTTACTTACAGTAGCTCATCATAACCTAAACTCATACACTGGCTATCCTGGGAGTCTAATACAGTTGTCAGAGATGTGAGGAGTCATATGCTGATGAGTATTTATGACGATTTAAGTTGCTATGGAGATGTACTGAAGTGTCCAAAAACATCTTAAAGGCTTGACAATCTCTTCACATGTCTTTATGCTCTTGCATGTTCAGTGGACGCACCCCTATGAAGACTAAACTGTGTGTGCATCACATGTCTCTTGGTATGTGAATAGCTGTTCCATCTCTTTCACATGGGTGAATAAACTAAACAGACACCTCGTGTAAATCTCATTAAACTATTGATCTGTAGCTTTCGCTAAGCGCCTGCCTGGAGGGTAGACTCACACATGCAGCTCTCTGGGATTCCCACTGTCAATAATGCACAGTTAAGGACAAATTATTCTCAATCAATGTTAAGTTGTTTGAATACTTGGATTCTGTGTATTGCTTTCCTCGTCAGGCACTGATCTGACGGCTGTATTTTACAGCAGCAGCCTTTTTATACATTCTACAGACAGAAATGTGGACTTGGCTGATCAGGAGATTTGTGTTCTCAGATCATTGGGCCAACAATAAATAACATGCACTGAGAAAATTCCGACCCCTCCCGTGATCCCAGGGGAGACTCTTGAGGCCGCACGTTGGCTATCTTAACGAAGGTCGCAGTGAGTCGTCATGTGTCTTTATGTAAATCCCCTCCGTGGACTATTTTTAATGGCCAGATAAACTCTCCGCGCCTTCAGGGCTGCTGTCAGCGCAATGACATTGAAGAAGCCTGACTGTTGGGTTTCAGCATTGGGTGTACTTTCCCACAGAGGCACGTGGGTGGGGGGGGGGCTTTCTCTTCCACTCATTATTTAGTGGCCTGCCTTAAGCAAAGATCTGCGGACTCTGAAGTTGATATAAACTGTCAACATTTTTTTAGAAAGGATGTGGAAAAGGGAAATAGAAATAATAAAGTGCAGATAAGTTGTAGAGAAGCCTAAAGGTTTATCTGTTGCTTTGTGCTGTGTGTGTGTTTGTGTGTGTGTTTTCTGTTTTTCTGATTGGTGGAGGCTTTCTATGACTAATGCACTTTTTAAGTGCTTATAATAGATACCCCACGAATGATTTGTTGATGAGTAATTTGAAGTTCAGTTTTTTATTCATGAGCCAAACCACTTATGTTAATGTGTTAACCCTTTTATGTTAACCATTGGTTAAATCACTCTGGGACAAAAATCTGTCAATTTTCAATCTATTCGGCCATTTTTTTTTTTTTTTTTTTTTGATGGGGCTGGGGTATAATGAAGTATGACAGAAAGTTTACTGCCTTTATTTTAAGCTTGAAGTGACTCACAATTAGCCCTCTCTGCCTACTCCGCAGCTGTTTTTGCACATAATGAGATGATTGATGTGTGTGGAGGTGCATAAGACAGAGTGGACCGCCAGTCAGTCAAGCCCTGTCGGTTCACGGAGAGGTGAGCTAAACAAGCAACGGGCTGGCAAGTCTTTGCCTGTTAGGCTGATTTGATATTTTGATCAAACAGTGATTACCTGCTAGACGAGGTAGCATGCAGACAAAGGTATCCCGCCGTACAGGATTAAACACGTCAGCCTGTTGTAGAAATTCACTTAAACTGCGGCCAGCTTATTCACAAAATATTTCACAGATATTTCAATAAATCACATAGATTGCAATGTTCTGGGGTTTTTTCTGATACAATTACGCAGCTACATTTGTCACAAAAACGGCCACTGCTGCAGCAAATTAGTGCAAATCCTGCTACATCAGGGCAGCAGCCCTGATCATTTCCCACATAACAAATCGGTATTAAAACCTGCAAGAGATGTCTCGATCCCTGTTGGATGTGGTGGAAAAAGAGTTTATTATACAAGAGAATAGGGTGCAAAACGCAATCAAAAAGAGGACCAAATTTCTGGCCGTGAGCATCAGTCTGGAAAACACATTTAGAAGGTGTTCATATTATAGCAGCTCTAAAAGCCACTCCGCTTTAAAAAGCTCATTTTGCTGAGAGTTCATGTTTTTCCTCTTTAAACTTACAGAACCGTTGCAGCTGTTCTGTATATTTTCTTTGTCTGGGTGCTGTGACCTCCTGGAGTCTCTGCTGGTTGCACGGCGAACCTCACGCTGACAACATATTTTTTTCATGACTCAACTGTCTCCCAAACATTTCATATTATTAGAAGGTCTATGTTGGCGGCAGATGGAAATAATGGAAGTATAGCGTTGTCAGGTTTAACAACAGCTTGTTTGTTTTGGCATCACTGTTGTCATATTCCACCATAATCACTCTCTGAAAATAGGACCATCTAGTCTCTGCCATCTGAGCCTGGAAGCAATGTATGACTCACAACTGCTTGAGAATGAGGTCTATAATGACCAGTGTGATGTATTCTAAATGTATTGAAGCCAGTGATTGTCAGTGAGAACTGCACTGAGAACAAAATCAGCTCCGATATGTGCTGGGTAGAAGTGTTTGGCCCGAGATTCGTTGGGTTATTTGCTCAGTGTTTACGGCATGAGCCACAGGAAAAAAAAATATGCTCAGCCCTCGCTGTATTAGAAGGTTAGAAATGCATCTCAATCCTGCACCACCCACTTCTGTCCAAGAGGAGATGATATTTACAATGGAAGTGTTAATCACCACAGGTGTGTCAACACAATTCAGGCCGCACTTCAACACTGGAAAGAAGAGGCTTTGTGGCATTGATAGTCTTAAATGAAGGATTTCTGCAACACTAAGATTCCTATTAAGCAGAGGATGTCGTTCATGTAGACCACATTAATGACCACGTATTTAGTGGCACTTGAGTCTGTAATAAGAGGAATGCATAATCAGATGGCAGCTACTTACGAGCATGACTCTCTTGGGAATGTGGTCTGACTCAACGAGGGGATTCTTGTAGAGCCACAGCTCCTCCGGTTGAATTACTCTCTCGAAGGGCTCCAGAAACTCTGTGAATCTGTGGCAAAGAACAAATGAACACAGATCAATGACTCATTGCATGTCTTTTTAGTGTGTGCACAGTCTGATTGGGCTTACATTTCTGCATTTCTGGAAGGACCTGTTGGTTCTTCCACAAGGAGAAGTATAACTGAGGCCATGTCAGCAGAGCGACTTCACCCAGGATCACCTACAGTGAAGAGCGCCGCTGTTTTATGCTGAACAAATTAGCATGCTCCTGCTTCCTCCAGCCCTGCCCGGCCGCCCAGTGATCTGTCAGACACGACCTTGTTCTCTGTCATCTCAACAAAGTCTTTTTGTCACTGCACTCTAAAACAATTCAATAGGCTGCTCTGTTCCACAGTTGGGTTGTGAGATACTGTACCTCCCAGGGCCACAGACGGCTCCAAATATTTAAAACCCTAACCACAACAGAGAGAGATTTTTTGAACGGTGTTGCTGGGGCATTGTCTTCTGACAAAAAAGCAAAAATGATTACAGAAATTCTGTCAGAGAGGGAATTTGGTGTTAAAATAGAGGAAGGCATTACTTGTCTTCTCATGCCGCTCTGTGTGTGTGCCTCACAGTGACCGATTGAAGAACTGGCCCACGTAAGATAAAGAATAAATCAAAAGTATCACTGCATGCTCAGGCGTGCCACTTAAAACATCCAAAGATCCTTACGCAAGACCCCAGAATGGCAAATATCTGCAATCCCCAGCACGTTCCAGGGCCTGTGTGCTCCAGACCTCCAGGTCCCATGAATCATCTTGACTTTTTCCCACCATTCAGCACCTCTGCCCACGGCACATTCATTATAACAACATATACGCCTAATATTTTGTCTACAACAGTGATTCCATTCATTGAGACTAATGGAACTGTTGAAATAGGTTGCTAATGGACAAATGGTTGACGCAGACTTGACCAAATCAACCTAGATACTGACAATTAAACTGTTTGAAAAATAATGTAAGTATATCCTCTTTCATATTAAAGGTGTTCAGTCACATCCACTGTAAAATCCACTCAAATGAACCTATTTGGAACAGGATGTGTGGTGAGGATGAAAAGGTACTTGAGCTCAACTGATGTTTGGTTTATTAGTGTAAATTAAGGAACCGCTGATGTTGATGAGTAGCATATATTCTATAAATGCAGGACAATTAGGCTGCTTGGCTTGCTATTCCAGGTTAGCAGCTTGAATAGCAGCTCATATATATGTACTTAGAAGTAAAAAAAACAAACAATAGATATAATGTAAGATATTAAACATGCCGTAACTTAAAATAATAGCAGATGAGAAAGCTGCCTAAAGTTTGTGGAAAGATTCTTGGGTCCAGCACGTCGTTCTCCAGATGTCTTCACTCTAATTGGAAATAGTGATTGAGTAACGCTCTCCCAAACAGCTACATGCCCTTCAGCAAGGCATCTTTATCACGCATCTGCTCCACTGGAGCTGCTCGCTGGCCGGCGGCTCCAGTGTGAGGATCACCTGGATCCTGAGCAGCCCCTCAGTGTGGATCTAACTGTGGAAACGTTAAACCTTTCCGAGATAAAAACTGATTCACGTGCGGCAAATTGTCTTATTTTCCCTCTCTCCAGGCTAGAGGGAAATCAATTACATGTTTTTAATCTCTCAGAAAGACATGCAGCGTAGCACACACTGTGGAAAGTGAATGTGTGGGTCCGCTGATAGCAGCGTGTCGAGATGTTTTTGCAAGGGAGAAGCCTAATCAGTACTACCTCATTTTACACCTTGCTGAGCCAGCGTGCATGATTCACTTCAGCTGCATCACATTTACGCTATGTGGTCCGCAATAAATTACGCCGTGCTAATGATGCACAATATGCTTCATGAATTACTCTACTTCGCCAGCTTGTCCTCTTTTCAGCTCTCTTGTTCAGTTATCACTGACGGGGAATGTTATTTTAGTCCCCAGGGATTAAAAGCAGGAGATAGAGCATACACAGATAGAGTCACTCAAGGCAGACCCCCACCTCCACTCTTTCCACACACACACACACACAGGTCTCAGGTCATTAAATACCGCAGTGGTCTACCCTTCACTCTGCAAGGCTTATCTTGCATCCAACCCCTAATGTCTTAATGATTTTGAGCCCCCCCAAGGTAACTACATAGATGAAATTCATCCTCATCTTCATCACCGTCATTTGCTTGCATGGGTTCACATCAGGATGCACATAGCATGCACAGACATGATGATTATTATCAAAAAATGGGCCATTGTATCAGGTTTTAAGGTTAATGATCTTCATGAAATCAAACCCTTGTTTTAATGCTGTTTATGAACAGTTCTTTCTATAATAAACCTCAACTCATACAGTCATAGATGTTATGAAATAGTTTGTTCAAGTTCATCATAGTAAAATCTGTATCTACACACAAAATAATTTGGGCTGACATGAGTAATTTAATAAAAGGATGCAGCTACGGATGGCAATGAATACCTCAGATTTCATATGGCACTGTATTTTCAACTTCACCTTGTTTGCTGGGGATGATCACTTTAATAAGCTGAGAATTAAAATGCCTTTTGGACATGTAGTTATATTCCTTCTTCCTTTGGAGAATTTGTATCCAATCTCCTCCACGAATCAATACTGCCCTCAAAGGATTTCCCTTGGCTCAGGATTCAGATTGAGTTTCTGGCCTCATCTTCTCTTTTCCAACAATAAACTTTATTAAAAGAAAGGCGCCACTACGGTTTGGGCGCACTTTTAGGGCTCCGGGCTCCAAACGTCAAACACAGTTGGAATTAATCAAGACTTCATCCCTGATTCCATGGGCAGAAGAGCCGAGCCTTTGTGGAAATTAATTTCACTTTTATTGTAATTTAGAGGCTCAGATGAAAGCAGCAGGAAGTGCATCATTTACAAACTGGTGACAGAGGATGCATTTGTCTGTGCGAGGAAGGAAGGACAATGTGGATTACGGTCACATAAGTAGAGCTAATGTCAGCGCTTGGAGAGGTAATGACTTCCACAGCAGGCACCCCGGTTATTCCTGCTGGGACGTAATTGTAATCACAGTGATTCAAAGAGAAAGACAGAAAGGGTGGAGGGTGATGGTGGGCTGCATTATAGAAAGTCAGAGTCAGCACATTCACACAGGCAAAATGTCTAGTTAACAGCCAGAAGAGTTCACTTAAAATATCATGTTATTTATGGCTTTTGTTTGTGACTCATTTCCTGTTATGTTTGCTCCTCTTTCTGCTCATTTCCAGGCTTAAAGACCTGAGAGAAGACCATCTGAGCAGGAGCTACAGAGGATATAGAGAAATAGTTGGAAAAACCAACCATGTAGAAAAGTCACCCAAGATGCACACAAAGCAGTGTTTAAGAAATCTAAACCGTTTTTCCACAATTGCAGACTCTCATCAGTGCTCCAGTGACACCTAAGCCCCCCTGACATGATCTACGGCCCGAATAGATGAGCCCTCTAAGTGCCCATAAACACGAGGCACACAAAAGGCCCTGAACTCAGCACCGCCTGCTGGCTGCCTGGGGAGCACCTCATTCTGTTTTATCAGCCTCTGTTTGCTCTGTGTAGAGACATGATTGAGCAAAGGCATAATGGCATCTGTCGGGGCCAAACTACAGCATGACAGATTAACTGACAACCTGGGAAGCCTTACGGAGAATATGTGAAGTTCTTAGGATAACTGGTGTTGGCATCGAACTTTTGAAAATCTGGAGATTCGTCGTGGTGGGAGGATTCGTTTCTCTGCAGGTAGTTTAATCGTACGTTCATGCTCAGTGGACACAGGGAAGCCACTTACATCCACGTTAAGTGCAGACCATAAGTACACTGCAGCTTTGGTGTTAAATCTTTACATCTGACCTTATCTAACTCAGGAAGTTTTTAGCCATTTGCCTCCCCCCTGTTCCTCTTCAATAAAGCTCTGCAATTGGGACAATTTATCATCACCAATTCCTATCCATCTCTGTTAGATGCATATTCTAAATCTGACAAGCCACAGCCAAGGAAATAAAACTGAATTATTTCTCAAGCTCTCCTCTCGCTTTCTTCCCCTGCCGAAGCGCCTTGGAGATTTAGCGCACAACAGCATCAAGAACAATATGAGCAGCTCATTTGAAAGCTCTTGATTTACAATGCACTGTGGGCAGAATCTGTGGCTATGGCCTTGGGAATACATATCTTCTGTGCCACCTTGACAGAAAGTTTAAAAAAAAAAAAAGTCATGAAGTTCCTCCTTAATTAGTTGGATATGCTGTCAAGCAATGAGGCACACAGAAGAGAGGAATAGCTTGCTTGTATTAACTTCGGGCAAGCTATCGCTTTCACACAGTTAAGTCTGAAAGTAGTTTTTTGGCTGAGTGTTTGTGTGTGTGTGCTGCTGTCTATCTGTTTTCGTGCATCAGCCTATCACAGATGTATCCAAACGGAGGATTTCATCAATATTGATGATATTATACCTGCTTGCAGGGGTTGGCTAAGCAGGAGCCATCAACACGCTGAAAGCCATCATTAAACGACAGTCACACAACATTTATCTACAGGTGCAGAGCAGCTCTGCGCAGCTCGCTCAGCAGACAGAGCGTGTGACCTTCCCCTCTCTAGAGGAATGGAAAGTATCAGGGAGCCTTACAATGTCCACGACACAAAGGGCGCAAAGCCCCACGCAGAGGTCTGTTCAGATGTCTCAGAGTCCGCTCGGGGCAAGTCTTGTCCTTAAGTGGCGAGGGTTGAGCCACTTTCCGAACTTTGTCGCACTTCGCACCAGCGCCGTTCACAGGTTTGACTGCTCGAGTACCTGATGCAACCCAGAGACACATTCAAAAGGATGCAGGGCATTGTGTCCGCTCACATTTGATTGCATTTTCACTCGCAAGGTGCACATTTGGCAATCAGCTGAGCTGGGAGCGAGCCGTGTCTGTGTAGTGAAGGGACCGAGGGGGGGGGGGGACTGAAGCTGACCATCTGCCAGGTCTGGGACGGAATTTAAAATGACTGTTCAGACCAAATCAGAGGTGGGCAATCATCACTGCGCTTCTCTCAGTGTGATGGCACCCTCATGTCACCCCCTACTTATGATTCCAATCATTTAATCATATAGCAGGGAGCTGTAGAAAAGTGAGTTATGAGATCTACATGCTATTAGGATCAGAGGTTGTGTAAGAGCCCTGAGGGAAATTCCCATGCTTTCCTGTTGAGTGCGTCTTCTGGTTCATTTACTACTGGTAAATTCCCATTCCTCTTCTTACACGCCATCAAATCCAACTGGAGCATTGAGCTATTCAATAAAGTTAAATGGTCAGAGGTGGAATGTTGAGAGCTTTGGCCTCTATATCGTTTACACCTAAAAATATGTGCTGGCAGAAATGACAGGGAGGCAGAGACATTCAAGGAGAAATAATAAGAGACACAGTTTGAAGTGAGAGAATGTTGGAGCGGACTATGTGCTGGCTTCTGATTCCTGGCCGGGATTTGTCCCAGTGGTGGCTGGCACACAGACAGGCTGTTCTGGAGTGGACAAATCACCAACATACTGCTTGGACGGCCACTTAACACCTCTAAGCTCTCTGAGTTGTTGCACTGACCAGTTTCAAATTAAAAGGCCGATCATGCTCAGACTGCAAAATAAAACCCTTGTAGAACAAAAAGCACTTTTTCTTTTGGGCCTTTCAGACGTGATTCATCAAAGTTTTTCCTCTCAGTCTGTCAAGTTTGGTCTCTGTCTATTGTTGATTTGGTGAAGAGCACTGTAGGAAATATTAAATGGTAAGGGGGCTGTATTCTAAAGCTGATGACTTGACTTCACACACGCTGCATATATTAATGTTTAAATTTGTGTGAAGGACCAGAGAGGCAGGATGCGCATTAGCAGAAGGACTAAGATGCAGTAAGCTGCTAACCAGCTGCTGACTGTAGCTTCAAATTTCCTGTATAGGCATGAGTGTGGGTTTTGATCTTCTTAACTAACTCTCAGCAAGAGAACAAATAAAAATAACCTCCAAACTGCTGAATTATTCCTTTGAATAAGCTTCCTGGCGTGTGCTACGTTGTGCTATTCAACAACTATTACAGTGTAATAGTTGACCATTATAAGCATCACAAAGGCAATATTAAGATTACTGTATCGGGGTCTATTACAATGTGCAAGTGTATCTGATAAAGTGGGTCAGGAACACATTTTTTACTCTATTAGGCTCATACTAAATGGATATTTTCAGTTCACATCAGCTTTTCTAGAGATGTGCATCTATGAAATGTGCTGTCACAATGTTTCAGCCAACAAAGAGAAATGTGTAATGACTGCATGCGAGTCACAGCAGGTAAGCCTCGGTTTCTCACAAATCCACAACAACACCAAACGCTGCTGGGAGGAAAAAGTACAGCGCTAGTTTTGCTTAAGTCTCCATTTCTTACTCCATGCAAAAAAAAAAAAAAAAAAAAAAAAAAATCCTCCGTTTGCTATTCCAGCAAAATCAAATCTAACTCCTCTGGCACGGATGGATTAAAATAAAGACAACTGGGTATATGCGATTTAATAAAACCCAGCCGCTGCAATTCAATTAGGGGTGGGTCACAGTGGAGAAAGAAGGAAGACTGTCAGACTTGGGATACGTTCTTGATTTAATTATCATGCTTTATTTAATTCATTATTGGACTCATAGACCAGAACACAGTGCTGCTGCCTTGACAAATAATGTGTGCTTAACGTGTGGTGCCGATCACAGAGGGCCAGGGATAACTACGCTTTTCAGGAACAAGACTTTGAAATACTTGTAGGCTAGTGACAATCTACCTGGTAGATTTCCACTGGAAACCTTACAGCAAGACATTTGAGGCTGCATTTTTTGGGCCGGCGAGGGACCAGAGTGCAGGGAAACGTGTGGAAACTGAAGCTATTGTGGTTGTGTGGCTGGTTGTGGCAAAGGGTTTAAAGGCTGAAGTTTGGAGACAGAACTGAGGCCTGGAGACGGGCTTTGAGCTGACATCACAGTCACAACCTGACTTTAAAAAGAAACAGATGGATAAATTCTGCTGATTACAAATGAAATCATACACCTGCTCTGGGGAGCACTGCACTCACAATATTAACAACCACATCTGAATTCCCCATACAGCAAACTGCATAGCTAATATAATCATATTCAAATCAACATGATTACTCAGATGTGTTAAAAGCATAGATTAGGTATTTTCCTACAGGCTTCATATACTATGCTCTGCTATGCAAGTCAGATTTCTGCCAGTGCAATAAATGTCACATCCCGTCTCCCTCTGTCTCTGCTCGCGTTAGCGGTTACAGTCAGGGCCTTGGCTGAACGTGTCAGGAATGCACAGCACTGGTCCTGTCAGAGGCAGGGGAGAGAGGAGCAGAGCGGGATGGATGCTGAGTGACACTCAGCTAGCTCTGGCTTCCCCAGAGATATGCATGCCTTCTCAAGTTGGCTAAAGGGGAGGGGAAGAAAAAAAAGATAACGCCATCCTTGCTTGTCACGCAAAAAAACCCTGCAGAAGATGCAGTACAAAATGCAGGGTCATTCTTTTCATTTTAATCACCCGTGCACACTTGCCAATTCAAGAGGGTGCATTAAAGAGGATGCGATATAATGGGAAGCAAAAGGAGGGCCGGCTACAGGTGCCTGTCCACGATAAAAGCCCCGGAGACACTTTGAGAAAGGTCAGAGGCCTGTATTTCAGGCAGGCATTAGGAGAAGCAATGGTCTGAAGCTGGCAAGACACGGCAAAAGGGACACAGAGGGATTGGGGAATCCAGTAAGCATGGTGAGATAAGTTTTCAACCCACAGCAGGAAAGAAAGGAGCTAGGCTGCTACGCACAGATGATTTGCCAGCAGGCCTTACAAATGCGCCACAGGTCCAAGGCTTAAATTCATTGAGCTTGCTGAGTAAATGCAAGGACTTTACCAGCCCATTGGAGTCGGCTCATCAGATTTGTTGAGCCTTCTTTTTCTCATTTGCACTGTATAGAGGAAACTGTCACCTTCCACTGCTCCTATGCAATACCGTAGTGCAAAGAGTTATAGTGTAATGAAGTGTAGTAGTTTCCTTCTCTGATATACCCGACATTGCTTCTCATCTGCATGAACTTCAATTTCTGCATTTAAGGGACAAAGTAAAACACACCGGGAAATGTGCTTATTTGCTTTCTGTCACAGTTATGCAAGACGATCATACCGATCTCATGCCTGTGCACATTAACTACAGAGTTTAATTAGCTCTTAATTATTATTATTAGCAATTAGCTCTGCTTGGCATAAGCATTAGCTCTCTCCAAAGTTCAAAAATACACCTGCTAACAACTCTAAACCTCGCTAACCAACTCATTGTACATTTGTTTAACTCATAAAAACACAGGAATGGAAAAACATGTGGGTTCAGGAAAGTTTTGTGTTTTAACTGGACTATTTCTTGACAAACAACAATCCATCCACCCTGTGCAGCGTCTCTCCAGTTAGAGACAACACACCAAGGAGCTGCTACGCCCGGCTGTGGTTCTCAAAGGCACACAAATTGTTCTTCCATTCCTGAGTGTACAGATTAAACAAACAAGATACAATATGTTTACCTCTAATTAGTCTTTAGAGGTGTTGTTAGGCATATTTTAACCAGGCTAGCCAGACAAGCTGTCTCTCCCTGATTACAGCCCTTCTGAAGCTTTTTACTGACTGTTTCGTGTGGGTAATTCTCCATGACAGCACACAAACTACTGCTGTAACACAAACTAAAGCCAACATAGGCTAGCAAAGCTGGTAACTTGACTAAATTTGACATTAGACAATAGGGCTGTCAAAGCTCTAAATTCAAATTTATACTCAGATTTTTAAAAAAAAATCATACATTTTCACTTGTGAAAATTATTTGTGTTGCCACCACAGCTGCATTGAAGCACTGCATGACAGACAGGAGTCACAAAACTAGTTTATTCAATCCAATCCTACATTTGGAAGTAATGTTAAGCTAGTTGTTGATGGTAATGGCTGCTTGTTAAAACACAGCATTGCCTTTTATATTTCTACACATACAGGTTAAATACAGGTGTGACACACGTGTGAGAGTGCATGTGTTTGTGCATGTGTTTGTGTGTGTGTGTGTGTGTGTGAGCATTAGAGCTGTTTTAAGACACCTTTGGTCTAGCAATCTTATCATCTAGTTCTCTCAAAGAAAGCCAGTAACTTCTTCTAAATTCTGAACTGCTGCCTTAACTGTGAACTGCAGTGCAGGCAGGAAAAAGTGATTTCCACAGCATTCTTACTTCTGAGGATACCACTTATTTAAAAATTGGCTAAAGAGAGTAAAAGGCTGCTCTTGAAAGAACACTAATTCTGAGTGACTGTTTCAGATGGACACTCAAACTCCACTGTTGCCCACACGGGAGTAACAGTTCATTAACAGTGCCGATTTGTTTTCTGGTGTAAACTTAAACTATTTGTGCCTCCTTTACGTTTAGGACAAGAATTTATTCGAGCTACACTCAGTGCCAGTATTCTGTAATTGTCCTTAAGTTAAACCACAGAAGGATGAATGCACATGGGGCTCTATTTATCAGTTAACCTTGAAATATTTTCATCTATAGTACGAAGGTTAAATCCGAGTTTCACTGCATTCCCCTGCTTTGAAACAGATGTTGTCAAAGAAAAAAAACCCGCTCCGGCACAGATAATGAATTCTACAGGCTGAATAACTGACATCTATGGTCACCCCAGAGGTTAGGTTTCAGATTAAAAGAAGCACCCAGTGTTTGAAATCTCCAGAGAACGTATATATGTAAAGACACTCAGGTGGGTGAGTGCGTGTGATGTTGCCTGCATGTGGAGTGTATTAAATTAGGCATCAAGGTAAAGCATGCTTAGAGAGAAAAAGACAGGAGGGAGGGAGGCGGAAGGAATTAGACAGAGGCATCCTGATCACTCAGGCCGGCTGTGATGTTGGACACAGATATGCGACTGGGACACAAGGCTGACATTTATCAGCGTTGTCATGCTCGCTGTTCATCCTGGCAAATGTCAGAGTCGACGGCAACAGCAGAGGGATTCCGGCCTTGCACCACTTTGGCCATTCAAAGGATGGGTGAACATGCGCGCCATCAGCAACACCCACAGAGCGTTAAAGCCGGTCATTAGCCACATCAGAAGGCAAGGTACTCTAATAGATGCCCACAAACATATACACACTTAACCTTGTATGCTGGTTCACACACACACACACACACACACACACATACAGATTCTGATGCACAAACACAAACACACAGTGTTGTTATGCTTTCATGCATCTATAATCATTTATAGACCATCTCCTGATCTGTAAAGAGTCTATACTGAACGTTCTCTCACTGTCGAACTCTCTCTCCTCGCCTCAAGCTATTCAAGCTTCACAGCTACAGCTTGAATTTGTTTTATTTCCCTTCCTGGTTATTGTTTTGTTTCCACCACTCTTCTCTGGGATAAGATTCGATATCACTTGGATTTCCTTTCCAGAAAATCATACTTTGTCCTTTTTTCTAATTTCCTTGAGGAGGGACAGTGATGTTGTCTCAGATGTCTTAAGGGATTTGGTTGTTTCATCCGCGAGAAAATTAAATGACCTCCCCTTTTTTCCTTTTTAGTTTCCACAATCCGCATGTGCAAATAAATAATATCTGTGGATAGTAGAACACCCACTGCACCTGCAACTAACGTACAGGGATGTAAGTCTAAATCCCAGTTAAAGCCCTGCACACTCGAACTGGTGTTTTATTTGATTCTGTCTGATTAAGATCTTTTAGGGAAAAGCTGGAGGAGCTGTGCTGCCAGCTCAGGTGCCCCCTATTCTTATGTCAATCATAGGGTGCAGAATATTGTCTCCTAATCAAACATGCAACAGACAGAAACGTGCCGGAAATGACCGATGGGGAGATCAGCTCTCAGGGAGAACATGAGACAAAGGGCACAGTGTCGGCCAGATTTTCAGATATTCTGTCTGACTTGACACCCGCTGAGGCTGAAGGTGAGTGAAGCTGTGCTGGAATTACGTGAGGTCGCCAAACTCCATGCACTATACTGAGGATGATAAAGGCAACAAAGCTAACAGGAGAAGGGAGAAGTCAATCAAGCCCACACAGTCTTGAGAGGAGCTCTAATCAGCCAAAATAATTAAAATCACCTGTGTGGGTTCACTTGGGCGCCCAGGGCTTTTAATTGCTCACAGTGAAGTGAAACCATTAAGTGAACTACGAAAGGCTCCACATGCTTGGTCAACAAATTTGTCTTGTAAATGAAAATTTCTCAAAACGCCTCATAAATGAACGTCTTCAGCTCCAACGGTCGTCCCTGACATGTTGTCGCACTCGAGGTACATGCTTGAAGTACAGACGTTATTACGCTAATAGCATAAATGGTGGATCTCTTTCATTTATGTGAGGTCACCCGACTCCGTAAAGAATCAGAGAGAGCTAATTTCTGCACTGCCTTACATGTAACTAACCTGAGTCAAGGACAGTTCAATTAAGCAGTCCTGAAACAAACAGTCCTGAGAAGAGATCTAATTGGCCTGATTTACGTGAACGCATCAGCGTGAGTGCAGCACTACAGTGTGTTAGGGCTTTCAACTGTATATGTGCATCTGCAGAATAAAAAGTGAAGTTACACTGAGTCCACGTCAGTCTGGACCAGCGTCTTAAAGTGTGTGGTGTATAAGGATTCTGTCTGTAAACCGGATCCAGTCGCTGTCAGTCGGTCCCATTACAGTTACTGTTTGTTCAGTCCTTTCAACTGAAATGCGGCCCGTTGACACCACAAGTGTAGGTTGGTGAAATAATAATTAGAGAGACTGTCTGATAAGTAGCATCGTCTGCCCTGAGTGAGAGAGTATTATTTCATAATCATCGGAGGATCAGATTTCAGCAGAGAGCTGAAGTTTAACTCGCTCTCACAAACTTCATGCACCTCCAACTTTTTGAATATATTACAGTTCATGTTCCTTCCTCAATAATGTCATCCAACTTTGGCTTTTTCATGTGTTTTCACTTGCAGCTTAAATAAGAAAGCCAAATAGTTTTTACTGTATTTTTATTTTTCGGCGTGCTGTCCAATGTACGATGTGTGCTTCTTCCTGCCGTCAAGACTGAACCGTGCATGTGGGCGGAAATATAACGAGCTGCTGCATGCGGAGGGTCTCGTCTTTTTCAATAATACCCACGACTCTTCCCAGCTTTAGTAAACTTGTAAAGCTGATGTACATTTACTGTCAGTCAAAAAAAAAAGTTTTCTTCTTTTTGGCAGTATTTTATTTTTGGTTGGGTTAGGGTTAGAGGCGTCTCTGCCTTTTCCTTCCCTTCGACTGGAAGCTGCATGTGATTCACCTTGCTGTGGCATAAAGTGAGCTATCAATCTGCGGCGCATTGTCTAAAGGAAACCATGGAGGAGTCATCAAGGAAAGAGTCTGGTCTGACAGCGAAACCTGAGGGCCTGAGAGGGACCCACACACACACACACACACACACACACACACACAGACGTGATGAAAGCTTCTCCAGAAGGAGAGGGGCTTGCTTGTTATATATTTGGAGATTTGAGCCAGGAGACTGGTGCGTGTGTGTGTGTATTGGAGGGAGGCGCTTTCATCTCCTCAGCCCCTCATCTGTCTTTGCACAGATAAGAACATGAAGCTGGAAATGACAGTAATGGAGCAGATCTAAGAAAATACCTGAGAAAGGTTCAATGCAGGGAGGAAGTGACAGAGAGGGAAGGTGAGAGACGGAGAGTGTATAAGAATAGAAATACAGCGATGGGAGGAAGTGTAAGGCGGTGCCGGGAACTTTCTCTGTGCTCCACCAGAAGCTGTCACTTCCACACTCCGTCCACACCTCTGAGGTCTGCAGATCAGCCTCCACCTACTGAGCACCAGTCACAGCTCACATATTTCTTCATCTCCTAGACTAATGGGGATATTTCTTACAGTACATTTCCAAACAGGTTGAATGACTACAGCCCATACGACGCATACTGTATGTCATACAGTATGTCTAATATCATATATAGTGACATAATATATAATTGTTGTGGTTTTATTTCATACTTAAGCATTTCTTTCTTTTAAATTAATTGAGCTTTGACGATGGATTTCCTTACACTTTTGATAAAATGACAAATCTCCTCATCTTAGTTCACTTTATTGTATAATTTCAAGCTTGTCTAAAACGTCTAAAACAGACAATCAAAGTATCATTTAGTTTATGCACTGCTTGTAATCATGTAGTAGATTGAACCTCTAACATAATTTCATTTTCAAAATCAGGATTTTGTACTCATTTATGTAGGGGTAAAAGAAATGGGTTTGCTGTCGTCAGTGTCATTAGTGTGTTAATGATGAGACGCTGAGTCATGAAGGTTGTCCAAACACTGAATAATCCTTTAACTGAATACAGAAAGAACTTCCTCATTAGGATCAGCAATGTCAAAATTAATTGTATTATAATAGCAGTTAAATTCCAGAATACAAGTTTCCAGCTGAAAATGCCATTTATGAAAAGCCCACCAGCATTAGCACAATCCTAACGGTGACTGCGGCCTTTGATTAAACGTCCCCTGTAAACATGGCGGCGTCTGATTCATTTCCTTATTTTCACTTTGTAATAAGAGCTACGGGCTGGGCTGGAAATTAAAACAGATCCGGGATGAAGCAACTACAACTGCTCAACAAATGAAAAAATGACTAGTTTTGCATGTTTTTAAATACATATTACTAATGACTACACCATTAAGTAAAGAAAAGTGTCTTTATGACACAAGTGCAGACTGGATGTAAGAGAAGAGACGACACTTAAGTCTTCTTCAGATATGATGTAATGAATCCACGGCAAAATTATGCAAAAATGTCTCCTTTGATTAACTTCATGTTGACCTGAATCTGTCTAGCAAGCAAATGGCTTATTTATCTGTGCCTCTTTGCACTCAGTTGCCAGTTTATTTTGTAGACTCAGGTAAAACTAATGCAGCCTGCTGCAACAGCTTCAGGTTGTAAAGTTCATCAGTTAAAACATTTGAAAAGAGGTGTTTATTCAAATTTACAGTCATTTCAGAAGCTTAACTTTGTTGTGGCATCAAAATTTAGCATGTTAACATGCTAACATTTGCTAAATAGCACTGAACACAAGGTGCACAGCACAGCCTGAGGGGAACGTCGCAGGTTTTGCAGGTATTTAGTTCTGAACAAAAACACAAATGTCAACCTCACGGTGGCGCTAGAGGAAGGGTCAGGAAATGAGATACATGAATGCCTGTACAGAATTTCATAGCAATCCATCCAATCGGTATTGCGATATTTCTTTCTTTTTTCTTTTTTGCTTTGCTGTCCTATCATTTTTCTGCCTACAGTACATTTCCATCATCTAATGGATAAGTTAACCCACAGGGCGTATTCCTTTAAGAAGAAATGGTGAAAAGGACACACGGGCAGTAAGTGAGGGATCTGATACTCATGGAGGGATAAAGAGATGAGGTTGGGTAGATGACAGCAGGGACGGCAGGCATAATGAGCTGATCAAACGATTGTGGAGAATGAAATGCCAGAGTAGCTTAGAGCGGTGACAGACTGAGCTGTCAGGGGATTCCTGGTCTTGGTGTAACAGTCAGCTGCCTCTGCTCTCATTGGAATTATTTCTGCCACGGCACCTGCAGAATCTGCTGATCCACACTTGTCTACCTTCTCTTCCCCCTCCTCTGTCCCTCTGCTGAACACAAGAAGCCCCATTCTGTCCATTCTCCGTCCCTCCCTTTCATTACATAAATCGTCTTCTGTCTGCCAAGGTCTTTTCTGTTTTGTCCATTTTTCCACCCATCTATCCACCATCATTCCATCTTCCCCCCGTGGCGCGTAATCAAATTTGGCATACAACACACACAAATCTTTCATAAAACCTTGTGCCTCCGGCATTGTGTCCCATCTTTGCGTTTTCACTCAGGCTTTCACCTGTGCTTGTCGAATTATCTTCCTTTTGTTTGCCTTAATTGGATGTCCCTGAATAGACCGCCACTTTTCAAAAGTTACCCCTTTAAGAACTAAGTAATTAATCAGGTAGATTTTTACATAATCAACTACAACAATGGATGTTCTCTCTGAGCTGTTTCAGACAAAGATCAATGAATGAAATCTCAGAGAGGTCACGCTCGTTTCGGTCATTGTTTCCCCCCCCGTCTCTGGTCAATTTGTGTCACCAGCATCAAGTGTGAATGGAAAGCGTTTCCACGTCCTTCCAGCCACAGTTGTCAAGCCCGCGATCTCAATTTTTTTCCTTCTTGTCCAAGATAATGAGGGTTACAGATTGGATGACCCGTGATTCAGTGCCTCAGATGTTGCTGCCAAAAATAAGAAATGCAGCAAGAGAATACACTGCAATAATGATGCAGATAGTGAGACGCAGTAGTAGCAGCAGATTAGTCTTGCTAGAGATGTGTCACATTCTTGAAGAGTGATTTCTGACCGCATTCGAACTGAAGACCTGAAACAAACTATGCAAAGCAACAAAGGCGCGTATATATGTGCAAACAATTGCCTCGACACATGTCAGAAACAAAGCAACACAGATATCTCATTAGCGAGGCTTATTCTCGCCACCTGATGAATATCATTCCAGCGCTCGCGGGCCTTTCAAAGCCAACCGGCTTCTGAGAAAAGTGGCCCGTTCTAAATGCTAGATGATGAAATTTCTTCGTCAGCAGATCTTTTACTTCAGCTCTCTGCCATTACCCGCCGTGCAGGTATCGTAAAATCAGCTTGAGTGAGCTTGTTTGCTTGGAGATTTTGCCCATGGGAAGAGCCGTTTGGACTGAACCACACAGACCGGCGATATAAAACAAAGAGCTGAAAACTTCAAAGCTGCAGAGTGGAGTGCTTAAACCTTTTCAGTGTATAGGATTCATATTAAACACCATTTAATGGAGCTTTAAAGTGGCACTCACACCTATGGCCTTTGCCTGAACATTTTCTATCAGGAAAACTACATTCTATATTAAAATTTTACTATTTTTACAGATTTTATAATTAATATTTTAGTGCCTGTACATTACCACAAGATTGTCCCTTTTAAAGTTATAATCCTTAAGATTTTCATGAAATAAAGCCAATTTTTGATTCTATTTATGATCTACATTTTGTCTGCAATAGCCATTGAATGTGCATTTACATTCTGTAGTTTCTTCTTGTTATATTGTAGTTTTTTATCGAGTCTGCCATTCCTGCGCTGAAGTCAGACTGCCTACCTTAGCACTCGGGATTTACTTGTACAGGAAAACCATGCATAGTTGCACTGCAACCCTGAACTTAGACACAACCCGGAGGATCTGTATGTGAGCACACAAATGTCAGTCCAATTAGCTGTGCAACGGACATTACATGGACTTTACCCTGACAGCTTCTATGTAAAAAGTCTGTTTTATGCCTGATTGAGCCTGTGTGTAAATAGAGCAGGTCATTGTCCAGAGAATTCAGAGCGAACAAGTCAGCCAGCTTGAATGTGCTGTAAACAAAACATTGATTTCCACAGTATACTTTTTGCATTACGTCCTGCCTTCTGCACGCTCTACTCAGGCAACACTCCTTGTCTAAACCAAAAGAAGTCGGACAGTCTCCTGATGTGTGCTAGATGCGTGAAAGGACGATTCTGGATAATGTCCTGACCTGATTCTCCAGACATTGTCTGGAGTTCATGTAAAAAAACAGCTCATGCAATCCAGCACAATTTATCTCATTCATAACAGCCTCTCTGGTTTCTGTTTGCTCTCTTCACACTGAATCAGAGCTGTATGAAGGTCCTGTTAGTGCAAACACAACATCCTGCTGTGGCTTCACATTGAAAGCATTCAACTGACAAAACACAGGGTGGCAGTCACAGAAATCAGGATCCATTTTCAAAAATGCATCTATTAAACCAGACAACTGTCGTTTTTGGCATCTATTCATCAACAGATCATTTTTTATTCTTGCTGCTAATGGAGCAAGAAGGTGCAGCCACAGTGAACTGCTGCACACCTCCAACTCCTCAGGTAACCAAGTCGCCCCCCCCCCCCTTGCAGGTCTCCAAATGTTGGTTATCAACCAGTCTATACACTACAACAGCATAACAGAATTCCTGAAATTCAGTTATTGCATTTTGGTTCTGGTGTGCCATCCCACTGAAAAATATCTGGGGACATGAACATGAGTTTGTTTGGCTGCACTGTGAACTGATACACCAAGCATCAGTTGCTCTTTTGGTGTATTTCTGACAAAGTAGCAGCACAACAGGTATTTGCTGTGTTTTTCCTCATTAATCCAATAACCAAAACAGACATAACCGTAACACTCTCCCAGATTAAAAATACTTTTTTGTTTACATCAGCTACTCTGAGATAATATATGCTCTGATGACACTGCAGCAAATCTTCTACAAAGGGATTTCCTCCTAAAACCAGAGCGCAAGAGCCTCCATCCTTAACATGCAAGCTAAACAATCCGCTTATTCTTAAACGGTCTAAGGCCTGACACTCTACTCTTTCCGATCTCACAAGGCTTTCTGAGACTTGCCAAGGCTCTGGGCTGGATCCCAGGGCTGCTCCTAAGCCTCCCCCTGAGAGGGGAGGATGATATGCAGTGCCGAACACTGTTTTGATGGATGACTGGTGTTGTTTTGGGGCACACACTGCTAACCTAATATGACAACAACTATGGTACAATCCCTAAAATTCCAGGATCACATCAGTGTCAGAGGGGATTTAACGCCCATCCTACTGGAAAGTCTGGCATGCTTTCGATGCAAATACGTGTTATAAACAAAATTCCTCCTCGGTCACCAGAATTCTCTGAAGCAAAAGTTCAATTCATCCTAAATCCAAATGACTCCTCATAGCACAAACAAATCTATTCAATTTGTTGCATACATTAGCCCAAAAAACTGCCCTCTTCTTTGGCAAATCGCTCCATCACCAAGCTTTTAGATTGCACTGATAAGAGAGTGGTTTTGGTACCTCTCTAACTGCCGTAGTAAAATCTCCAAACAATCCTGATCTTCCCCCCTATCTCCTCCATCTACCATCAACCTCTGTCTCTTTCTTTTGGTCATCCCGCCTTTCCTCATGCGTATTCTGATATTTGCTGGAATTTATCTGCTTATTCAAGTGTCCAGCTATGAGCGGCGGAACAAACACAGAAACTTAAACTCGGAGCTGGTGGTGATTGATTGAGGACATGAGCTCCACCACAAGCCACTCAAGGAAGAAATCACTTGTTGGTATTTGTCTAAGCCCTTGCTTGTTTTGCTCTAGATTACAAGGAAAGTGAAATAGCATCAATCTCATTTTCCTCTCTTTCTATGTCGTGTGTGTGGCCGCAAAAAAAATATCTTTTTCA